>NW_027116859.1:0-526338 GCF_024137725.1 Prorops nasuta | reverse complement strand
TTTCAATTAGTAATTTACGAAAGATTTATGAAAACTTTGGAGCTGTTATCAAAGTGGGATTTGGAGTTCCATGAGAGGAATCGGAGATTCTGGAGTTTCAATTGAGTTGCGATGTGATGGGATTTCGTCCTCCTACTATGACTCCCAGATGTTCGCCAGTATATTGTCCGGAACTCATAGCGGGGGGATGAAATTCCCACGACATTGCAACTTTGATTTCAATACTCACCGGCCTTTTGTTTCTGCGTGTATGGCAGGACTGTGGCAGCCCCGAGGGCCAAAATAGCCAGGAAGACAAAACTGCACTTCATTGTTGTGATACAATGTTGTGTGTATGCTTTTTGACCAGAAACTGCAGCCTTTTATACCAAAACCGTATCGTCGGGTGGTTCTATCGTACGACCTGGTGACCTCAAACATCTCTACATGATTTCGCCCGCTTTACACCCGCGATACCCCCTTGCTATTTCGAATTCGCACAAAATGATCGAAGGTTACCGCAAGATAATTGCAAATTCTTGCTACTCCCGGTAGCAAAACGAGCTTCGAAAGATTGGAACTACCAGTCGTCCACTAATGCGCATTTTGCTGAAACGCAAATTTTGTTTATAATTACGTTTTCGAATCACAGATAAATTAATCCTTTATCAATCTTTTTGTACCCTTTTTTAATTTGTTAAGTGATTTTAATTTATTTATTATTGGAGCGAATATTTATAAAACTTATAAATAAAAAAGTGCGGATGAATTGATTTTTGTAATTTTCAAGAAATAGTCTAAGCAATTATATTAAGGGTTGTTATCACACTATTTATTACATTTAGCTAAGTTTTCAACATAAACTTTGCATTTGAGAAGGCTATTACTAATTTCTGCTAATCTTTAGCACAGGTATCTTTAGAAATGTCCTATTCCTTACATTCCTAATGTCGTAAATTTTAATTTAAAACCAATAAACAGTAATGACTAATATAACTTGAATTATTATTTGTTACTTAAATTTTTCCAAGCAATTTTATGTCGTTTAAAGTCATTCATATTTTTAAACTTATATCGAACAAAAAAAGTATATGCCTTTACGTATAAATTTAGATTTCTCTTTTATTCATGAATAAGTATTTTACGCGCACCAGTACGTGCACGAGTATTGTTTTTATCCCTTAATCGAATAGAAGCGCCGACAAATTTGTATTTTTACTCCACAGTCATAATATGAAGATTAAAATACAACTTTATAAATATCCTATTGACAATGTTATTACTATCCGTTATTTAAGAAAATTTTAGATAAAAATGGAAAGCTTTTTTATTCGTTTAAGAAGATACCACTGCTGCTTATCAGTAATACAATTAAATACCTGATAAATCCGTATAAATAATATTAACAAATAATACTGAAAAATGTATGTCTCTTATAAATTTATTAATACAAATAATACATACATTTGTAAATAAATAATTATTTTTTACTTTTCTAGATTAATCGGTAAAATCATTCTAGAACCTGACTTACCAACCTATCGGTAAGTGTTATCTGCAATTGATAAACTTGTGAATGCAGCATATCTGACCTTGGAGAATTATGCACACAATCCGAAGCTGGATCGCTAGATTCCTCTTTAGCCAAATAAATCTTTCGCCCTACAAACTATTCTAGGCTTTCCTATTTACCAACATATCAGATTTCCAAACTTCTCGAGATAGAAATTCTCTGACCAACGGGCTACAATATAATTGCAGTTCGTTGGTCGAACAGTAAAATGAAAATTAAATTGGGTTAATAAATATAATAATTTATTACCAGCCGTAATTTATTTCGGCCTCATCTATTTGGACATAAGGAATCAAAAAGCAATAAACAATCGTTAAGCAAATTGTTTTTGCACAAAACTGTTAATGATTATAGCTGAACAGCGACTTTTGACCTTTGGTCAATCTCTGCAGGTGGGGTCGCATGATAAAAAATATCATGTATTTTCCTAGATATAAGTATAACTGGTCTGGTTGACTAATAGTACAAACATTAAACATTAAATGATGTTAAGAATTAATTCGTTGTTCAAACGTAAGAGTACTATTAATAATAATTATGCAGTGATTTTTGACCCTTGGTCGGCTCAACCACACAAGTAGGGTGGTCACGTGACCAGAAACACTAAATCTATCCAAACAGAAATAATTCCACCTACGATTCATCGTGCCAGAAACAAATATTCCAGACTTGTCTGTACATATTTATTAGCATATCACATTTCATGAGCATTAAGCAGCAATTATCGGGGTGATAAAAACGGAAGGCACTAATTTTGTGAATCGGGTTGAGTGGCGACACGTATCACGTGACTGAGACATTGATGCTTAGGATGGCCTTGAAAACATAGACGAACAGTAGCCAGTAGGAGAGAAAAATAAACAAATGGCATGGCCAAAACGCGTCTTGGCGCAATAACGGCCAACGACAGATCGATAGTTAATCTTCCCACATTGACTTTGTAAGGTATTATACAATAAATATTTTTTCTCACGTTTATGAGGAGAAATCTAACAAAAACATTAGAGATGAGAGGATGATAATAACAATAATGTTCCGGCCGGATCAAATAGAGCTTGACCTTCACGCAAATTCTCTCCTCTCTTTCATTTTATCGAACCACTCTCTTTACCGAGTTTCCAACCCGCTTTCTCTCTCTTTCTCCCTTTCTTATTATAATACATTCTCTCTCTCTCCCTCTCTCTCTTTCCCGTCCGTGAGTTGAAGTCTCGGGGACCTCGGGGTAGGAGAATTCCTGGCTACATGCATATAGGCATACAGCCGCACACCAACTCACAAGTCACAATTACAAAACTGTATACAACATCTACAGTAACAAGCGTATAACCTTGAAAAAGCTACCCTCGACTGCCCTCAAGCGCAAGTACAATAGCAGCGGATGTAGTTTGGTTTTTGTCGGCAAGCGTGCGTGTATATCAGCTAAGGATAGCTCAGATGAGAATGTTGATAAGATATTCGAATAATTTCCTATAAACGAGGAAGTCAGAATTTGATACAGTTTCAGAGGTTAAGTCGATTAAGTGTGATTCCTCAGAGATAGGGATGATGCTAAGTCAGGATTAAGAGGTCGGGGTGGTTGGAATTTATATTTTGACAGGATGGTCCAACGTCCGGTAGTGCCACGACGTAATGTCAGGATTCTTCTTGTTGGAGATCGTGGAGTTGGCAAGACCTCCCTCATTCTGTCACTGGTCAGCGAGGAATATACTGAAGAAGTTCCCAGTAAAGCTGAAGAAATCACTATTCCAGCTGATGTCACTCCTGAACAAGTACCTACTTATATTGTAGATTTCTCAGGTATGCATAGTTTTCTTATATCAAACTCTAGTTTGATTATTGATTTTACTGTGGGTTTGAATTTGTAGCTGCAGAACAAACAGATGATCAATTGGCAGAAGAGATTCAGAAGGCACATGTTATTTGTGTGGTTTATTCTGTGGAGGATGAGGATACATTGGACAGAGCTACCAGTTATTGGCTACCACTCATAAGAAGATGTTCATCCTCCAACCGGTGCCCTGTTGTCCTTGTAGGAAATAAAATTGACATGGTTGATTATTCTACTATAGAGGTATGTATGAAAAAGCTTCACTCTTGGAAAATTAATTCAGTAGCTGAATTTTATTTTGTCTTAGGCTGTTTATCCCATAATGAAAGAATTTACTGAAATCGAAAGCTGTATAGAGGTGAGATATACAGTTAGAAAATTGTAACAAATGATTTTTTAACTAATAATATTAATTCTTAGTGCTCAGCCAAAACACTACAAAATGTTTCCGAAACATTTTATTATGCACAAAAAGCTGTCTTACACCCCACAACTCCTCTTTATAATTATGATACTCAAGAAGTAAGTTTTAGTTTTGTTTTCAAGTAGTATGTTATTTATTATATTTATATTCAATTTTTACAATAAATATTTTTTAGCTTACCACGGATTGTAGAGCTGCACTTCAAAGAATATTTAAAATATGTGATTTAGATAATGATGGGCTTTTAAACGATATGGAATTAAATGCATTTCAGCAATGGTGCTTTAATACACCTTTGCAGCCTCAAGTTCTAGAAGATGTAAAGATTGTGTTATGCAAAAACATTCAGGATGGAATATGCAATGGTTGCGTCACTATGAAAGGTAAATAATAGATTTATTCATTATTAAAGGTTCTTAGCTTAAAATTTTTTATTTTAGGGTTCATGTACCTTCAATGTTTATTTATTCAAAGGGGAAGAAATGAGACTACATGGGCTGTTTTAAGAAAATTTGGCTATGACAATGAACTACAAATGTCTAAAGACTATCTGTTTCCTGGGTAAATATTGATAAAATTACCTAAATCAGAAACAACTGTGGTAACAATAAAATAATGCTTTTTCTAGGTTAAAAGTTCCACAAGGTTGCTCAACTGAACTATCACATAAAGGACAAGAATTTTTAACAATTTTATTTATGCAACATGATAGAGATAGAGATGGTGCTTTATCGCCATCAGAATTGGAAGCTTTATTTTCCAGGTGTCCATCTCCTCCTTTTGGGGAAGAATACAGATACACTGTTCCGACAAATGAAAAAGTAATTGAAAAAAATATTAATTATTGTTACTCTGATCATATAAATTTTTTTCTAAACTTAGATATGATTCTTTCACAGGGATGGTTAACGTTTCAAGGATATATGTGTCAGTGGGCTTTGCTCACTCACACCAATGTACGGAAAACCATGGAATATATGGCTTACTTGGGGTACAATATGTACAATAACGAAAGTCAGATAAACGCGATTGTTGTGACACGAGAAAAAAAAGTTGATCTAGCCAAAAAACAAACTAGCCGAAATGTATATTGCTGTCACGTAATAGGTCCTAAGAGCAGCGGTAAAACTACCCTATGCCGAACCTTCATTGATCCTAAGCTTGAGAAATTGACTGATGCAGCAGTACCATCAAATTCGCATATAGCTGTAAATACTGCTCACGTTTATGGTCAAGAGAAGACAATAATTTTAAGGGACATCAATATTTACAACGTTCAGGATGCTTTGACTCCCGCACAAATCCAATGTGACGCGGCTGCTCTCGTTTACGACGCGAGTAATCCTAAGTCATTCGAATACATCGCACGAATATACATTGTAAGTGACAACGAAAATTGGTTTTTCAATTGAAAGATTAACTATATATTATATTAATTATAACGTTCATTACTAGAAAACCATTTTTTTCCACAGAAATACTTTGCGGACAGTAAGATACCGGTTCTGATTATAGCCAATAAGACCGACCTTTCTGAAGTGAAACAAGAATACTTACTCCAACCAGTAAGCTTTTGCAATAAGTACAAACTCATGTCCCCTCAACCCTACAGTATATCACGTACAGTGAGACGTGAGATTTTCGTGAAACTCGCAACAATGGCAGCTTTCCCGTAAGTATTGACAAGCATCTCTGTCTATTCTATTTCACACTTTACACAAATAGCATAGAAATGGTGGGAAACAAGATTTATTAAGGTAGTTAGTAACTCACCAGATTCAACAGAATTTCTTTGCTTCTTACAATCTTCTTTTTTAAATGTTTAATTGTTATTGAATTTATTCCCCAAAATTATATTCAAAATGCTCCATGAATGAAAAATCGTTCGGTACTAACAAAAAGAAATTTCATGTTTAGCCGCTTTCAAGCAGCGTGGGTATTATTTTACAAAAACAGGTTGGTCCCAATTTTCAATGTACAAAATTTTAATAAAAGCAGCTTGAGCAAATCATAAACGCCATTAAATATAATTCGTCTTGCACGCGCCTCGTAAAAAGATAATTCATCGTCATCATCATTGATTTATTTTTCTTGGGTAAATGTTTGAAAGTATAATACTCTGTAACGTAATTTAAACTGTTTTCCCTCCTTTACAGTGTATGTTTTTGGATTTCTTAATCACTGAGCTGTTTTATTATTTGAAAAGTTTCTAATTTTAAATTCTTTTTTTTAGGTGTAATCAATATTTTCAGACAAATCAGGTCTTTTATTGTTGTGGTTCTCATTAAATTTTTTAAATCTTTTGCTTTCCTTAGTATAATAAAATTAATTTTTAAATTTATTACACTTTGACTTATACTGTTCTTAATTATAAATATTTTTTTGCTACTTCATATTTATTTTTACTAGCAACCTTATTAATATTATTTACTTTTAATTTTTTCCCTCTTGTTTATGATTTGCTTAAATTTCAACAATGCATGCAATAGTAGAACATTTTGGTTTAGCATACTAGGCTGTCATATCTTCAATAAAAGTAATAATTTCTTTACATGAACAAAATTTGCTATATTGCATTTGTAATAAGAGTGCAGAATCAATTTATCAATGTGAATTAGTATTAAAATAAAAAAAAATTGCTTATTTTTTTTTGCTATTTTAGGCACATGAACCACTTTGGATTGATCCAGGATGAGTCTGTGGTATGGTGGAAGGCTGGTTTGGGTCTTGCAGCTGCCACTGTTGCTGGGTTTATGGTGATGCGCGTTTTGAACACTGAGAAAAGATAGTCTACCATATTTTTCTGCACCCTTAACTGCCCTCCTAGCATCAATCTAAAACTATTTCCATAATTAAAGTTGAAATTATAAATTTTTTGAAGAAGCAATTGTTCGAATAATTAGACTTAGATAATTATGCTTTAAGATAAATTATTATCTACAATATTTTAGATTTCTTTTTTATTTCATTATGCCTTTTTTCCTATCCTTTTTTTATAACACTAACTTCATTCATTTCTTTTCATTTTTCATAACATCTATATTTCTTGGATAATCTTATTGCGAATCTTTTGAAGTATACTTTTCTTGGCACTCCAAAAGATTTTTATATAACTTGGTACAAGAATTCAAATTTTCGTTAGTTGATGCACATTCAAAGAATAATCGAGCTTCCCGTTTGCATGACTCTTCCTGCTGTTTTGAATCTGTACTTGAAACATTGGTTTGATGTTCCTTTTTATCACTTGAAATTATTTGACCAGTGACTAAACCCTAATTATTAAAAAAAAAAGGTTTAACAATACAAAATCAGAAAGCTCATGGAAGGCTACATTCCATACATAAGCTTACTATCATTGATCCTGCAGCAGCCCCAATTACACTTGCTAATGGTGAAACCCGTTCAGATTTCTTAGAGTTAAGTCTGAAAATAATATATCAACAAATTTTAAGAAATTGATAAAGCAGTAATAAACTAGTAAAGGTCTATGTTACCTAAATTTGGCAATATTACTTCATTCTCAGATTAATCAATATTTTAACACATGTATTTATGTATATAATAAAAAAACTATGTATAATAGATATCACCTTTTGATTTATTTTGATGTCGTAAATCTTTGTCTTATAACTATTATTTATATAACTTGGGGATTTTGTTATGAAAATTATTTATTCTACACAATGACTAAACTGTTTATTCAATTATTTATGGTACAGACCTAAGGTGGAAATAAAAAAAAGTTATTTGATCCTCAGAGTGGTAAATAAAAAAAATTAAAAACTTTTCTAAATTTTTTTATTAATATAATTGATACTGCTTCCTCTTTCAAGTTTTACTAATAGCTTATGCAACATCTGAAAAAAGATTATTTTGGTTAATTTATGAAATGTATTAAGAAGTTCATGGGAAATTTCTTAATTGCTAAGATGACTTACGGTTGGCAAGTTTGCATTGACGCAGAGCTTCATTAAATCCCTCACACAAAGTCAGATCAGATTGATTTGAGGCGCATTCTAAGAATTGCTTAATCTCCCATGCACAAGGACCAGTTCCAGGGGCAGCAGGTCCAGATTGTACAGGAGCAGGAGCTGCTGATACAGGTGCAGCTGCAGTTTCACTGGATCCTCCACTGAACATCCCAGTCATAGCATGTCCAATGGTATGTCCTACTGCTGATCCGATAGCAACACCACCAGCAGTAGCTGCCATTTGTCCCATGAGGGATGGCTGCTGGGGTTGTGCCATCATTGGTGCTGATGGTGCTGCATGTGCTGGTGGGTGGGCAGCAGGTGCTGGTGCTGGAGCCCTTGCGGGAGCAGCGGCTGGCCTAACTCTATAAAATTGGAAAATATTAACTAATTTTTTCTTTATAAATTATTAAATTACAAAATGAATTTAAATCATTTTTTATAAAACATCATTTGTTTTTAAGTTTGACGTAAGCAACAATTTTTTTACTACGTCACGTTGGACCTTGTGACCGCATCACAAAAAAATCTATTAATTAATTGCACAATTGTATGTAACAACAACTAAAAATTTAAATTTACTTACGTCCTTGGTGGAGGACCGGATGCACGTCCACGTCGAGGCATTTTTCAATATTTTCTTGAAGTAAAAGTTTGATTAATAAATAATACACGTCTATTCACTTGAAACGTTTCTCTTCAACTAATTTTCTACACGTTATGCAACCTTATAAAGGTAGGGGAAATAGGGAAATTGTTCTAGACGATCGGGTGCTAGCAATATCGATTCTTCGTAGATTCCAGAAACTACTTGAAGTTGTCTCTTTACTGCATTGACCAATAGTTAATAGACAAAAGAGCGGAAAACTCGAAATGAATATAACGTCCACTTTTACGTCTTCTTTTATATGCGATATATATAGTATTTGGTAGATGACGCATTATAAGCTATACGTGAATTGCAAATTTCGTTGTTCGCTATTGAATTCTCCCAATGTATAAATATATTTTTATAAATGACCAATTTATGATGAAATTGTTCTTCGTACGAATGCAATATTTCACTCTAATTACGACAGATTCTCACTTATTAGAGCAATAACTTGAATCTATATTTAATTTATTTTTCGATGCATGTATTATTGCGTGTTTAAATTATAATATATTTTTATCCATGCGTATATTTATATAATAAACATCAATATGATAAAATTTCTTAACGATTACTGTAATATCTTTCAGTGATTTACATATTGTATAAATTTAAAAAAAATATATATTTAATCTTAAAATATAAATTACTTTTTGTTTGTGTCTCCCTTTTTTCGCTGCATTTATAATATATAATTGATTGTAATACGGTAATTCAATAATTTTTAATAATTTACAAACGTTAGAATTCTGAATCGTTAGAATATTTAGTACGAGAATTTTGACTGCTATTTCACTATCTTGTCAAAACGCTTTTCAAATTTTCAATCTTTCAAATATTTTTTTGTTATTGGTTACATTATCGACAGGGACAAATGAGATTATCGATAGTTGGTTATTTTTTAAAAATAATTTATATATGTATGTATAGAGACCGTGCACACCAACACAATGATAGCGAAGTGTCAATGTATAACTGTATACGTATAAATAAATTACACACAAAAACTGCGAAAATTGACCGATAGTTTGCGCTGATAGTATGCATATACACCAATATACATTCTTATCTCACTGTCATTTTGCTAGTGTGCACCATTGTGCACTGGTGTGCACAGTCTCTACTATATTCCCGCAGCGATAGCATAGCACAGATGTCAACGTTAGGAGCTTTCCAATTAGCTTAAAAATCGACACAATCGGATACAAATGTATAGTTTGTGTGACATGCAATATACCATTTGTGTCCGATTGTGTCGATTTTTAAGCTAATTGGAAAGCATCCGTTAATAGTTGATTTCAGAACACAGAAGTTTCGCTGCCGAGCTGATTTCATGCTGAATGCTGATCTCATTTATCGATCATAATTCACATGTGTGCTGTGGCCGCTGTGGGTGAGCTTTTAGGTTATAACAGTGTGGAAAACCCGCAATAATCTTTATTACTATTATAATTCTAGTCTAAAGTGGTCTAAAGAGCTATCGTTCATTGTAACAAAGATCAATCCAGAGGAATAAGAAGAAAAATCTTTCTCTCATCAGTGCAATATAATGGCATTGGGGGAACCAGGAAAAATATTAATTGGATGGTAGGTATGTACAATTATAATTCTATATTGAAAATTTTGTTAATATTTCTGACAACACGATTTGTTATTTAAAATTAAGTAGTAATATTTGTTAATTATTAAAGTAATTTAGTTCAAAAATATTTCAGGGCAATAATTTCAGTTGTTGGAATCTATTCATTCACGTTATCAAAAAAAAGTGTAGAAAAGAGAAGGTTTGAGGATATGAAAGTAAGAGAACGTATGAAATTATCAGCAGCTGAAAGAGATAAATTGAACGAAAAAAATTCAGAGTTGCAGCAATTGTAAAGATATAAGCCCTTGAAGCATGGCAGCTCTACAGCAACTGGACGAAGAGAAGTTGAAGCTGATGCAGGATTTGGAGATAGAAATGATGTCAGATATGTATAATCGAATGACATCTGCTTGCCATAGAAAGTGCATACCTCCAAAATATACAGAACCAGAATTAGGAAAAGGCGAATCTGTCTGTATAGATCGTTGTATAGCAAAATATCTAGAAATTCATGAAAGAATTGGCAAGAAACTTACACAAATTTCAATTCAGGAAGATAGTATATTAAAGGGAAAAGCACCAGAGCAACCAAAAAGTTAACTTTAACAATAACAGACGAATTAATTCTATAAATAATGTATTAGACTATTGAAATATATGTTGTTATTGTAGTTAAGAAAACTAGCATTTACTGTCTCCAAAACTATATCATACTCCTGTAGAGCTACCAATAAATTAAAGTTTACAAAGCTGTAACTAATTTTTATTAAGAAATGTGAAAGAACAGGGCTATACTAATTATATTGCGTGTCTGTGTGTGTTTGAAGTAAATCTCTATTTGTTGTTTTTAAGAAACACTTGTAATGCTCATTATTTTGTTTTTAAGAATCAGATGATTGAAATGGATTTTAAAGTATAAAGTAGTATGAGCAAGAAGGAACAAGAGGATAAGTAGAGGAAGGGAGTTTCAGGGACATGAGGAGAGGGGAGTAGTCTGGTGGTTGTTGGGTGGATGGGGTGCCAGCCGGTTATCACAAGGGATGAAAACGCGTAAGCGCGCCAGTCGTTGGCGAGACTTCGCTCGCGCCGCTTCTCTCTTTCTTTACTCACGTTTTCCATCCATTCACATCTCATTTCACCCTCGTGTTTGTCCGATCCAAAGTTGAAAAATAAATTTCGTGGAAAAAAAAATTTCGTAACATTCAATTATCTTTCGTGGATGGGTGAAAAATAAAGGAATTTTGAAATTGAATCTATTAAAAAGTTTTTCATGTAGAAGAATCTGGGAATCACGATGGACGCACGCTGCCGGTTCTTCCTGTTACAGCTCCTCTTAGGTGGTAAGTCATATTTTTTATTATAACATATACATCATTTATTTGTTCTATATTTTATTTGAATACTGTTAAACAATATAGATTTGCATTAAATTAATTTTTTTCCATGGCATTAGAAAAGGTCAATTAAAAAAAACTAGTTTAATTAAAAATTCATATATTTTTCCGTCCAATCTTGCAAGTGTGGACACTTTTTTTCTTCAAAATCACATTTACGTCTCACATGTGGCGGTTGCATCAAGGACGTGGAATATCATTTGGGTGGAAAGCGATAAGCACAGTGAGACATCCGCTTTTGCATAATGAGAAAATCGATTTCCGATACATTTTGTATCGCAATCTTGAGGAATCTCGACGGGTTTCTTAAAATGCGTGGAACTCGTTGAGTTACCTTTTTGCTGGACCGACCCATTTCCAATACCGAATGAAAGGAATGTTTACACGTTCGATTTGCGATATCACCGATCGCAATCTGCTTGATTTGTGCGACACCTATTTATTTTTTTTGCGTGGATCCTAAAAACAGATAAAAACAATTTAAACATCCCCTATATAAACTCCGAAGTAATTTTTCTTCTTGACTAAAATAAAAATAAAAGCACAAGAATCATAGTAATCAAAATGAATTGCTACAAGAAAAAAACATTTACTAAATCCCCTTCGTTTCCGGTATCGGAGGAGATGTAACGGATGTTTACATGTCTGATTTGATTTATGTTTCATTCTTTTTCTTGAATTAAAAAAATATACTTACCACAACAAAAAGCATATAATAAGAGATAATTTTGCGTATAAAATAATTATGTAAACAACCCATAAAATAGAGCATTAACGAAATATAAATTTTAGTGTAAAACGTTTTCTGATTTCTGCATGATATATTTGCTTCTATAAAGACATATATAAATAATAAGTGAAAAAAGTAAACTGGATGATCAAATATCAGCGAGTAAATGTATTTTCTTGTTATCAATCACGACTTCCTGCTTTGGTAGCGAATCGATGAAAATCTCGTTGATGAGCATTCCGGAAAGAAGACCCATATATCTAAATCAAAAGCAAATAGAGGTTTTTGATATTTTTTTAGCTCCATGCATATCAGCACGAAACAAATGAAGTGAGACTGTGTAAGTGTATATGTATACAAAAATATCCAGGAAGATGACAAATTCCCCTACAGATAGAATTGATTGTACGCATTTGCACCATTACAAGTTCTTATACCGATGTCACTGTGCTGGTATGCATGCAGCGATTATCAAAAAGGCAAAATGTCGATAGATTCGAAGGATTACAGGCCAGGGTTGAATACAGAAGGTGACAAATCAACGTTTGATTAAAATGATAGTAATTAGAGTAATTAAATTTTAACTAATTTTTTAAAACTTGATTGAGTTTTACCACTGGAATAACGATAGCTCAATAATCGCTCACATAAATATACGACCAATGAAAAATCATTGCTATTCCATACCCCATTCGTTTATTCGATACATAATTAATGGAACTCTTCATGGAAATACCAACTCTCATTTGCAAGCTCAGCGGTAAAAACGGTGTGCGTAATAATCACAGTAATTCAATCCGTCTCTCTGTAATTCCAGTGTATTATAACCTAAAATATTACATGCTATATAGCCATGTACTCCGCTCCATATAACGAGTTATCTTACGTAATTATAGACAATATTTGTTTTTCCTTCTCGTGCTACATTCTAAGACAAACAATATATTTAATCTAGCTTATAACTTAAGATATTTTGACGATAGAATATAAAAATTAAGGTATTTAACTACGTTATTCTACCAATATTCTTATTTATTTTGCTAACGCTATTGTATCTGAGCATATTTCGTAATTGCCTATACTTAATCTCGATCATTTCTGAAGATAAATTCACTAGGTGAGGTAACACGTTCTCTGAAGATTCATTGGCCATTCGCGATAAATCATTTCATCCCGTTTACGCTTTGTTCCAGTTTGGCATGAAGCATCTTGTAATTAAAAGTATCTTGGTTGTTTTTGTTCTTTGAATTTCTCGAGTTGACTCAAGTTTGACTTGAAGTGAATTCGAGAGGCAAAGATGAAAAGCTGGTAACTACCGTTTCTTGGAAGTAACCCAGAGATAAGCTATTCTTTCCCGAGAACTCGGTGAATATGTATGAAATAATAGCATATCTCATGCAATTAGTCGAGGCAAACCCCTCTATCCTTTTTTCTCGGTTCGCATTTCATTCTCCCCCCCTCGAGGCTGGCCTTTTCCTCCAGTAGGTTCACTTTTGTGGCTCATAACGATTTTACCAGCCTTTTTTCTCCTTCTATTCACTTTTTCCTCACTTAGCTCTCTCTTATTAATTATATTACTCAAGAATGTTAATCCTTTTATTCAAACCGTTTAATTTAACTTTTACAAGAGTGCTGTAGCTGCATCTGACAAGGTTAGCATGCCTCGTGTTTGTTTACTTGCCGTCCTCTTGCTGTGAGTGAATGTTTTTTTCACAAGAACGAAATAACAACGAAAACAAGCACTGTCGAGTCACTGTATATTCACCACATGAGTCACAAACATATTTTTATTTCAGTTGGAGGATGATACTGCTCTTTTAGTTCTTCTTTATTTTTCCGGATTCTCTTGAAGCGAAGCTTCCGGTGGTAGGGTGCTCTTCGAAAAAGGCTCGGTGTGTTCTCAAGAAACACTGAGCTCCACTCTAATCTATCCACTCTTCCAACCAGAGTTGTTCTTACGACCGAACGTACCGCGGAATACTATATGTATACTCCACAGCCCGTTCTTCTGCAAAAATAATAATTACCATCTACTTCGTCTCACTCGCGCAGGAAGTTCTTTACTCCTAACCTCTCTCCATCTCCCCACTTCCTGTTTCTCTCCCCCACTCTATCAAGTTTTATTCATCGCTTTTGCCCTAGGTATTACAGTTGACTAAAATTTGGTGGAATTTAAAAGGAGCGATAATTTACTTGTGAAAGATGCAGCAGCTTAAATTAATGCTCTTATTTCACAAATGAAAATTAAGTTAGCCCAGTGACGTTGTAATTTGATACAGACCGTACGGATGATTTCCATGGGGAGGGGGTATTATGAACGCGACGGCAGAGACCGAAGTGAGGTTATAATTGAGCGAATGTAAAGCTGCTTTTTGCCGCTCCGAATCAAAGCATAGGGCTTCGTGTTGTAACTTTGCTGAATTTAAAACGAAGCTGGTAGATGTGTATTTGGACTTGTCGCTAGGTAAACGTGAAAAAGGAAAAGGTTGGAAGACCGGACTGTCGCAAAATTCTCTGCACGCGTGACTGCAGTTGCATGGCTAGAAATATTTAATAGCCATAATCGCATTCACCGGTATTTCCTACGTTCATCAAGAGTTTCCAAGCGTTAATTTGCTTTAATCTAGCGAGAAGCGTTTAGCCCACCTGCATAAGAGCCAAGCAAACCCGTTATATTTCCTCATAAATCACCATCGATCGTTTTCTAGTTGTTTCAAGATAAATTATCAGAAATTTACTCAATTATTCGGGAAATTTCGTTTCAATTTGACGCTCGGGCTTTTACGGCATACGAGAAAAGTTTGAAAGTTACCATTCGATTTTGAGGTTTGGCGAGAGCTAGTGCTTCATGGGTTGGAAAACTTTCGTTCGCATTAGTAACGTTATTTTATGAATTCAGTTTGGGAGTCCACGAGTGTGCAAGAAGCGTGAGAAAGTTATCACCTGATATTGAGGTTAGGGGAGCCAATTGGTTCATGGCTTGGAAAGATTCGCGATGAATGAATAAGGAATCTTGCTCAGGTATGCGAGAACGACAAATCTGAGGGTGGAGTCAATCTCCTGAAAGAGGATCTAATGCTTGTCAGAAATCTTCGGGTTCGGATAGGAAAACGGAAGTTCAGTCGATGACGGCGCGAATAGTAATATGGCGCCGTTGTTCCAGCTCCAGCCGTTCCAGCTTTTCAAAACTTTGATTAATTTTGTTTTGAGCTTTCTCTTTCAACTTTTCTTTTTCTCGTGCTCGCATTTACGTTTTCACACATATATAGCCATCCACCACCAGTATTTCAACGTGTAAGTACCGTAAATTTTATTCCTCGTCAAAGGGAGCTCCAATCTCTGAAATATTACATTAATTTGCGCGCCCTGGATCTGTCCGTTCCAAGCTGTTGCACGAATTCTAGCAAGCCACGTTTCATTTTATTTTGACAAATTACTCATGAGCGTGCACGCGTTAAAACTGCTTTATGCGCGATGGAAGGAAGAACGAGTTTTTTGTGAGAGGTTTGGTTAGGATAACAAGTAGAGGTTACGTTAATAATCCATGTGTATATTTATGCAGTAATTATTAAAAAGCAGACTTCATAGTATAGAGATAGAATGAATCTACGATAAATATTTCGTCTATAGAAGCGTACTGATTCAGCTAAGATTGGAAGCTGTATTTACAAAAATGAAGTTCTTTTTAGGTTTCATCCAAGAAGTGCTCCACTGTACAGTCCAGGTCTGGAACCTATAATTAGAAAGAATCCTCATTAATACAAATAAATAATTTATAAAATAAAAAAAAAAGATTTATTTTCTCGGAAGTTTTGTTTTCTTTATTGAATAATAAAACTTCCTGTCCTAGCATGGCGCTATAGCCGGGATAGGGTGTGGGAGGGGGGAGGGGGATTACGGACAGCATCCGGAAGTGGAAGCCTCAGTGAGTGGCATGACCGGCGCACGTCAGGTGAGTCTGCAAAGTGTCTCGGCAGGATTCAATTTCCCGAAAGGTATTTTGGCTGGAAAACTGCATTCTGCTTGCAGTCTAGACTACTCGTCGGATTATTTCTCGCGGAGTAGGGTAGGGTGAGATGGACGGAGAGGTTAGGATACGCGAATCGCAATGCGGGCTCCATTTCGAGCGGTGCCGGAAGTCTTTTAGAAGTTTGATTAAACTTGAACCGCGCGGCGCGTGCTCCTGAAACATTGCTCCTTCCACTCGAGCTGCTCCACCGGCGTTTCTATCCAGCCAACCGTGCCATGCGTAATTTCCAATGCACTCCATACTCCTCTCCTTCCCCCGCTTCCCCTTTTGCATTTGCTACACGACCAATTCTCAAATCTGAACACCGATAAAGTGCACGTACATATTCCACCGAGCCAAAGCTTTTTATTCAACCACTCAATATTTTTCTATCTGTTCTAATGAAACGACTATACTCATACCAGAGGATCTCTCACGTCGACCACCATTGCGACTCTGCAAGTCTACGGAAAAGCGGAAGCTCCAATGTTATAGGTTATGTTACTGCTTGTGAACATTCGCAACTGAGGAGAAAAAAGGATCCTCTGGTATAATTCGAAATGTTGTAAATTTGGGTTTAATGAGGAGTCGGTTAAAAATTGGCGTCCGTTTGTGCGGAATAAAGTTGAATAGAACATTAATAGGACGTAGTCGACGCAGGCACAGCCAAGAGAAGTAAAGTTTTTCCTTTGTTCCGTGTTCGATACTATTAAATGGAGCGTGTCGTCGTCCTACCCCCTGATGAAATGGACAGTCTCCGCTACTGTTTAATAGAACTTGCAGTCTTCTACCATTAAATAGAAAATGCAAGGAGAAAATGGCCCCTCGCAATTTCTCGGAGAGTCCAACTTGCATAAATTTGCAAACGCGATCCTCTCTGTTAAAGAAAGGCGGAAGTATCGAAAGCTTAGATCGATTATCGCCGAGTGCGAACGAACTTTTGTTAAAGTTGGTGGTGCTCGCTCTGCACAACAGGCACTCGTACCGGACATAACCTATCATAAATGGAAACTAATTTGCAAGGAACAAATGGAACGCGAGTGGAAGGAAGTTGAAATATAAATTGCATATAATATTGCGCTATTAGTCTGGTATATGTTCTGGAAATAATCGAATGTAGCCATTTATTGGAGAAGATATACGATCGTGAAGTAAACTTGGGAAAAACGCTGGCAAATCTGGCGAAATATCGCCATTCCCGCGCAATATGGGCACAAAGCTATTTTGATTAAAGGGAATCGAAGACAGTCTTGTTACCCTGCTAAGGATTTATCGTGCCCGTTCGAATTTCCAATGGCGCATTTATCCACGTCCGAAAAGTTCCGTAAGGTGTAAGAAACGGTCAAGCCTTCAGTGAGATTTATGGACGACCATTTGAAAGTCTAAAATCGAAACTCTTCGGAAGCACCTGTTGTTGCGTCTTTTCTACTAGAATTTGGAAAAGAACGCGTAGCAATTTAAGTGTAAGACGCTTGCTGTTTTGCAGTTTCTTCAGCAATAAAAGCAGCGAGACTATATATATATATATAGTTTTCTTTACTTGGAAAATGTGCACGGTATCTGAGACGTCATCGGTGTGTCGATGTATGCAGGTGAGACTCCATGAGGTATCCGGCTAATAAACGTCCTTGCAGCGAATAAATTCAAATGAATCTCTCGTAAACTACTACTTTTTATGACTCGCTCGCTTTTTTTACGACCTGACGAAACTCTCGAAGTTCTCCCCCACCCTCCGTTCCCCCCTCTCCCACCGCTGTATATTATTTTGTTTGCCATAGAGATCTTCCACGAGCTTCCATTTTTAATGTCCAAACGTTCCAGCGGATTTAGCGCGCGAAAACTAATTTGAAGTTTCGAGAAAAGTATAAGGTTGGTCCGGACTTGATGTACTTAATTAAATGAAACTTTGATCGAGATCCTGTGAAAAATGGTGAATAAACATTGCTTCTGGCTTCAGGTTGATCGAGGGGAGCGGAGAAAGTGGAAAAGGAATATATTCTGTGGGTAGGGAAGAAGAATTGGTAACTCCCAAGAGTGTTCGCTTCAATGGAGGTCCCGCGTAATTAACATCGAAAGTTTGCTGATCTATACTACTTAACGAACAAGAAAAGCCTGGCCTAACTTTATAAGAGCACTTTTGCTGGATAAAAGCGTTCGGCCATTTCGCGTTTGGAAAAAGGGAGATTTAATTAATAATCTAACCTATTGCACCAGTGATAAGTTTTTCTCAAATTAACTCTCTATTGGGCCGTGTAACTTTCAGGTCCCAAACTAAAGCCGGGATTCATAGTCAAAACTGAAGCTTAAGTCTATACCTTTGAACGTAACAGACTTGTTACGTAGATTATGGATTTTGAGAATCCCAATTTAAACTTCAGCTTCCTGTGTTTAATATATTGAAAGAAGTTTAAAATGATTCAAATACTGCATGCGTATATTTGTATTTCATTTGTAATATTAGAGGGAGTTATCCCAACTTAAATAAAAAAGTATAACATTTTCATCATCCTAATCGGCAGGAACGTAATTCAGAGTAAAATTGATCTCCAAGTACAAGATTGATCACGTCAGATACAGTGAATTTTTTAAGCATTCAAGTTGAAATATTGAATAAAATATGTTGCCATATTGTATACTACACCTCAGGTATTTGTCAATGATAGAAATAAGCTTATGATAATAGTAAATATGTATAAAGCGATCAATTTAACCCTAATTGGCAGTATTTTTAAGTTAATAATTGATCAAACATGAAGTAGCCTTCAAAATTAATCAAAACTACAGTAATAATTAAATTGATTTAGCTTTAAATGTTAGTGTAATTTTAAGAAATAATAAAATGGGATCTAGTACTGCACATAGTAAGAAAATGCCCTTATTATAGTGGATAATTAATTATTTAACCACCATAATAATAATTAGAATTGAACAGAAACAAACAAAAGCAACGAAAATGAAAGGAAAATATATATTTTCCTTAACAATATAAATATTTGTGACATGTGTAATTTAAGGTTTAATTAACTTCAATAAACTGATGGATTAAAAAATTATGTACTAAAGAGAAATAATATAATGCCGATATATATTATATAACTCGCTTAATGATTTTATTTCTAGAATAATACAATATTTATCTGATGTAAACGTATCCCACATTATACTCTTTGTTTACTATATTCTCTCCTTTAGTTTCACCTTCAAGGATATGGTGAGGTGTTTTCGGTTTCATGGGATATTTCTTAAGTCTGATATTGAACTCGGAGTTGGAGGGAGGGGGGTGGAGACTTCCCCTCATAAGCTAAATGCATATCTTATGAGTCATCAATAGACAAGAAAACTGGGTCTCTAAAGATTTAACTATGGGTACATTCCGATTTTCTAATTGAGTGCATAGTTTTTGTTCGTTACAAACTTTAGGCCAAGCTATCAGCGATTAACCCCTTAACAGTCCATGTCGCATATAGGCGATACGTGCAGTCGTGCCATTTTTGTGTCATATCGCATATATATATGCGACATGATACAAAAAATGCAATAGACTATTTTCCATTGATTATCCTTTTTGAGGCACGAATAGTTTATTTTCACCAGACTGTTAAGGAGTTAAAACGCATATATGTATAACTCGGAACGCACTCTATGTTAAATTTAAAGTATGTCATCTTTTCTGTTATTTTTTTTATCTGTCAACGAATATATACAAAAATTCAACATCATTCGAATCCTGATATTATTCTACGTTCCCTCCAGTGAATTAAAATATTTGAAATCTCCAATGGATTGGAAATGGAATTCTAGTATTCCACATTTTGTTGGCAAATGCTTCTACTGTCGGATTTTATGAAATATTGATGAAAAATGTGTATACCTATTATTACTCTTATCAATCCTATCCCTTTTGTCTCTTCTTCTATTCGAACAGAAAAAATATTGGTGAAGCAATTATGGAGACCGTAGTCAATTGGATAGGACTCATATATTTATGCGAAATTTATACGTTACATAACTTTTATCGGTATAATGATGACCCAGAATGGTAGCCTATTCTAATAAAGGCAGACCGTTTACATATTCCACACGCGTCGGTTACGGCACATAAATCAGCCACGATCAAGCGTCCACACATTCGCAGGGAGCAGTTTGCCGGTAGTTGGCGCAACTGTATCGCACAATAATTAATATTAAGTAGCAAAGTTGAGCCGTGACTCAGGATATCGTATTTACTAGCTGCGTTTATCATGACATTGGGCCAACGACTTCACAATGGTGCTTTAACGGACACAAACAAGTCCATTAAAGCACAAGGGCTTTCCACATTTCCATTAAAGCAGCTTCTGTGTTCCTCAAGTGTACCTTGTTGAGGTTATGTTTCGTAATCTTCGGTTGCCTGTTGGCTGAAATGGCGGGGATAGCGAGTAATTGGAAAATCTTTAAAAGAATGCGAGATTCATCTTAAACGATTCTATTATAGCATCTTGTATCATTGCTCGTATTTCAGAATATTCAAAGATTGTGCTTGATACATGAGCATCCGTTCAAAAGCAGAAGAAAGCGTGCGTGCTCCTCTGTAGAAGATAAACAATGTCTCATTTTCACGGTATACACTACTAAGTAAATCTGCATAACGTTTACGTCATGCCCCCTTTGAAAAGAATCCTACGAATAACTTTGACTCGGTGAGTAGAATTTAGTAATATTTTATCGACACACACAGATGATTATTCGAGCTGGTCAAATATACATTATGAAAAGCTTCTTAACGAGCAGGCAAAGAGAAGTCGGTACGAAAGTGAAAATTTCATGAAATTTAACCACGACGAAGAGAATATGAAAGTATGGAGCGTTAGATAAATTAACGGTAGTGGCGCTATCTAGCGGACGTCAAAGAGAAAATGACCGAAATTTTCGGGACGCCATGTTGTTAAGTAGCACGCCAAGGCTCATAGATGGAACTTGAGCTAAAGTTGAAACTTACGAGTAGTAAAATCTATAATCTACGTAACACATCTTATTGGTTTGAAAGTGAGGTTAAGCTAAAGCTTCGTTTATGAATCCCGGTGGTAGTATCACGCTGTACCGTGCCACGCCGTGAAAGATGATCGGTGCCGACGGGGGCTTTTAGAAAACCATTAAACCCACGGGTTTGGCCGGGCGCTTTTTTCCTCGCGACTTCACTCATATTCACCGTGGAAAAATCTCGCCAGCCAACATACGGGACTCCTGGATATTTATTCAAGCCGCGTTTCTCTCGGGTTGCCGCCTTCGAGCTCGGTACTGGAATATAAAATCAAAATATATGGCATTAACACGCCGTTGCCGTCAGCTTTTAGCATTATTCCCCGTAACGCCATTTTTTCCACCACTCCAGCATCTTTCGTGTATTCCATCATATTTTCTTCAACGCTTCTTTTTATCTGTTTTCTCCGAGGAGAACCCTAACATATCTCTCAGACCTATTTAATTTCTGTTGACGACAAATGCTTTTCATTTTCTGAAAGTTTTACCTCGCTGTGTCTTCGACTTCCCAGCGGCCGTTTTAGGTTAGGAGTGAAAATGTGTCTCTGGTAGGTACAATAACGGGCTGACTAGGTTAGGTTAGTTGCGTGTGTGATGGCGGTTTCTGCGGCTTTTGCCCCCTTTTTCACTTTATTTGCTTTGCTGGAGGCAACAGGGGCACACCGACGTTTTTCACAGAGCTCTTTCACCTGTTATTTCAGCGAAAAATTTACCACTCCTCATTGTCCCCGGGCCCCAATATTGCGCCAATTTTTCTTCTCTCCCAAACGACTAGCCTGACTTACCACCTTCTACACCTTTCTTTTTTCTCGCTCTATCTCTCTCTCTCTTTCTCTCTCTATATCAACTTTTATCTGTTTTGGTTTGCCAGAAAATTGTACGTAATGAATCTACAACTTAACCTACAAAAACTTCTCCCAAACTCGATTTGCTGATTTTGCTCGTTAAGCTATGGTTTTTTGTGTTTAAGGAACAAATATACATTTTTAAATACGGTAGGGAAGTTTGTAGGTTAGGTAAGCTTTGAGAGAAGTTCATAGGGCTTTTTTTTCATGACGTCTTGGCAAAATGAGAGCAGCATCCATTCCTTTAAGCAGATTAGGATGAAATTAAATCCTTCGTCGTCCTCCCAGCTTTTCCTTAACGACGATAACTGAAAAACGCGGGATTGCAATTCCTCGTTTGCATGTTATAACTATGAGCCACGCTTAGGCAGATTTTCATTCGTTTCAATTTTAATCGTTAAAAACTCCTTCCACCATTTTCTTATCGCCATCTTGAATCCGCTCGTTCTCCCCGTTTCCTCCAAGTAAATGTAAGCCAGTGAAAATACTGAGTGGTCCATTATAATCTTTTCCTGGGTTTCTTCTTTCCATTGGAAAACTTAACACGTCGGAAACGATGGAGGACAGAGAAGAAGTTAACCCCTCGTTTTTAATATAGAAACTATTGTTTCTACTTTAGTGACGGCGTCTAGAAAGAAGACACTTTACGAAAACCGAAAGAAATTGTGTTTTCAATGTTCTTGCTAAAGAATAAACGAGATGTCTAGTACCAAAAGCAAGCTGGAAGCATCATTTACACAGTCTTATCGACTTAGATTGCTTTTTGATAGTTATTGATATTGCTATTGGGATCTAAGATTTGAGAAAGTTTCGGTAAAAACTTGTTTGTTGCCTTCTCACACCCTGCAAATTAGAAATTAATAGCAAACTTGTCTTTCAGTGGTATGACTCAGCAATAGAAGTTACAAGATATTATTAACCATTTATGGACTCATGTAACTGTCAAGCCTTACTTACCGAGTTACTTAGTCTGGCTTAGTAGATCTATACGTAGTCAAAATAATGAATTTTTTATTTTCCAAGGAGAGAGGAGTGCCCTCCTTGCCACCTCTCGCAACGCTCGTGCCTAGAACTACGAATATTCAGGATTTTCAAGCAACTCATAGCTAAAAAGCAAGCTTTCCAAACTTCAACCTTGGACATTGCTCTGCAAAAATTTGTGCCACCACGTTCATCTGTATTCCGAATGCGACCATCCTAATAACCCCCCCCCCCCCTCCCGCATTCTTCTGTGAACTTCCATTTTTTTGTACATTTTTTTCAATGCTTTTCAACAGTTTGAGGAACGATCATAAATAGCTCTGATTTAAAATGTCCAATTAAATGATATCGCAAGTTTTGTGCACCATCGAGAGAAGATCATGTTGATAGTAAAGTATTTGAGATTAAGTCGAGCGACGTCGCACAGTTCGAGTGCTTCATCGTTTGGATTTTTTTCAACTGGCGGGGAAGGCACGCTCGGAAGGATCGTAGAAGTGAAACGGTTAAAATTCAAAGGCTGCGGTCACGCTAAGCGGAAACAATTACGAAATGCAGTGCGCTGCATGCGTCCGACACCTCTTTCGCGGTTCAGTGAAGCGCGGTACGGCGAGGCAAACGATAAACCAGCCTTTGGATTCTACTTCCGACTGAATGCCCTATAAATATCCATCCTGCTACTTGCATATGCATAACGAGCCTGCCTGCCCACCAGTCCGTACCTGCCTAACCTCACTTTCCCACCATGGAGCCCCCCACCACGGCCTGACAAATCATACAGACAAGCCATCTGGCGCGTGCAACTCCCTTCTAACTCACCCAAAAACCACTTGTCAGCTCTATCGCTGATTCTCCAGACCCGACCAATGCTTAAAACTCCGGAAACAGCTTTTAATCTCGTGAAAGCTGACGGGCTGTTGTTTATCGTTGACCCGCACTACTGAAAAGGAAACCTTATCGTTGACTCGTTCCACTAACAATTAGTGGAGGAAGAGAACGTAGAGTTGGACGGCGGTTAATCCTAGACATTTATAAATTACTAAGAAAGAAACCGCGCTGAGTAAATCCTTCGAACACGCGTTAAAAACAATGGAGGGTACGTTTCATTTAAATATGTACTTACGTTTATACCCACAGTCCGAGACTACCTGCCTTTACCCGATTTGTCGTTTACTCGTACTACTGAAAGACGACTTTATACTGGTCTATATCACTTATTCACTTAATCTCTGATGCAATTATATTTAAAACTATATTCTTGGAGAGAAATTTAATCCGACAGACAATAAATTATACCCTTCGATGCATTTCGCTGATTATAACTTCCGATTGCGCTCATGACTTATACCGTTCTCTACAGACTTTCTCACGTTTAACCGGATAATGAATTTTTAGCCGGTTACTCTGACACAGTTTGAACTTCGCTTTCACGCTACCTCGCGTGAGGATGAACTGCATTAAACAATGATTATCAGAGGTGTTAAGACGATATTAAAAACCAATCTTACTGCAGTCATTACAAGAAGCTTATGAACAATTTACCGGCGCTTTGGGAAGCGCATTAAACTAATTCTGGCGATAAATTTTACTAATTAAATCAGCCAATGACTCTACCCTCAGTCTTCCCTGATTATTTCACATAACGTTTTAACGATCAAAAATGGTATTTTGATATAAAAATGAAAATGTTTTCGTGGTATTTCTGGATGCGTCTGAGGCAATTAAGAAATTTAAGGGATACAAAATTGTTTGGGTACGACAAAGTGGTAGAGGTTTGATTGTTTGACTAAGAGGAATCGCTATAAATATAATATCTGGTCGCTTGCATATGCATATCGAGGCAAGGTGCATCAGAGAATTCAGTTGCGACATGTTGGATGCAGCAGCTACCAAGGAGCAGGCAAGCGAGTAGCCTAGCTACCAGCGATTGATGTCTGATGGCTCAACCCGATATACATATAGATATTAAGCTTTGAATTACGTGACTCATCACACAGTGAGGAGCTTAATGTTGGAGCTTGTTAATTACATGCACCCCCATAGCCCCCTAAGGTCCTACGCCACTGCTATACCGCTATATGTAGCCCACGACCCTCCGTGGGACCAGCTACAATCACTCGTCAAGCTATCCCACAAAAGACCTCATTCTTTTTTCATTCAACGCTTGTATCTTCCCGCCATAACCTCTGGGCTAATTCTTCAATTTTACACCAGAATTTTCTTTCAATTTTTAAGTCCCGCCTATACATTCTTCGTCGACCTTTACAAAAATGTTCTATTCCGCCGTTGTTGGCACATTCATCACGAGTAATTTTTATTTAGTTATAATATATCGGGAAAATTGTTGACCGACCAGATTCTTCGCGGTCCCCGTGTTTTCGGACTGAGGAAAATACGCCAGATTTGCAGAGGTCTCTGGCTTTTTGAAATTCAGAATTTTTTCAACTGAATTTCCCCCTCCACGTGTATTTCCACACCAAAGCGACTGGTAGAATTTTCCCTGCTGTCGTGCGCTATTTGCATACGATATATCGTTAAAAATGCATAGCTTGGTAAAAAAGGTTGTACGCACATATTTCTGGAAATATCGTGTGCTAATAAAAGCAGATATTTGAATAATGCACCGATGCATTTGGGATTGACACGCTGCTAATATTTGTTCCAAGCGCAGCCAAGGCCTAAACGGCGATCGGTCGTTAACGATTTCGATAGAGAATCCAAAAAACATTGGGCTCCCATCGTTGAACGTAGCGACGAATTCAAGGCCGAGCCGAGAATTGAATTTAATTAACATCATTGAGAGAAGAAAACCAATTAGCCTGGATAAATAAATCTAATGAAGCGAATAATTCTTCGTGATTGAATTATTCGGGCAACCGGAAAGCTACGGCTTAAATTAACTCGACAATAATGAAGCGTTTGGCAGTAGAAAATGTGAAATTTATTTGGCGTGGGCGAGGGCGTAGCGTGAATAATCAGGACACGTTTTTCGTAGGAGAAGAATCGTGTTACGTGTATCGAAAGAATCCTGCAGGCGGATGCTGTCTAGAAGGGACGGTCGCCTGCAATCTCTGCGTTTGCTTTATTGTTCCACAGGCACGTGACCTTTTTCTTCGCACCTTACCAACACGTATTTCACGATAATGGTAACGATAAATCGTAAAACGTGACCATCTACCTGGAGAACTAGGCGCTATATCGATCCGCCGGACCGCCTCCTTACTCTCGCCATTCGTAATTCTTTCATCAAAAAGTAACCTGTTACGGAAAGCGAAATAGCACCATTACTGATTTTTTACAGCTGCTGTCGCATAACCTGAAGAAAGCTTTTATGTCGCTCCCTATATCTTCCTTGGCAAAACTATGGATATCACTTTTATTAAGATAAAAGTGTGTAAACGTTAAACTAACGAATAAACGACATCCGCTACAGAGCCAAAGCAAGTACGTGCCATGGTCCAATAATAGTCTTAAGGTATAATTACTCAAGTTTTTCTCTGAAACCTTGGCGTTTACCGTAAAGAAGATTGCGAGTCTGGGGTGGTTTCCGGAGTTAGTTAACGAGTGCAGGATAAATGATAAAAGGTAGTTAGGAGAACAAGACTGTTGCCTGGGCTCATTAAAGTTCATTTGGTAAACAAGGTCTACTCACTGAGCGAACTTTAAGTTTTCGTGGAGAAAAGCGCTCTATATAGTTAGATAGCAGTTGTACGATAAATCGCCATCTCTCTCGCTCTCTCGCTACCGTTTCTCCCATAGTTCACATTCCAGTCTACGCTTGACGCGATTCAGTAAAGCCCGAAGCTATTTGTACTGTTAAATGCTCGTAACTGCCACTCAGCTAGCTGCTGCCTTTACCGCGATTATCTCCATAATGCCTAATATACTTTGGAAATGACGCCTAACCTCAACATACACATCGCCACGTGTGCGCACTCACGTATTTACTCAACGGATGGGAGTACTCGATGCATACTAATTCGCCGTCGTGCGATTCTGCCATAATTATGCCGATCACGTACCAATCGATTTTCCACCAGGAACTATCTCGCCTTATCTCTTTCGCCTCCTTTGCATATTCCCAGCTGCCTTCGTATGACGAATGGCTCCTTTGCTAAACGAATCCTCCCAAATGAGTTTCGTAGCTTCTGCGGAAAGATGCAATAAGAGAGGCTACTTGGCAAATACGAGAGGAGCCCCAACTCAAGCTCACCCTAACACTCAGCTTCTCGCCACATTCGTTCCAATCAACTGGAGATATTCCACATTTTCTAATACTTTCATAATTGTCATGCTTCTTAGACAATGGTCCCTCCAGTGGTTAATTACGAGCTTTTCGCGAATTATCACAGTGGAGGTATTTGAATATTTCCAGGCTTTTTGCGAAATAAATTGGCTTCAACGAGTTTCGTAGGGTTCCCCGAGGAAACGCAATAAGTAGAACTGGCCGGCAAATACGCTAGGAACCGGCCCAAGTGTTTCATACTTCTCGGTTCCTAGCCAGTTGGCGAATCGAGACTGCGATATTGGCTTTTACACTTTGGCCATACACTTTAGAAACTGGCACGACTTGTAAGGAGAGAGACTTTCCGCTATGAGCCTTCAGATACTATTATATCGATGAGAACCAACACTTGCGGAGTTTAGTTAAGTTTTGCGGAAACTTAGATAAATCACAGTCGTTGATATCGTGAATATACCCTTTAAAACAGTGTATCTGGACATATTCAACTCGTAGGGTGAGAGCAAATATTTAAGGACGGGCAGGTTTACTAATGTAATAAATATCAATTCGATATGCATCTCTCAAGAGCTTCCAATAGCAAGTCTTTAAAAGAGCAATTTGATTCAACGATGATTTTTCATTGTTCAATGTTCTTACGAATCGATGTTCATTATTGTTCAACCTAGCTTTAACGTGGAAAGTTTTCCAGATAGATGTCAGATGCAAAGACTTGATCGGTCTGTCGCACACTGGATTACAGGACAAGCCCTACGTTTCCTTTTAAGAAGGACGCCATTCGATATCGTTTCAAAAGGGTCAACTTCTATAAAAGCGAAACTTGCTAGGCTCCGATTACAATCAGGCTGGTATAAATTGCTGTCGTTAAGGGTTTAAGCTGGCACTGGTGCTTCACTAGAAATGTGCTTATAATTGAGTGTAATTAGCATCATTAGTTGCTCAAACTTGTTTAGGCAATCTGCTAATTGCGAATTCAGTTTGTTCAGCGATAGATTAAATTAAAGGGAATGATCTAACAATAAAATAACTATCGTACAATTAGCTACAAAATTACACGAAATATTCATATAAAATTGAATAATTCAGTTTCACTATTACTGACATTCATTTATTGATTCAGTTTTTACATAAAAGGAACGTAAATAATTCCAAGTTTCTGATTGATATGGACGGTTGGCTTTTATGAGGTGACGAGCCTGAAGTCTTTGGAGTTGAGAGTTTTCGGGGGATGCCGAAAACTCAAGCTTGTAACTCGGCTAAAACCCACGATCTTTGATCTCGCAAGCGTTGAAGCTGTGGTCGACCGATGTCGGGTTGTCAGCTTCAACGTGAAAACAATCCATTATAGCTACGGATTATCGCGGCAGGTATACCTTTGATATATCTGCCGCAATTTCGTAATCCCCCACCTTTCTCTCTTAAACTGCCTGAGGACACACCTTGAAACTTGATATTCTTCACCTCTTCACTTTAAACACCGATGCACACGTTTCTTTCTCACTTTAGATTCGATCCGGATGAAATTTCTGCACTCGAAAGTCACTTGCAACATACCTGAATTTTATTATTATCTTCCGGCTTCATTTATTTCCTGAAATTGCAATTTACCGTTAAGTTATTTACTGATTTGTATATTCTGCAGTGCCTTAACACGTTTAAATTGAACGTACTTTTAATTTAACTTACTTGAAAAAGCTTTAATTAGATTTCCCTTAGTTTGAATTTCGCCTTAATTATATCCTAACAATAATTTAAGTATACTTTAACTCTAAGTTAAAAGTAAATTCATACGCACAGAGTTGTCACACATCTGGAAATGCTTTACAACTTCCAAACTTTTCAAAGAGGACTTCTTCTTTCACTGGAATTTAACCTCTCTTTTTTTTTCAATCACCATCAATGATCGTGCCATCACAAATTGCCCAATTCATGTGCTTTTCACTCTCTCCAGATTACTAGGGAATCTTCGGGCTGTTGAAAATCTGTCGAGTTTTCCGCGACAAGTTTTCTAAGAGCGGATAATAGCCCGGGAAAAGTTTGTCGCGTGTAGAAATTGGAAAATTTGTCGACCGTGTGGATCGGAACGATGATCGGATTGCCCCATATTCAATATGGCGTCGATAATCAGCTATCTGTCATGGCGTCGGGGAAAATAGGGGAGAAAGAGGGCGCCAGAGTCTGTACAATGGTAAATAAATTCGAGGTTAACTAGCCTTTGACCGCGGAAGTTGGTCGGTTGACGCGTGAAAAGCCTCCTGACCGACGATTATTATCGAAATCGAAAAGAATCTGAGAACAATGGATGCATATTTGATCGAACGGAGAACCCCTTTCACAACAGAAGGCAACGCAGCGTGAGCTTCCGATGAGCTCTGCGTCATCACTCACGAATATTTTCCAACGAATAAACAGAAGTACGCGAACTGTTCATTGATCCGTGAAATAACTAGGAGCAACATTTCTCTTGTTCTTAAAATCATTAGTTAAAATATAGCGACCAAGTTTATTCCTCTTACGTTATTGTTTCTACATTCGTTATAATGACTGACTCAAAATTAATACTGCGTCATTTATCAATTTACTTTCAAAGCATTGGAATTCCAGGTTTCAATAAAAATTGTTAAACGATTGCTTTTGTGAGTTGCATAAATTTTCTTTAACGAAAATTATGATCAATAACATTTGGAAAATGGATGCATTTATCATTTTCAAATAAATCCAGTGATATTCAGAAACATCGTTTTTTTGGTCTATTGGGTGAAGAATATCATTTGTAAAATCGACGAATCACCGCACGATTTTCCGTCCGATAGACAAGCTGGCTCTAAACCTCTTATCGGGTTAGTGCGCAGTTTGCGGAAATTCTCTTCATTTGGCAATGTGTCCATGTTCACTGGCACGCTTGGGCCTTCGATCGTCCTAAAGCGTGATCGTATGCGTAATTAACAATGCGATCAATGATACGCAATCATACAAGCCCGTAAATTTACTCGGACAAACTGACGTACGTCCAGATAATACACACGATTAGAGGTCTGTATGTATTTCCAGGAATACCGCACTTTATGTGTATCTTGATAAGGAGTTATCTAGTTCGGTAGTGTAGATAATAATCTTTGCCGTAACTCCCAAGTAATTATGTGATTCTCCTTATGCAAATCATTTGACACTATCCTAACCTAACCTGCGAACGTACAGATGCGAATAATAAGACGGGTGGTTAATTTTGAGGTTATGGGGGGGGGGGGGGGGTGGGGGGACGAAGCGCAAGATCGTGTTTGTAAGCAAGGAGAAAGAAGTTTCGTCGAGGTTCCATAGATCATCAACGAGATTATAAAGCAAAATTTACTTGCCTCTCTCCATCACAGTGGCCCTCCTCTTTTCACCGTGCTTCGGGAAATGACCGGGATGAGGGCTTCGACAGATTCGACTGGGCCTTGGAGCTTGGAGGTGGCTTAATTGGCCGGTAATTGCCACTGTCTGCGCCCCAGCGACAATGGGACGCGAAGATTGGAACTTTACCAAATGACATAGACGCCAGTGGAATACGTTAACGGTAATTCCATAATAGTTCGGCTCGCGCGGGCTACTCACGCGCCATCTACGCGCGAATGTGCAAAACTTTCTCCCCAACTTTGCCGCGTGATTTAAGATAATTGGCCAACTTAGGATACAGCCAGCCTCATAAATTTTCGCTTTGTTTCTAGCACCCTGGAAACCTATCTTTGCTTTCACGAATCTAACCTGCCTGTGTGTATGTATATCGACCTTTTTCCTTTATTTCGCTTCTGTGTGCTCAATGTGGGACTGTGGGAGGAATTTAAACGTATAGCACCTAACTTCAAGTCATTGACTATCGCCCCATATCTCTTCTCGCCTCATTGGTGAATCGAATCTAACCTATAAATATTTGAAAAGTCGCATTACTTTACCATATTTTCTTCCGAAAGAAAATCCGTCAATGGAAAATTTATTCTTCGCTTTGATTAATTTAATAACCTTCAAAAATCTGAATAAACTTCGTCACTATATCTGGAAAAATCTGCTTAAAACAGTAATTTGATTTTTTAAAAAACGATGTTAAAAGGCTTTTAGTTTATGGAACGTGGCGTGTAACTCGGAGTATTTACAATTGGTTTTAAATTTTAATGTGATAGAAAACATCGAAAATTAATTGGAAAACACTGTAGATAAATTGATTTTCAACCGACATTGGTCGATCCCACATTTTTATAGCCTCTTCAGCAATCAGCCAAATTGATATTCTGTTATTGAATATAATGCGCTGTTTGCTCGTATCGTTTTATAAAATTTCTCTAAAGCCACGGTGATGCGCTGGTCCATTAAAGATGGTGGATAAATAAATGTAAAAGTCGAGCAACGCAATGCGCCGGTGGAAAACGCGGTAGCGTGGTGGGGATGAATGAAACGTTTTTTTTTTCATTTCATGTCGACGAATAGATAAAAAGAAAAACGGGGAATGTTGAAAATCTCGCTCGAGTCTATTCACAGGGAAGCGCGTGCCCTTCTGTTTTTCATCTCGAGGTTGATGTTTTCGCAAAAACGCGTATTTGCCACGCCAAAAGCCGCTTGCATCGAAAACGATCCGGCAAGATTTTATAAACCAGAATGCCTTCGAAACGAATGTATGAAATACCTATATACATATATATAGACATATACATCCCGAGTTAAAAAAAACAATTACAAAATTTAAACTTTAATGAAGAACACCCCGTAAATTATTGATATTCCAGCTCGATGAATTATCCAACAGTTTATTTCTGTTTGCTTATTTTTTTCCTGCCAAAGTTCGATAGATATAACGGAGAAAATGCTTTAATGGCGGACGATTGATTTGACCAGCATATAGGTCGTACGGTTGTACGTGATAGCAGATCGGACTGAGCGCTATCAGAATCCGACTGCTTCCCAATTTTTCTGATAGTATCGAGCGCGTCCACCGTTTCGCTATTCGGTGCCTCTAACTGGTCAGGAATCCAAGCAAAGCAGTTTTGAAGATAAAAATAAAACTAACGTGTCCCCCATAACCTCTAAACTGAAATATAAGATTTATGAAGCGGCGTTTTCTATGCGTTGCAGCGCGGGAAAGGGAAACAGAGTAAAACATAGTAGCTGGGAACAGGTACTGCGTAATAGGAAGGAAAAATGGAAGGAAATAAAACAAGGCGTCTCCTGGAACACCGTGCACCGGAATAATAGAAGACAGAAAGGAGAAGCAGATCGAGACTTTAATGAAATAAGCCGATCCCAATCACCGTTGCTGTATTGACCAATAACTCGATTAACTTCTCGCGGCAAATGCAAGCCAAGAGATGCAATGTTCCTCGAAATTCCGCGTTGGTCCGTAATATCACCCGCGTGTTAAACTTCCGGATAAATTCGGCCCGATGAAGTTAGACCATTGAAATAATTTCCAACGAGGTAAAATAATAAGTATGAAAATGCTAAACGCCGGTTAAGAATTAGCGTAATTTAATAAGCATTCTTAAAGCAATTAGAGGAGCAAAACGGAATATAAAAGTGTAAAATTTATAATGGTACATGTGGTCCGGACACAAGTCGTTGAGAGAAAAGGGGAATGAAGCAGGAATAATAGCAGGAAAGAAAGGCTAAGCTTTTAACAGATTACGGTCTGTTCGTTGTTCGGCTATTTTTAAAAATGATTATAAAAGCAAATTTCAGCTATTAATAAATGGCGAGTACGGCTGGTAATTAACATGCGAGGAATAGCAATTAATTAATATTTTCTTGACGGAATAAAATGTATTACACAAAGGAGAAGGAGAAGGGGGGGGGGGGGTGATATAAGACACAAAGAACAATGTCGATGGAATATCGAGCTTTGAATGAATTAAGCTTCGTTGCTGCGGAAAATTCAGTGTCTCGGAGAAAAAGAAAAAGGAGTCATCGAATAAAATAGCGGCAGAAAAAGAATTTACTTCTGTCGATAGCAAAGAAAATACGCCCGTTGGAGTCCAGCGAGGAAGGGGAAATGTGCGATCGGTGCTGGGAGTGGTCGAAGAAGTGGGAGGAAACACGTCGATGCGAGCTCAGAAATGAAAAAGTACCGGGTTAAAGTAAGATCAATTACGATACGCGGAGCAAAGCTTTCCATTGAAATGCGAGATGCGTTTAATTACAATAAAGCTTTTCATACTCTGCAAATCGTAGCGGGAAAAGGTACAAAAGCTCGCAAGGGGATTAAACGTAAAATAACAACGAGCCACAATTGTGTTTGTAAACACAATAAAAAGCGTAACGTGTTTACTCGTTTTGATAAGTGTAAAAGGGAGGAGAATACACGGAATATATAAAAACTTTTGTAGGTTAGGCTGGCTTTGTTTACCATTGGCGCCGCATATCGCTAGAGATCGCAATAATAAATATAATCGGGATGGGCGCTGAAGAAATATTTCCATGAAAAAGAGAGAAGAGAGAGAGAGAGGGAGAAAGAGGAAATAAAAAGCAATCGAGAAAGCGAGGGAGTGTAGTCTTTGGAATTCGATCGAACAACAATCTAATCCGTGACAATTTCGAGGAGTTATGGATGCGTGTCGAACGCAACACGGTTCGCTGAACCGGCAAAAATAATTAGATTGTAGCAGGAGCTGAAATTAATTTAATCGTTTTAATGAGCTCGCTTTTCCAAGCTGGTAGAGTGGGCTCTGTTGGTAGTCGATTGAGCTAGGGAGTGGGGAAAGAAGAGTGCAAGGGGGCGGGTGGGGAGGGGGGGGGAGGGAGAAAAAGGCTGGTTGGTATAACCTACAGCATCGGACCAGTCGACTTTTTTTCCAATTAATAACGGCAGAGAACGTCGGCAAGTAACCAGTTTTCCGCTTCGTTCGTAATATCGTAAGGAATTCGGCAATCCCGTCGCGCAATTTCGTCATCAGCCTGCGGGCCACATGGGGATTCCCCCATTCCTCCGCTCCGCGTCTTCGATTACACCTCGCCATTCGTCACGGACTTGGTCGGATCTAAAGTGATCCGTTAATCTCCTGACTTTTGTACGTTGAACGCAACTGAAATTTCCACTGGCATTTATACCTTTGCGATAAATTAAGACCAATCTGAACTTGTCGCCAAGTCCGATCCTTCTTAACCTGCAGATAAATTCTAAATTGAAATCGTAATAACGATACCTATTTGCTTCGTAATAATTAGCGAAGTATATAGAGAAATTTAATATATGTTATTTATTTACTTTTCAATCTCTCGAAACGTTTCCTCAAATTGTTTCTTTTTACGTTGGTAGTATGGAAACCCCGATAGCAAACACAAATATCCTCAGGACATCCTTAGAACGTGTCTCCACACGTTCCTCGCACACGTCTAGGACGTGTTCCGGACATTGTGCGTTATCAAAGAAATTAATCGTGACGATATTCGGCTAACAATAATGGGAAACAAGTGAGGAGGGAGGGATAAGAGGGATTTAGGTGGAGGGGAGACAACATCGGTGGAGGGGTTGATGCGAGTGGATTTTTCATTTGCAGGATCGACGAAGACTCGTGATTCAACAACAAAAAGTCATACACCTCTCAGCATCGATATTAACTTTTTGGATAGGGAGGGCTGGAGAATAGGGGATATTGCCACACGAGAGTTCCATCCACTTGTCGGATTTGTGGCGTGAATTACTCGAATTATTCCAGTCTACTCATCCGCCCTTTGCCCTTTCTTATATTAATACCAAGAATTCCATACATCGAGCCATTAGGAGAGACAGGATTTCACGAAAGGAAAACACGAAAGAAAATGGAAATACAGAATGAATATGAATGTAGAGATGAATATGAATAGAAATAGAAGTATGAATATGAATATCTATATATGAGTACATGATAATGTAAAGCAGAAGATATTTCAGTTCTGAAATCTCAAATATAGTTAAATTTTTATTTACCCAATCTCTTCGGACGTGAACCGAGCCCTGTGGACTTTCGTGTATGTTCTAGATTAGTTACATTAAACCCACAGAGGTTGCGCGATTCTAGGTTATACGCGTATATACATATTAAAATATATCATCTCTCGAGTCAGAAATATTCAGGTATTCGGTGGTCAAGCAAAGTAGTTATCATTTGTGTAACTACGTTACGAGTTTTTCTCGTTATTGCCTTAATTACTCCTATCACTGGGAGAATTAATTTACGCACACATGATTTAATAATACGATCACGCTGGTTGTGCAACCTGCATTTTCGTTAGAGGACCGTTTTGTTTACATTAACTCGATTAATAATAACAATGATGATAAAATATCCTTTCAAATCATCGGAACGCGCGACAGAATAATTCAATGCGTGTATTTTCAAAAAAGCTTCCCTGTGTAATTATATCGGGCGTGGCCTCTCTGTAGCTTGCAAATTGGGATATTACCTTGTAAATTTCCCGTTTTATTTAAACAGAATTCTCTAAATTGCAAAATCGCAAAGGAACTTTGTGTGTGGACTAACCTTTTGCAAATTACCAGCTCTCGGGGAGTGCGTTCTTTTTAAAACTCCCTGTACAAGCCTCCCGCTATTCTACGCTGGATCAGAAATGGCTCGCCTTAAGACAAAAGGAGTCTTAATTGCCGAGAATCGGCCGAGCGGAAACCATTTATAAGAAATTAGTTAGGGCGGGATCCTCTTACACTGAATTATTATAATATATATATGTGTGTGTGTGTGTGTGTGTGTGTGGTTGTAGATTTTGCTCCCTCAGCGAAGCATTAAAACGTGAAAACGGCGAAATTCAACGAGTAGAAACGTTTCAAGCTTCTTTCTCGTTTAAGAGCTCAAAGATATCAGTTATCGAACGCTCGAACAGCGTGCGCACGAACGTTTCCAACCTAGAAAAAATCTGAAATTCTATATACCATTACGCTAAAAGCAATCGAATAAATATAAGCTTGAACCCGGTTCGACATTATTGAAGCTTGAAAAGGAAATTGAGAGGTGAAAGCAAGTTTTATTCACCGAGAACGCATGTACAAGTTTCAAAAGCGATTCAATTATTGGGCATATCCATTAACCTCGACATTTGCTGCTACGACGAGTCCAACGTGTATTATCCGGGTCGAAGTCGGTTAGCGATATTTGTTTTCTTTTTTTTTTATTGTTCTCCCTCATCCCGGGATAAAAATACAACTGAGCGTTGGAGCCAGCAGCAACAACGAAGAATGGCATGCGGGAAAAACACGTGCGATGAGATTTTTTTCTCCCCTACTGCAGTCAGCGTAACCCTCTTAGTGCAGAATAATTTTCCGCGTCTACCGAGTTTTTATGCATTCGCAACTTTTAATCCGGCGTCGTTAGCGTTTTCGTTGGAGATTATTTTTAGCCACACCCTCCCCCCCCCCCCCCTTTCTGACCGAACACCGACGTCCTTCGAGGTTCTTAAAATTTCCTAACCCTATTCTATTTAATATAATGAGGATTATGGAAACTTTTTTTAAGAATTTCAAATTCCTAACGCGGCATGTTTTCGTAAAGCGATCACTAATTGTACTCAAACGCCATTGTTTTTCGGCGTTACAGCTCGAAAATGACAATTTAACTTTCCAATATCCGTGAAATGCATTCGTCAACCATCGGGAGTGCTTGAAATGCTGAAAAATAACTTTGTAATATTTTTCACTTGGCAAAGTAGAAACTTGGTTAAAAATGAATTAATCATTTCTCACATGTATAAAATATGATTCGCGGTACTTGACATGTATGAAATATAATTTAATCACCCGCTTTCATGAATGAAACATGATTTAATGATTTCTACGTGCGTAAAGTCCAAGAGTTTACAGGGATTGGGGGAGAAGAGTGGGGGAAAGGAGGTGGGAGGGGAGGGGGGATACTTTGGACAAACTGCAAAGGTCACATGCAGTCGAATCTGTGTAACCAAATGTAGATTGCTTTCATCTGCATAGGTCGCTACGAACGTAGAAATGTTGGGATCTTTCAGTTGCGATAATCTGCATGCACGACAAAAGACAGATGGCGTTGAGGAGGGGGCTCAGAGTGCGGAAAGAATGGACAATACGAGGAGGGGGGGAGGGGGATAGCCTTTACTGGCAGGTTGTTGAAAAAGTTACTTGCGCCCTTAGCAAAGAAAAGTTTATTCTTCATGAATATATAGCTTCGAAGCGTGCGTCCTTGTTTGCCTTGGCAGGAGAGGAAGAAGCATTCAAATTCAGAGGAATCCCTTTTTGCACGGCCGCACGTTTCTAATTCATACTCGCGACTCTCGTCTCTCTCTTTCTATCTCTCACTGTTACTCTCCTACTTCTTTTACACATCTATTTCGAGCATGGATTATGCCACGACCCAGTTCGCCATAGTTATACTTAAGCAACTCGCTTATACAAATAACCGAACTAATATAAATTTGGGCAAGCTTTGTTAATTTTAAGAAAACATAGAGTTAAGAAAAAAGCAATAGAGGAACGAGAAGAATTAGTTCCAGGCAATCGAATGGAATCGAGTGAGAGATTTAGCCAGTTATGGAGGAAATACCGCAATTAGCCAGGTGTGCTCGGCAATGTAGTTTTACGATTCGTTTTTCAATAAGGCTGCAAGAAAGTAAACGGTGGCTTGGTTATCGACGACAGCTGGGCTTCTTTTCCAGAAAAACGTCGAGGAGTCGTTTTTGTTCAGGAAAATAGAAGATGTGGAGAGGGCGGTAATACTTTCCTGCCGGGGTTATTAGGTAACCTAGAGCAGTTTTCTTTCCTAATGACCAAAAGCTATTTCGTAACGGTCCGAGCGGATTTGTTAACGAAGGCAGCTAGGATGACTGCCGCGCGAGATGGAAATTTTTGCATTACAAGTCAAAGCCACTTGGGAAATTATGTTACAGTTAACTAATAATCTCGGTTGACCATTTCGCATTGTCCTTTAGCTGAGGTATATAGGAGTAGTGTATTTTCAAATCCGCATAACAGACCAATACACTGTGAGTCACGCAGTCGTAACGTGTGCGGTTATTTTATTAACACGAGCATTACGCATATTACAGTTAGCCACGGTTACTACTCTCCTGCTGAAATGCATTTGGTCATATTCTTAGCACAAGTTAATTTCAGGACCACACCATCAAATTTTACCAAATCCAAGTTCTGCGAGCACATGTTCCATTATCGAGTTACGATAAACAATATCAATTCGTGTTTGGACCTGTTTCCTGCATTTCTCTCTTAATGCTTACCTTAACCTAAAATAATGAAATCATAATACACACATTAATGCGCATTATACACAGATTACAGAATTTCGAGGTACATTACTCACTTATACAGCAAGTTTGATCGCCACAACTTCAAAGTAACTTTCATAATAAATTATCTCAGTGAATTACGGTGAGTTATTACCACTATTGCCAGTTTGTCACGTGTAAACGGAGATACTTAATCGCACTTGGAATAGTTTTCAAGAAAGAGAGACAGAATGTCTTTAATTTGACATTGAATATTTTCTTTCTATTCTTTCCAATTTTCCGCTTGCTTCGCACGACGGAGGTCGATTTACTTTCATTTCCGGCCAGTGTACTAGATTTTTAGGTTAGGTTCGATCTCGCGATGCACGATCGATTCAATTTAAGCCACTGCGATGGAAGAAGGAAGTGATTTAATCTACGGTCCAGCGTAATCCTAATATGGTCGGTTAGAAAAACATATGCTTTTCAGAATCTCGGTAAATTTCAACCGGCTGAGCGAACACTTTTCACTGCAACTGCTAAATTTCCTAATTTCCACCGCTGTTCTAACTGTTGCATTTCTTCCTCACCGTGCCCGTCTCATTTGCACGGACGTGCTGGGATAGTTTGTCAGGTACAAAATTACCTCGAGTTTTTCCTTACAGATACCAATTCTGTGGAATATGTTTTGCCGCGCTAATGTGGCTTCGAGACAGAATCACTCCAACCACGGAAACATTGCCACAAATTCCGCCGTTCCCGCCGTAGGCGTAGGTAAGGCTGGCTAGCTAGATTCCCGAAGGCGTGAAAAAAGAAAGATACGGCCAAGTTTTCAGAGTCGTTCCATAAAAGTTCCTTAGCGTAGCTTTACTACCGTTGGATCATAGCCACTCTTGGCTCAAGAAGGAGAGAGGTGGGAAAATTAACGAATTTAAGTGCGAGCGGGCAATGGGGCGTTAAATTTTTTAGGTTATCTCGAAATGAAAAATCTGACGGGAACGTTAATTTTTTAAGGTTATGTTTTACGATTGTAAGCGGGGCTAGTGTTTTGGATATTTTGCAAAAAGGTGGCGATTACCGTTAATTCCTGTGACTGGACTGATTCAATATTTGTACGTAATTAGTGGGAAGTCAGCAAGTCGGCGCGCGATTGCACGCGTGACCAGAAATTTTGCTCAATCGTGGTTATTTGCTGCCTACATCAAACGCAACTTCCTGATAGCCTTGCCTGGCCGGAAATTGATCAAACTCTGGGTACTGATTCTCGCTGAAAAAGAAAATGATGAGAGTGGTATTGGTGGGAGGGGACGCTGCAGCAATTTTAACCTATACTATTAAAAGATATTCTATTAAAAGAAATTTCTAGCGAAGCTAATACGCTAATTGCCTGCACTCGGACTACAAGTAGCCTCGTATTGGGTTTGTCCCTCGGTACGGTTACGCGTATTTACAAATCCTACTAATTAGTATCTTCCGTTTACGCAATTCGCACAATGTTTTCGTAGCAAATAAATAATTGACGCATATTCCCCTCATCGAAATTCTCTGAAAACCCCGCCATTGTGTCAGTGACAATAAACTGATCCGCGATTGGTAGCTGACATATTTATCGTGAAATTAGGTATCGACGCCATCTTGGCTTTTAGCGTAACAATCGTTGAATGTTAATTATAATATCAGAGGGAAAATAACGTGGTGTGGCTCCGTTACGTTATCGTTTTATGCTTCAGTCCCAGCAGATTTGCTGGGTATTAAGCGCGCATGCGATATTTGTAATCGTGTTGATCGGTAATGAGCTCTCATCCCCTCTCGCTATACCTTATCTATTGGTTCAGGATGCGTGTGTGCGTTATCACCTCCGTTAGCTGTGGGCCTATGGTATTTGCGAATTTATCGTCGATAAAAAAAACAGCAGATGCCGCCAGTCTGAAAGTTCAGTGAAAAAGTCACCGGATCCCTCTTCCCACGCTTCAACTTGCTTCCGGTTGCCATTAATCAATGCCCTAATAATCGTAATCGATTATTTGGCCCTTCAACCAATGTTGGCTAATTGTAAACGCTAACGAGCGGCCATTAGATCTCCATTGGTTTCCAAATCACTTTTCGAAGCTTAGCAAAAACTAAAAATGTTGAGGTTAGCACTTCAAAACTATTGCACACTTGACTAAAAGTTGTCTTATAGATATCTTTTAGTCATCCAATTGATTAAAAGGGCCCAAGAGACGCATAAAAGATGTCTTTAACTCACTTGGTGCTGTATGGGTAGGTAAGGTAATCGGAAAAAATATTCCATTGAAAATTATTGAAAAACGTTCAGAATCGACAGATCCTCTTTAAAACAACAAGAAAACGTAGTCTAGGAATTTAAGTATCTGTTAAAAGTTTACTGTTTTAAAATCATTCTTGAATATGCTGAATGAAAACCACGAACACCGAGCTTTCACTGCACTTTTTAATTGAATATTCACTTGGCATCGTTGTACAACTACAGAAATTGGAATTTAATCGATTTTGGTTATTCTTGGAATGTTTGGTACAGCGAAAGTTTTGAGGTTATGTCAGCAATATGGTAGATTTAATTGGCGGTAATTGTCGGGTTGTTTTGATAGTTTTGTGCAATATAGGTTTTGGAGACTGACAGCAGTAAATTTTGATTGGGCAGTCGTTCCACTTTAAGGCGGTGGAGGTAGCAAAGTTGGACCAAAATCACTTCGTTACTTCCGCTTCAAGCTTGTCGCGCGTTAAACGGGAGCTGCCTGTTTATATCGCTGCCAGGACAAGCGTGTTGGATTATCTTATGATTAGTTTACGGTTCGAAGCCTGACGTACAAACTCCGAATCAATTCCGCAACGCTGTATATGCGTTTCACACTGAAGCTGACGTCACACCATGCGTCTGCCAGAAATTCGACGCAAACACGTTCGATTCTTCGACAAATGAATTTCCGTCCAAACACGGAAAATACACTGTGAGTTTCGTCTCTAATTTAGCCGAGGCTACCAAATGCCGATGCTGTGATAATCTAATGGGAGAAATTTGCCAAACAAGTTAAACCTTGTGATTTCACATTTCACCTTGTACTTCTTAAAGATTTACAAGCCCTTCCCCCACTTTGCCCCTCTTCCTCCTCCCCTTTCCCCCACTCCTCACTCTCTTTAAGTTGAAACTCAACGCGCCTCCGCCAAGCGAGTAAAACCATTTCGTAAAATATACGACGGTACAAACTTTGTGTAGATTCAATCGAACTTCCGAGAGCTCTTATCCGCAAGCAGTCTATCACGTCCGGGAAAGTACACATGCTGTGATACGATGAGTTTGGTGATCCTCTCTTGCTAAGTGTGTGGATATGTGTATGTGTGTGTGTGTGTATTCCTCCGCATGCTCGTACATGTTCGTATGATCCTGTAAGATTTAGCAGGGATTAATTCTCAAGTAAAACCGTTCCAAAATGAACGTCATCTTATCACGAATCCATCGTATCCTATAAAAATTTGTTGCCAGTGATTGCCATTTTGGAAAAATTTGGAGGAAACTATGGTAAGTTAATAATTTATTTCGAAAAACTGAGAGGATCGATGAGATAATGCTTTATTACGTGCATTGCTGATCTCTTGGAGAACCTTAAGGTTAATTCGTTGTGAATGATCGGTCGACATTTTAAACTCAACTTTCATAAACCGCGAAAAGAATTGAGAGGTATCGGTGAGAAATGAATTTGCCAACTATCCCGACGATGTAATATGAATTTGCATTACGTGTAATTTGAACGTCTGCTGGCCAAATTTGCAAACTTGCAAAATTGATGGGTCGACGAATTGGATATTGCAGGACGGTACGTGCACATGCATGCTCTAACACGCGTTTAGTCTGGTTTCTCGGTCAAACCTTGCCGTACGTCGCATTGTGATAATTTTGGTCCATAATAATGGCGTACGATTTAAATGCAGGTCAATATTGAATTGGAATTGAAATAACCCGCTTACCGGGCCTCGATTAATGCCTGCAGAAATTCAAAGTCAATCATTCGAGCCACAGCTCGGTTATTGGTTATGGATTCAAAGGCTTTGCAGGAATCTCCTTCGCTAATTAATGCTGCTAACCTAAAATCGGAAGTTTCGGGACCGCGTCATTACTATGGTGCTGACGTAACAACGCCAACAAAACATTTTAAATTCACGACAATGTTGACTCTGGCGAAATTCGGTAGGTTACTGTGAAATAGGTTAGGTTAGTTTGAATTATTAGTCAGCAAACTGCTATGACGCGTGAAATATTAAATGATCCGGTAGATAATATTTGATCGTGACACGCGCGGGACCAATTAATGGTCCTTGTTTGCAGAAGCTTTAGAGAAAAAATGTGTTTACGCCGTAGAGATATAGTGCGGTATCAATACAACGATGATAAAGGTGTAGCCACACGAGTAGTAAATGTATTGGGATCGATAAGAAGCAGCTAAGGGAAATTTAGGAGGGAACCGTAGTGAATTAGTAGCGTCGGTCGGGAGTTTGACTTGGTGAATTGAAGCGAAAGAAAAACGAAGGGAGAACAAGCCTTCTTACTGGTTCGCCGCAAGAACGCACCAGTCATGAATGATTCAAAGAGACCCTCTGCGATCGAATAAGCGTAGTAGAATGGCAACGCGCGTATCTTCCCGATTTACGATTTGCTGAAACGCCAAGCAAAGTGGAAAGTATTCGCCCGTCAGTGGTCGCGGGAGCGAGCCGTCTAGATTTGCGCCATCTGCAACTTTCTTTGTGAACTATTCTTTACTTGCATAAGCATCGTGGTGGGGGAGCCCCCAGCGAGATCTACCGGTCATAAATCAAACGAACTTCCGTGAAAACGCATTAAGAGCGAAAACTGAGGTAGAACATGCTTTTCTAACTTCCCACTGTACTCTGTTTATATATATTCGATACATCGATATACGTTTCTTCCAAGTTACTTTTGAAATTGGATTTTCGTTCTCTCGGCTACTGTCGTGTGTTACTGGGCGTAGAGGGGGACACTGTCGCTATATAAGGCGCAAGAGGGGAATTAAAATATGTAAATTCCTGGTATAATAAGGAATGTCGAATAAAGTACGAGCGTAGATGTTCAGGCTGGAGTAGGAGGGGGGGAGTTCCCGACTCGTCCAAAGTCTTTCCGTTGAATTTTTCTTCCTATTCACATTCTAAGTAGATGCGAAGACTCGCTCGGTTTCCCGCGCACGTCTGCAGATTTTACGACACGTAACGACAAATTTTTCCAGGGTTAGAAGCGGGACTAGGAGAGGAAAGAGTGCACGTTGGCGCTCGCGCGGCAAAAACCTAGCAAAATGGCGACGGAAACGACGTAAAGCCGGTATGGCGACGGCTGATTTATCGAGTCAGCCCAGAACTTTTGAATTGCAACAAGAAAACGAAATAACCTATACTCGTTTCCACCGGATTCTCCTAAACGTGCGAAATCCTATTAAGCTGGTCGAGCCAAAAAATGAGAATGCTAATTTTGTCGACAGTTTTGGCCCTGCATAATCTTCGACTTGTGGAAAAAGCAATTGCGGTAATGGTTAACGATTAGAAGATAATTACCTCGTCATCTACAGGAAGAACTTATTAAGGGTGGAAATAAAGCCCGGGAATTTCAATAAGTCCGTAATTAATTCGAACGGCAATCGCCTAGTGGTGAACGAATCAATAGGGCCGATGAAGTGACACAATATCAAAGTCTGGAAAGTCCTCGAGTACCGGACTCTCCTCATTTCAATCGAAATCGGGAAATTTATACGGACACTTAATCGTCAGAAGCAAATCTGCAAGTTGCAATTCTTTCGCAAAGTCACTGAAAGCGTTCCAGCTGCAGCTTGGCTTGAATCAATAATTTACTTACTTTTAATTGTTAAATAATTCCTAAGTAGCGTAGACCATTTTCCCTTCAAAGTCTTTTACAAATATTTATTTATTATTAGTAAAATTTTTAATTAATGGCAAAAGGAAAGTTAATAGTCCAGTGTCTGTAATTTGTTGCAATCATCAATATTTTCAATATTTAATCTTTAGGTAAATAAACAATTGTAAATGAAGATAGAACAAGTTTAAAACTAAAAACATATTTGTGATAAACTGAAAGTCAATATATTTTGCAATCATTTCAGCACCAGGAAAATAATTAATGATTAATTAGAATCACAAATTTTTCGGATGTACAAAAGGTTTGTTTCTATATTGTCCAGTTTCAACCTCAATTGCGTTATTCCGATTTTTCGTGTGGTATGCTTTGTGAAAACGATTTCAAACATACGTGTAATAAAAATCCATTATTTCTTTTAAATTTTTCGTTGTAAATTTAAAAATAAGGGAAAAAGGAGAATTTAATAATAATATTTCATACAACATACGTTGTCTTAAAGTCTAAAATAACATTTAAGCAAATTACATTTTTCATATTGAAGCTTATAAAGGTTTTTTTCTATACAAAATAAAAACGAATCATAATTTTACTGTTTCGTATCAAATTTTAGAAAAGCTTATCGTTCATATGAAACAATGTAATCAGAAAGTGCTGTATGGCATGAGTTTAGACCAAAGTTAAATGTAAGGACGTAAAATCATGTTTATTTATCTATTTCCATTTCCGAGATATAAGCATGTCCCAACCTAACCACAAGTCCTACTACCCTACTTGAAATAGCAACAAAAAAAATAAGGTTATCACTGCTTCCCGTTTCTCAACTTGACGATTTACAGTTTCAAACCGAACGTAACTTGGAGCACAATGGCATGTCCCGTTAGAAATAAGATTTATGTTCCGAAAGTCCATTTCCGTAAGTTACCTTGGGTTACTTTATTCTAGGGAGTTTTTTAGATTTCCACCTATGCAATCTTATCACTATTGATCATATCTTTTTCTAAAAGTAATTTTGCATAAAAATTATAAAATGTGAGTCCCATGAAATTTTGAATGTAGAGGCCTTCTATTATAAGTCTTTTTATAATTTTCGTGTAAAAATTATTCTGACAAACAAGTGAATTTTAAAATTTACAACTTGCCAAATTGCATAGTTCAGCAATCGCTGGTTGTAAGCGACAAATGGCGGCTGGAAGGCTGTACCATGTAAGCAGTACTTTAAGTCAGTGAAAGTTCAAGTTTAAATGCAATAATAACCGTAATCGATTACAACTGTTGGTATTTTAAGAGCAAATGGATCATAAGTGGTATAAAAAATTCATCGAAGAGTGACGATGTCGATTTGAATGCTGACGAAAAAGTTGATGACTTACGATGGAAGAAAAGCACTGACAGACCGTCGAGACTGTCTGCTAAGCAACTGCTGAAAATAGTCAGCGCTTCTGACAGTTAACCTAAACGAAAACCGTGCAACGCCGTACTCAGCTACCGTTTTAACTTAGTGCAAGTAATGCTACGTCGATTAAAATGCCCAATAACGCAGTACCACTTACTTTTTCCAACATAACCTCAAACTGTCAAACTTACTGCTTCCAGTTTCCATAAGTGGATCAAGTAGATCGACTAACACGAAAATTAGTCCTACTGGTCAATACTCATACAACAAACTTGGAACGATTTTATCACTGCATCAAACTTTGTAGGTTATAGAATACAATCAGTTGCAGCGCCCTTAAAAGGGAGATCGTAAAATTGTCAATGCTCTTGGAGAAATTTATCGAGACGCAGTGACGCGCGTTAAAAAAGCTTTCGCACTTGGGCTTTTAATGTTGGCGTAAAGTGAAACGACCAGTTTGGCAGAGACTGGTAAGCTTGAAGGTGGTAGCGAACATGCAGTGTTCCCACCCAGTCGGAATTCAGCTCCTCAGCCGGATTCTTAGGTGGCTTCGGAGGACTCTCCTAAGTGGTAAATCTTGTCTAGCGGCTAGTACCACAGGAACGGCTGGCCCGGTGACTAAACTTGATAGCAGCGACGTTGCTCGGTTGCTGAGTTTCCAAACTTTCTCCGCGGTTCGCTACATCCCGATCGAATTTCGCGCTCCGTCTCCGTTATCGCTTTCGATACTCTCTGCCTGGTCGTAACACTCACCGATCATCTTCACTAAACTCGTGTTATCAAACCTCCGCCAGAACATAACCTAAAACCTGGAGAATAACGCGGTAAATGCCTCTCGCTTATCATCGCCAAACTTCTGATCCCTAACCTACAAAACCCTAATAAGCTTGGAGAAACAATTCTAACCTGCAATTTGCTAACGAAGAACCAGTGATATTTATCTTTCAATCGAATCTCGATTAACCACTGTTTCAAAACGAATGCGATGGGACAAATGTTAATACAGTGAACGCTGATTTAAATAATAATTCAATTTATTCATCAGCGAATTGATCAATCGAATTTGAATGTACACGAGCCACTGATTAAATAAATGTGGCGACAAGGTGGGTGGTGGGAAAAATGTTTAATTACCTGACTCGTTTGCACGTGGTGAAATGTGAGTTAGCAAATCATGTATACATCTATGAAGTTAAAAAGGTAAAGACGCCCGTTTGCTCAATTTGCTTCGCATTTGAATTTCATTAAAACAATTGTTTATTAACTTGTACTGTTGGTAAAGCAGGCGTGAGACATCCCGTTAAGCTCTTCATTGAAATTACTCTATGAACGTAAAGATATCCATTCATTAAAAGCACTTGTAAAATAACAAATTTTAATTCTAGAAGTTTCTTATTAATCACATTATGTTTAAACGACACCATATATAGTGAAGGAAAATGGAACACGGTTTTGCGTATGTAACACATAAGACAAGACCAGGGATACATAATACAAACAGCTTGGGCCAAGCTCCGGTCACAACTTTAACTTAGTTTGCTAACATAGGTGGAAGGTAATTGCATTTACTCTGACGTCTGTAGCTTCTCGTCGCGCGATTTCCCCCACTACTTTACTCCGAGTGGTTAGGGAAGCCTAACTTCTTCGGCGAATCAGCAGCAACCAAGCATAGTGTCCCCCTCTCTTTCCACCTTGCCTGTTGCCAACAGTAAATGAAGACTTGCAAACCTGCGAACGAACTCACTGCGCGAAGACTGTCCGAACAGTCAGCCAAGTTTTGACCATTCCATTTTCACGTGGATTCTCTGAGACATCTCGAGATATTACAGTATTTCTTCATTATCGCTGTCCTTCCTATACTGTACGGGCTCTCTAAACTTTACCATGCTTTCAATTTTCCTATTTTAATCGTCACTTTACACTGACGATGTTTTTGCAAAAGTTTGTTTATTTTGTGTTTAATATACAAAGATATAGTATAGAGATTATGTACAAGGATGTTTTGCTGCATCAGTCATGGAGGCTAGAGGGCACTGTAGTAAGGATCAAGTGCACTTGTAATCTCCGCCATATTGCTCGGGGAATAAGCCGCTCCATAGTTGTGTTAACTGTCGCGATGACAAACTCCCGTACTCCACGTCAAATTCAGCCGTTGTCCCAGCTATTTTTGCCAAGAAGAAACAGTCCATTTTTATCATAGGTGAAAAATAAAACTACAGATTTTTGGAACATCTGTCTTGTTCAGTCTTAAAATTCTAAAAACACGAGTAGCTTTCTCATTCACTTTTTTATAAAAAATATGGGATTCTACTAACGCACGCGGTTTTCAGATTTTCAAAGAGTCGGTTTTTCAAATATGTCCTTTGTTATTGTTAACCTATATGGTTTTAAACTTTACATTCTTATTAAAATCGAAGATAATGTAAATATAATCTAAGCGTTCGCGCTTCCCGTGCAGTAATTCACAGAAACCGACAAGCGAGTTTTAATAAACATTTTCTTACTATCAGTAAGTATTTTCTGAGTTTTTAGTGCAAATAACAGGAAGCTTTGCTCACAAAGGTATTTAGAAAATGCTGCGAACGAAACAGTGTTTTTTAATTCAATTAACTAAATGGGAAATATTATTTCAAGTGTTACTACCTGTATTCTCTGTGTCAATTTCAGACCTAACTAGATTGTTCTCAAAAAGAACGTGAAAAAAGTTTAATTAGTATGTTAAACTGAAAGAGTTCACGGTAAATAATGAAGAAAATATAACCACATGATAATTAATTTTTTCTAGAAATATTTAAACTTGAATATATATACGCAAAGCTAGAGGAACAATAGGATTATTGGAGCGAAGAGATTTTGCGCCATAGCAAGCTGGATTGGGAGAAATCATCCTTTGAAATATTTTCTGGATGGTTACCGAATCACGATCAGACAATGTACCTTTCTGATTTCAACTAAGGTAGCACAAAGTACTGTGATGGAAGTTCGTGAACATATTTGTCGTTTGCCTTTGCACGCTCGTACAGACAGCGTTCGAATAAACAAACACCGCTGGGCACGTCTGGCAAAACGTCAAGATATCCTCGAACCCTTTTTCTGATTTTGCACGATTTCGACTCGCATACGTTTCCTGATAGCTGAATTTTTTAGGCGGTAATAATTACATGTTTCATTCCAGTTTAATTAGTTGCATTCAGTTTTCATTAATTTTTCAGTCAACAGCGAAAAATTTCACAATCAGCAGGTCTATTATTACAGCTGAATGTTAGCTTTGGTTAAAATTTACCATCACATAGCAATTATAAAAATGCTGGAAATGTTCAATAACTTCAATTCAACGCATTCAAACGATCCTAAAATGACTGTGTTTTGGAGAATACACGCGTTTCAAACAATTCCTTTCCTGAATTGTTCAACCCTGTCAGCCATCTTGGAAATGTGTCTTCTGTGATTGCGAAGGAAAAAGAGATCGTAAAGTTTATTAATTAACCGTGACAGATTGTGCGAAAGTTGCAAGGCAAGACGACTAATATTAAGGAAAATTTAATCTCAGCGTGTTATTATATCGGAGATATAAAAGCGTTTATGACAACTTTAATTACACTCTCTTGGTTTAATTAGTGATTTTATACTTATACCTGTACTTTTTCATCGTTTTGATTTGCACTCTAGAATATAAAACTTGTGTGAGTAACAAGGGGATTCTCTGAGAGAGAGGGAGAAAGAGAGAGAGAGAGAACACGGCCGACCCCAAAATGATATATTAAACATAATTAAGTATAAACGCGATATTGTCAGAGTTTTCATTGTGTTTGGGGAAACTTGCAGAAGCGTTATATTAAGCATGAGGAATATTGTTCGCGTTCAATAGAGGGTTGTGAAAAAAAGTTGTAAAGCACTGTAGGCGTTACTTGAATCGTGAAGCTATTCTTCCCTCTCTCTGCTAGTAGATATATGAAAGGGCAGCCACGTAATCAAAAAAATTTCTCTGTCGCGACGTTTTGTCTCTTTTCACGGATTAGCGTATGTGCTGCGAAAAAAGGGTCGATGCTGGTAGTATCACACAGCATAATATTTAACAACGGAATACTTGTCGGATTTTAACGTAAATAGCATTTTGATTGCCCATATTTATGTTTTACGTATACATGTGTAAAACAGTCCCGTGGTGCGAAAAACTTAAAAATATTCGACTATCAGAAAATATAATAATTACCAGCAATGAACTTCGCTCTTCATACGGTAGTAAATAAATACATTATAGCCTAAATTGTCACTTCTTTGTTTCCTTCCGAGTAAACACGCCAAGTCTGGACGGTTAACTCGATTCTCGGAAAAAGAGACAGAAGAACCCTCGATAAACAGTAAATAGAGAAGAAATTCAAATCTAATCCATTATTTACCAGCATGCAATTTTCTAATACGAGATAAATGGTATCAGAATTCTATACAACAATTTCATAGCGCGATTATCGACGTATCACTTTCCGTTTATCGAATTGGAATAAATAGTATAATTTGACAGTAATGTCGTAAGAATAATTGACAGATGGTGAATTCAATAGGACGAGAAAAATCGTAGCATTACGCAGAATTATCGGAAAGAAGGGGGGGGGAGGGGGGAGAGAGTTCGAAAGCGGAAGTTGCGCTCGGTGCGCGTACGTAGCGCCACTAGGCTTGAGAGCGGCGGTAGGAGGGGAGGGAGATCCGGTGAAGAGAATAGTGAACAGGCTGACTGACTGATATGTTTCTGTTGTCCGTCAAATGAGCAACATATAACAGAGTATTGTTGTCTGCGCGCGCAAACGAGTGTTAGAGCCTGAATTTTCAAGCTCCCGTGGAAACAATGCCAAGAGACGGCGACAGCCGGTTTAATTAAACGCATCGTCAGCTCTCTATGGCAACATGCCTGCCTGCCGACTTCGGGCACCGCACAGTCGATATACACATGTACGAAGAAGTGGCTATGTATGAACCCTGCTTTCCTATCTGCTTGATTTTATGCAACCATTCCTGCCCGACTCACGAGCCCTTCCTCATCCGTCCCAAGCCCGAGCGAGATAAGTAAAATTGACGAAAACTAGATTTTCCCGCGTGTGTGTTAGCCCGAGCTGATAAGCCACGACCCAAATAATTCTCATTTAACCAAAGCTGCAGAGTCCTCCGAGAGTGCTTTGTCGTATAGGTTAGGTCTGGACACGATTGCTCTAGGGATATTTAGTCGAAAGTGGCTAGGTTTTCAAGCCTCGTTCCAGTGGACCTACGAAGAGATATTTTCTTGCATATTTTTTAATGACCCGGTATAAATTCGATTCCGCACCGTTCTCAGTGAACCAAAGCTAGAACGCTTGGAGTTTTGTTTTTGTCGCTCAGGTTAGGTTTGACCGACGCTATACGCTCCAGGGAGTTTTAGGAGAAAAAAGCGGGATTAGTTTTAAGGTTTATTGGAGGCGAACCGACGAAAAAAAGTTTGGGATGGTGAAAAAATTGGGCGAATCGAAAGAATTCATTGGCCTCGTGGAAAACTGGACGATACGTTCGAAAGATTTTCTCAGCTTTTTTTGTGCGTCCACTGACCGTGGGTAAACAGAAGACTGGGGAGCGGCGCGGCGCTCTTGCAGAGTAGTGCAGAGGAATAAAAAACTGAGGAAAAAGAATAACGAAATATGGGGTAAAGGGAGTCAAAAAGCAGGGAAAAACGTGCAAAAGAAAAGACGGCAGTATAAACGGGGACTATGGTGGAAGCCTCGGGAGGAAAGAGCGTTGCTTCCTGCTATTTTTTTGCTCACTAAACCTCCTCCCGAGTGCAATCGCCGAACGCACACAAGAACGACCCCCTAACACCTGTGCCGCTACTGCATCAACCCGCCGAGTTCCACGCCAATGCATTTTATCAGCGATAAACACAACGGGAGCATTTGGATATTTCGTATTTTTCTAATCCGGCTCAAATAAAGTGGCTCTGGAAATTCTCTACGTACGGAAACTTAATCTTTTTGACGTGGCTTTTTTATCGCGCAACTTTAAACAAAAATAATACATATCGCAGAAACATAACTTACCAATGTTACGACTGAATAAAGTTCGATGATTGCGACACGTCATTTTTTAAGGCCTGCGTGCACTTGTTGCCCAGGTATTTGCTTGTTATTTGCCAAGTTTATCCAGCATCGTTAGATATCCATTGGGTTGTAGTATACGAGGCTTGTTTTTTTTCGCAGCGTGTGCAAAGTCCTGGCTTTTCCACGACGCACGTTGGGGCTTGGGTAAATTTATTCGTCTGCAGAAGCCCTTAAATCACGTGCAGCCTGAACCACGCACTCAAAAGCAGCGTAGCTCAGGATAGACGCGTATGTGTGTGTCTGTGTGTGCAAGCGAAAAGAATTCAATGTGTATTAGTGCATACTCGAAACTTGTGGATGTGAAAACATTGTATCCGTGCGTGGCGAAAAGAAGTAGAAGAGCAGGACAAATGGAGAGAAGCGTAGAGAGGTTATGTGCAAACACACAAGTGATTTTATAACTACGAATAACATTTCAGGCGCCAACACAAAACGAGCATTAGTGTCATGGCATAAAATGTCCTCGGTAAACGCTAAGATTGTATTGAGAATATCTAGATGTATCTAATTGATTCTTACCTAAATATCACAAATGTCCACAGACGTACCTAGAACGCACCGAGGATATTCACACGTCCAGCAAACATGCTGGGAATTCCCCTAGAACATCGTGTGTTTCAAAGTAGTGTTTACCGAGATACGCTTATATGCTTCTTAAGTAATATTTCGTGTACGAATTAGTACTGCAGTAGGCATTAACAAGAAAAGTGAATCAAGATGCAAGAAATGAAAGAAAATGACCGTATAAGTGGAAATGAAAAAGAGTTTGGAGAGTTACAGCGGTGTACAATTGCAAATAAAGAAGTGTTGTCGGTACACACGTAGGTAAAGTACATGTACAAACCGAAAGAAACGAGTTTGAGAGGTTATGTCAGCAACCAAACGAAGAGGTACAGCCGTTGGTATTTTTTGCGCGCACAGACAAGAACGAATGCGTTTGTGTGTGGATTTTCTTGGTGGTATTGGAGAAGAAAAGAGAATCGCGCGCGCGGGCGCGTGTTTTAGAGGTTATGTGTGGCAGGATGCAGACGTAAGCCAGTTCGAGCCCATTGGGCGTTCTGTTCGCGCAACTATCCCCCCTTCCTCTCTTCCTCGCTTTATCTTGCCACCAGCCGGCGCTGCGGGAAACAGCAGTGCATATTTTATTTTCAAAGCTGGCCGCATTGACAATTTGCAGCGGCGTTATGTAAATGCACCGTCACGTACGGCTGCTACAACCTCCGAAAAGAGGACGAATCAAAATCAAAAGTTTTCTAGCCCCCTCTACCGACGCACAGTCAGATCGCAGATTGCGTGGAAAAATTCGTCTGGCGCCGTACTTCCGGTAACATCACCTACTCGTCAGACCTGAATAATTTATCCCAACGGAACGGGTGAAGTCAGCGTCAAACTTTGCGTCAATAAGTCATGGCTAGAAGAAATCCAATAAATTTTTATCGGCGCCATATATAAAAATAAGGTATCGCAGAGACAAAGCTTTCTAAAAGCATACAAAAAACTTTCGCTCGTTGCACGAACTTGACGAAATTATAGAGAAATAAAAGAAGTAACAATAAGGAAAGTTTTGATACTGTAAAAAGAAGCGCTAGCTCGAGAGAGAGTGGAAAAGGAAAGTAAGTATATTTTGGTCAGTCTTGCGTCGGGAACAGAGAGCTTTTTAACGAAATCGCGTGGGTCTAACAATAAAAGGGGCGTCCGCCATTGATGGCCGTGCGGGCTACAATCATTGCAAGGTTCGAAGGGTGGAAAGGGTTAACTCCATCGTGATCAGTGTCGAAGTTAAAGGGTCGGGATAAAGAGGATGCCAGGAACTGATCGGAACACGATTCTTTTGAATTAAACGTGAGATTGGCGTTAACGAGTTGGCCCTCCAGGCTTTGTGGTTTCTATGCTAGACGCCATGTTGGTTCGACCATGACAAAATTCCGTTGCTGCTGATGGCTCAATTTTCATCTCGGATTTACCGTCGTTAATGGTAGACTTAAACTAGTGTTGAACAAGGGTAGTGGACTTTTGTGAAATTCCAAATAGGTTGGTAATGCTGGTGGGGCTCGTGAAAAATAATTGATCATCCGTTTGTAGCGGTCCGGGTTATTCGGGGACCACTATTGAACAACAGGAAATTGCATACAGTAATTATCCAACATAAATATGTTTACAGAAGTCATCAAGCAAATGGCGGGTTTGTCCACGATTACGAGACCGGATCTGAATACGTCAAATTTAATGCTAGCTTTACAGTTGGACGGTAAATCCCCGCCAGGTTTCCACAGCTCTCGTGATATTTCGAATATCCTCCTTATGGCGACCTTAATTTTCATATTTTCCAACGGCGAGTTCTGTTTGCGCTAAAATGCATTAACGCAAATAGTCGAAATTCCGTATTTCCCTTGTTGTTTTATTCGCCAAAATTATCCATCGCACTGCAACTTTCCTCTTTGTTTTGGATTAACCGGTTTGTTTTAATCCGCAGTTTGTTATTGTTTTTTTTTATTTTCTAGGAAAGTTATCGAATACAATAAGAGATTATTTTGAAATTACCTTTATGGTGTATATTCGGAGCTTTATGGCTCTTGTTAGATCCTGCGGTTATGGTGGGTCAGGAGATTGCTATGTAAACATGGGGAATAGCCACAAGACAACATCTCCAAAGTTTTCCGAGCCCTCGGCACTCGCTCTCAGTCTCTCGACAGACGTCCTGGGAGTACCGTGGGCTTACTCTTACCCGACATTACAGTCCGTAGCTGCTTGCAATAATGTACAGCTTTCGGAAGTAAGCTCGCATTGCTCTATCGAAACCGGATGAGTTAACCTAACCTTATTAAAAATTAACCCGTGCAGGATAATCCATGTGAATGTCCACGTGACATTAATGAGGTAATTATTTCGATGTAAAATTTCTGATTACATAGCTATATATAGCTTACTCGTTCCAAATGTGCGTCGTTTAATCGAAAATAGTTAAATTGTTTCGTTTTCAATACATGTTTGGAGTCGTGACGACTGTTCACAACGCACGATTTATTTTTGCGTCTATAACCGTCACGCGCAGTGAAACTGCATACAGCGAACCTCGCAAAATACAATAATTTACATTAAAAAGTTAAAACTCTGACTTTTTTACAGCTACGTGTCAGAATGGTGAATGCGACGTGGTAGAAAAAGAAATCCTGCGGATTTATTTAAAATGGTTCTTAGTGCGGGCAAAAAGGACGAATGAGGAAGAAAGTGGCGGGAGTGGGCTGGATGAAAAGAAGTAAAACGGAATAAAGGATAAAGAGAGCCAGGGCGGAAGGACGGAATGCAAAACTTTCGTCACTGGACGAATCTCTTAGAAAAATGGAGCGAGAAGCTTTCGTCATGCCTGAATGTGGTTGAGAAGAAACGGAACTCGTGATGGACGTATTTCATTGTAACAGCGGGGATGTACCATATATATATATATATATATGTATATTCAAAATAGGGAAAATTCAGCCGCTGAGAGAATGAGTAAGAGGTTTTACGGAGCTTGCCAAAGATATCTCTTGCCACACCTATTATAACGAGCAAAAAAAATGTTAAACATCTAATGCCACTCGAGGCAATTTTTAGAATTTTATAGCCAACAATTTCAACGACTATACCGCTTTATGAAACAATTGTGTGAAACAAAAAATACGAGTATGAGAGGAATATGATAAATAGAGGAACATAAGATTACATTTTTTCCCATAATATATATATATATATATATATATGTATATTGAAGACCGTGTAATGTCAAATAGTTAATTTTTAATCAATCCATGAAGTGGATTTGGAGACTTGTATAATAATTTAAAATAAATTATTTGTATATTGGAATTTATAAAATTATTGTCGAGATTGTTAAATTAGAGATTCAAGAGAAATGGGACATACAGAGAGTAAAGGGAAGAGTGATTTCTATGGGGCTGAAACTGATCGGTGGAAATAAATTCCTTAAAATCGTGGGCGGAGCTTTAATAAGTCGAGTTGGTGAAATCGAAACGACCGAATATAAATGCACTCGGGTAGGGCTTGGCTTTGCAAGCGAATGCTTGAAATTTCGCGGGAATGCGGCCACAACGGTGATAGAGATTTATCGAGTCTTCAGCGACAAGGATGCAAAATGGGATTCCGCACCGGCTTTTCCATCCCGGCTGTGTCCTCTCGCCATTTCCTCCGAGAAGCTTTTACTTCTCGTGCTTCCTCCACCAAGGACCCGCACCATCCCTCCAGCATCGACGATTAAATAGCGATTTCTGCTAGGAATCCCAATCTCGTCCAAAAGGAAAAACAAGTGGCAAGTCTTCCAACAACCAAACAATTATTTACATTGAAATTTCCCCAAAAATCACCGAGTCCCACCAAAGAAATTCCAACAAAACTCTCCAACTTGAGAATTCTATTTTTCAGATGAGAAGAATCCAGGTGAAGACCATGTATATGAATAAATTTAATAAGATGAAATGGAAAAGAAGAGATTAACCTGAAAAAAGTGGAAAGGGGCGGAGGGGGGAGGTTTCAGGAAGGTAGTAATTCTTGATTAAAGCGAGAATAAAAGCAGATGCAAAGACAGAGGGCTGAAGAAGGGGATAGGGAAATAGAAATGTGGCGGAGAGAAAATGCTCGGCAAGGTGCAGAGTCTTTCCTGAGAGGGATGAATCGCGATACTAAAATTCCATTAGTGCTGCTGACAGTATCCTACGCACGGAATAATATATTTCTTTCCGAGGTTTGCATTTCTCGCGTGTTTTCAGGCTAAAATACAGTGTGTATAGCTTCAACCCTTCGAGGTGAACCCTTTGGTTATGGTATCGACACTTCCCCTGCCTCGCCAGGAAGCCGGTCCTTTGTTTCCAGTCCTGCTCCTCCTCCCCAGTACACTTTGTACTCGCGATTTGCACATGTAAATTCAGTCGCATCGACTTTTTCCCCACTTGGTCCCGCAGCATCGCGCGATTATTCTCCTCCTTTGCGAGAAACACGAAAACGTGCGAGGTGAGATATCGTCATACACGAATCGAATCTCGCATTGGTGGCTATTGTTTAAACTGTGGAAAGGGACCGAGCGAAAGAGAAATATGGGTGGGAGAGGGGGGGGGGGGGGGGGACAGTGAGAGATTTAGCTGAAAATTTGCATAGCTAGGTTTTTCACTTCTTTCCTGTTCTGGTAACAGCATATATGTAAATGCATTTGCTTCTGGGTAACAACTATATACCAACCAGCAGGTAAGTTTTCACTCGGGCAACAGTCTCGGTTGTATTTTCACTCGCTGCTCATTTTATACCCCCTGCGGTCTATCATTGCAGCAGTCCTATTTTCTTTTAAAGCGAACACTTTGTATATAGTGTACGGACTGCTGATGATGACTCCATTTGCAGGTCCACCCACGTTCACTCTGCAGGAACGAGTGCTTTTATTTATCCGTATACTTTCTTCGCAAAGACCAACTATATTTCTCACGTATCTTCGCTATAGTGGACTCTTTGCCGTGCGTCCGGAAACCGAAGAACGTGAGACTCTTCACAAACGTTTGTGCAGAGATTATATATATATATATATATATATATATATACTGAAACTACACGTTTTTTGACAAACGCGTGTCGTTAGGGTGATGGCGTACAAATCGACGTAGTGGACGTAAACTTGATTCGAGACACGTGGAAGCTTAACCGGGGTGAAATCAATACATTTATACTGCACCCTTTGCGTTATCACCTGTACTTCGAGTCATGTTTACATCTACGTTCACTCGATCGCTTTGTCCTCATCTGCGCACGTGTCTTCGTACCCTATATACGAAACAACTTCCTCGGGGATTCGATTTGATTTTGCAAATTTTTTGCTCGTTTAGACGAGAGGCGAAGAAGGAAAGGATTGAAAAGGGCGAGGTCAAAAGTCATCGTTTATGTGGAGGGACATGCGAATGATCGGGGAAGCAGGGAAATTGGTTTATCCCCAGGTTGGCCGTATAAAAAAGATCTGAAGTGGCCTAATTAAAGCTATACGCTCGCACATTTGAGTTGGCCGATACCAATCCTGGAGAAAATTAGTGGAGAGTTAGTAGTTCCGGTGCTGCGTAATTAAAAAGTTTGTTACGCCGAATAGAGGACGAGGAGTGGGGGTTGAAGGGAGGAAAAGAGGAGTGATGGAGAAGGAGCGTGCGCTTGTATATAGTATATATACATACACTGTATATGTACGTATACGGGGGTCTCATAGTGTTACGTAATTGCTCGATCGTCATCATTAACTTTTCTCGAAATTCTATTGCGCGATAATTACCCTCTCCAGTAATAATAAATCTTTCGCTTCTTGAGAGAGTAAGTGCTCGTGAGAAACATTTTACGGAACACATCTAGAATATAAGCGCGTAAAGCTGCTGTCGGCTCGTAAACAACTCACTAATTACAGACGAGGTACCTTGGAACGGCGTAATTAATCGAGGGCGCTTAATCGACTCGCACAATTCCAACGGTTGCTTCAGAGAAATTACTTAGCGCGACTAAAACTTAAAAATATCGCAGAAACGTTGCTCCTCAGAGACGTAACTCTTAAACTCCACCCACCTACGGTCCACGGCCAATTTGCCCCACCTAAATCACCTCCTAATTAGACATTTGTCGGGAGGAACATAAGCTATATGCGCTTTCCAAATTAAATATCTGCGGAAGAGACGACAAAGAAAAACAGATTATTTTAGTTAGCTGAGAGCAAGAATCGAAGAATGCTTATATACCTTTGATGAGAAAAAATCATTAATTAGTGTCAAAAGAACTTTCCAGCGTGTTATTTTTACAAGGGTAGCTTCGTGCTAACAGAGGTGAAGAATAAAAGGGGAGTTTTTGTGCCTTGCTTCTACGTCGATGTTATCTGGTCTTTTGGCGGTGGCACTTGAACCTTCGAACACGTAGTGAGCACTCACTACCAGAGGGTCACCCAGTGTATTGACAACACCGGATCGCATCAACAGGAAGTCACGTACACGCCTGTAAATCACGTCAGTCCTCTCCCGTTCGTCGACCAGGAATTACACACAATACACGGATTCTGCATATTTATGCTAGCCGTGAAAATCCACACAGCCGGCCAATTTCGGAAAATAGTCGAGAAGAATTGCGAATGACCGAGCATACTGATTTATACGCAATTGGAATACTGTTTTTCTGAGCTTTACGAAGATCTAGTGCGCCGGATGATTTGATTTAGGATTTTCTGGTAATACGGGTACGTAGAGGGCGCCACTGACCTATACCGATGCGTTTCCCGCCATCTTTCTCTTTCCGGATAACCAGTGCAATTACAGCGTGAGATATTAAATTTTAATCGCGTTCCACTTATTTTTTGCGTTCTCGTCTCACCAATCTTTATTTCTCATTGATTCGCGAGTAAAGATAACACTACAGGGACTCCCCACGGTGGGTTATACGACTGGGCTCGGTCCTTGTAACTTACCGATAGTAATTCTATCCATAAATTTCCTCGTAGACACACGGGCAGAAATATTAATTTGAACACAACATGTACACACGTGTTATTTACACGTGAAATGAACGAGATTTTATAGAAAAAGCGATGTGTTTAAATTTTATTAGGTCTTAATTCGTCGTATCTTTGTAGAGAGTGCTCTGTACTTGCATTAAAACGGTGTTGGCACGTTCCGGGCGACGAGATCGCATACCTCGGTGTACGTACTCACGTTACGGGGCCATAAATTTGTTACGTCGCCCGTTAACGGAGATCCGTGAATCACACAGCCTCGACATGATGGCAGGATGCATCCGCGAATTTCCATCGGCCTCTGACACGCTGACGAAAAAAACTAACGTTCAGAAAAACTATCCCCACCTCGTCGAACATTCGCGAATACATTTGTAGTCGCGTATATACAAACGACACTTTTCTGTAGTCATTAATCCACGCGCTATCAAAATTCAACGTAATGCAAAATCGATGAGAGATTCGTGGTTCAACGGCGTTTATCGGATTATGTTCTTTAACCATTGATAACGCAAAATTTCGAAGGGACGTACAGAGTGTATCTACAAAATTTATATAGATATCTTTAAAGAGAGAAAGAAAGAACGTTTCTCAGGACTTTTCGAATATTCCAGAATGTTTAGATTAACCAAAGAATTATTGCACCAGAGTTTTAAAGCTTTATCGCATAATTGATAACCATAAAAAAATATATTTTTTGTTTTTATCCCAAAAATACTTCATAGAACTTTGAATATTATACTTTACGCAAGGACAAAGAATCTTCACAGAGGTGGGAGGCTGTTCCTATTGTTGTTGTTCGTCGGTTCAAGTTTTTGATTCGGCCGGTGTCGAGTTTCACGTGGCTCCCTCTACGCCATTAATCGACACGCTCAATTAGAGGTATTCCCAAATTGAATTCCAGTCGCATTATCGTGTACGAGCGAAACGCTGTACTCGGATTTTCAAGTCTGAGGAAAATTCATGGCTATTTCCGAGATGCCTTTGGTCGAGAGCAGCTAACCTCAAATGAACTGTGTTCTTATTAAGTCCCGGGTAGTTTCGATGCAAAGTAACATCGTCGCGCTGTGCGGTTGATAAATTGCTTTCCCGGAATACGCAATAATACTCAAGTTCTCTTTCAGGCAAATGTAATCCACTCTGGAGTATCTGTTCCCTGAGCATCGCTACGTCGCTACTTTCCAGAACGCGATCTTGTTTTCGCAAGAATGTAATATAACCTTAAGAAGCTGAATAGCGAGTTTCATTTAGCAACGCTACTCATTAAAGCTTCTTTCTTAAATTTTAAAGTGAATATCAATGCACTTTATTGCAGAATTGCAACTGTTGGATAATGAAAGTCACCGTCCAGCGTGATTTTTCAGCATGAGAACGAAAATTAGTGTAGATGACGCGTCGGAAACTTCGGGATGGTGAGGACTTTCGGTCCTAACCTATGAAATTGCGTTATGGAAAGGTATAAAACAACATTGGAGGGACAGAGAAGTTCGGTCGGTCGTAGGATGAAGCAGAAATCTGACTTTGAGTGGAGAGGGAGGGGGAGGGGGTAGGGGGTTTAATTTACATGTTATTAGATGGAGTAATTATCAAGAGAGGGTTCCGGGAATATTGATCCCGTAACCCGAGCATCATGGAGTTAATCTGATATCCGACATCCTCAAGCTTGAATACAGCTGCAAAACAATACTGATTTACAGAGCTCTGGAAATGAACCGCTTAAGGATCGACGGTGAAGGAAAGTACCATAACTTTGTTGACAAGTCTAGATTGTTCTTCTTGAATGACCTTTCTCGTCAAAATACTTGCTATACTAACATCACAAATTTTAAAAAATATTTTTATCCTCAAAGTTACAGCAGTTTGTAAACTTTCAATTGTTTTTCTCGATTAGTATATATATTATGTTTTAATAAATATAGAAAATACGTTGAAGATACGAATGATACTGTACCTATATATATATATATATATATATATATATATATATAATCTCGATATTGGATAGATAGAAAAATCTTCGATATGGGTTGTTGCAGAATTTAACAAGCTGATAACAATTAAGTAAATTAAACGAAATGCAATGATTCTATATTGGTAGTCGTGCTTTGTATCCTACGGGACTTGAGCCGTGATAAAGAGAACGATCGAAGAGTAAGTCATAGCGGCGGCTCCTGGGAATTCATCTCCTACTCTTATTGCAGTTTCAGCTCCCGAAGGAGCTGACGTAACTTGATTAGGGAATGCGTGTTCATGTCATATCACTAAATTTTATGACACTTGCCACTCTGTGAGGAATGTACTTCTCCATATTAAACTGATATGTATTACCATAACACTCTATAAATATAAAATTTCTGCCTGAAATATTTTTCATACATCCGAAACAACCAATCCATTTCTGTTTTATCACATTTAAAATATAACCGACATTTTACCTCTGTATTTCTAATATTTGAATCCATTTAGCGGGAGGATGAAATAAACCTTTGGGTAGTATTGAAAGCCACTTGGAAAAACTTCAGATTTAATGGAGTCATCGCAAGCGGATGTTTTGAGCTAATGTAGAATAAGAACGATGTTGACTGGGAAACTTCGTTGAAATTCCACGTCGTGCTCTTCGCAAGATGCGGAATAAGCGGCAATGATTTATGCAAATCCGGAAGTCACTCTTGTTATATCTAGAAGTAGTGCAATCAAGCTGAGCGAACCTGCAAAAAACGCATGTTAATATATTAGTCTCAAAAATCAAATTTCTCATCTGCAGATTTAAAATTGGAAAAATAAGGGAAAAGCTTAATTAATTCACGATCATTGGAGCATCAAAAAAAAGTTCAATAATTGCGTATTTTCAGAGGTGAGAGAAAGATGAATGAAAAAAGCGGAAGAATCGCGGTAAATTAGTTGAATGGAGGCAGACTGGCGCGGAAGATTAACGATGCTGACGCCAATGACGCGAGATATCAGACTTTTTTCCGACGGGTATCCCAACCGCAAGCAGAAAGCGCGGGAAATCAATTGCAACGGCAATCGCGCCCTTTTTCACTCATCTTTTTATCTCCCCCTGCAAACCCATCCGAGAAAGAAGCTTTCCCTTCTTACTGTAAAGTAATATGGAGGGAATCCCCCGGCTAACCTCACTTTTTAGCGAGTAAAGGAGAATTTATCGTTCTCTCGGAGGAACAAGATATTTAGCCTGGGTTAGAATGTTATTCAACTGGCGGTGACTAGCGGATAACGACTCAATCAGGTAAGATTTAGTTTATGTCTGTAATATGAGTGGAATCTTACCTAACCTCACTTTTTGCCGGGCAGAAACGAATTCCGCATTCCTAAAGGAGCGGGTTATGCGGCCAATGTTGGAATGCCATTCGGCCAGCGATGATTAGCTGGGTAACGAGTCAATATATGGAATCACGCTTGAATATATGTTGGTGTGGATTGGACTCTTGAGGTGTGGTAGTGTTCGTGGTACTGGTGGCTACGGTGGCGAGAACACGTGTACCGAATGCACCGTTTGGCTTGGATAATCGTTCGATCGGGAAACAAACGTGTTCCGATTATCGTCGGACGCTCCAGTTTCGTACTGCCAACGTATTTTCTCCCCACCACACCAACACATACTTATACGCAGCGTCATCCGTTTTAAGCCAGTACAAATTCAAGCGGAAATAGTTATGCGATCCCGCAGAAGCAGTAAAGACGCGTATGGATAGAGTGTACGAAACAAATTTCTGAGAAATTCGGCGAAAATTTTCTCTTTTTTTCAAATATTGTCCTCCAGTTTTATTGTCAGCATTTCCGTTTCAATGGAATAATAACAATATCAACCGACGCGGTAATACTTTCCATAAGTTCCGTCAGGGATCGCTAGTCTCCTGAATTCTCCTATATCATCTCGTGCCTGTCCAAGAATGGCTGTTGGATCTTTTAAGCTGGTGATAAAATCTGATTGAATTTCAAGGCATGTAATTTAATATCAGTCACGTACACGGGTAACGCTGAGAGAGAGAGAGAGAGAGAGAGAGAGAGAACATACCAAGAGAAAAACCTATACATTTGCCAGAGTTACTTCATAAATTTTAGATGTAAACACATTAGCATTCTTCAGCGATATTCCTCGAATTGATACTTATTGGAAAATTTAGTAACCATCTGCGTCAATTCCGAGAACGTTTCAAGTATTCGCTATTGTCACTACTGTCAACTAGTGGGGATAAACAGCTCGAGGCTCGTATGGTAGTATTGCTACGGACGCTACATGGGATGGTTGACCAGTGAAATAATTTACCAGATGCATAATTTTGTTGATAAACATGCTATATTGTTGTATGGTGAATAACGAGGTTTGGCTACCAGAATCGATCGTTCTGTGGAGTTATTATGCCATATTAATTTTTTTTCAAGTTCTCGGAATACATGAGTTATAATACAGTATTTGTGTGTGGTTTCAATTGAAAGTGGAAAGAAATTCAATGTGAAAAAGTGTAATTAGGTGAATACTATATTCGAGAGACACGAAGAGAGTAAACAAGGAAAGAGGCATCAGTCTTGTGATAAACGAAGGCGACATGGAGGCAGCTGCAGAGAACAACGTCGAAATGTTGTCGTGTCAACCGATTTACTACTGGGCAAACGCGTCTCTGAATTTCCAGCACCACGAGAGACCAGAAAGGATTCAATTAACCGGCTCCGGAGGTCCCTTTTAGCTGGAGCTTTCATCGCGAGCCGGAAATCTTCCTGCAGATTTTATTTTCATCGGAGTCCTACGGAGAGTGTGCGATTTTACTGAGAGAGCCTAGCTAACTTTATTAAACGCGTCTGATTGATCCCTCCCCCCTCGCATTGCCTCTCTTTCCTTCTTTCTCTTTTCTGCTTAACCTCTGCAGGAATTACACGGATTTAGCAAGAGAAAAAGGAGAAAAAGAGAAGGGAGAGAGAGAGAGGTCAATCTTATGAATGTAGATTGGAAAAAATGAAGAAAAACTCGACACACGCGTGATCTATATGTGAAGTGATAACCGTCAAACGAAGGTGATAAAAAAATAGTATCGAAGCTGAAAAGCTCATTTTCATTTTGGAAATGTGGATTTAAGTTCCGAATGAATGCTGAGCTGCGCCATGTCGGTGCTGGTTTATGCGAAGATTTCGTTTCGTTTCCGACTGCTGGCAGATCAGAGAAGCGATCAGAGGCCGACGGATTACGTGGTATTCATCTCAGTCCTCAAAGCCGATCCTGCTGCTAAAAAAGAAAGTTTTCGGAAAGGGATCGAATAAAAAAGTGCGTTTGGAATTCTAGCCTTTTTTGTGCAGACAACACGCTTCGCCAAGTTAAAGCATACAAGCGTAAATCAATTAATGAACAATTAATCCAATTAATCGTTCCATTCTACAACAGAAAGGATTTACTTTTTTTTTACAAAAGACAATCCTTTCATCGATTTATGAACGACTCCATTCAATACAGGATTCGCTTCTATCGCATTGGAGCGATGCCGTGTTTTCAGGAAAATAGACGAATCACCATTGAAAAGCTCCATGATTTTTATTCCCAGTGTGGAATACTGGCAAGAATGCGTGCGCGAGACAAAGTTTGCATGCAGCAATCCCACCCCAAACCAAGCTGCTCTCCAAGTTTGATCATAAACTTCGACAGTGAATTTCCAAAGTGCATTTCCCCAATGCCTTAATCCCATATATTTTTATTCTACTCGTCTGAAAGCTCTGCTCAGCTTTTGATAAGCAGCTTTACAAGCCCGGACAGACGAGTTTTAGCGGTGATGCTGCTCGTTATTCATAATAGCGAAGCTTGGAAAGTACAAAAATCAAAGCTAAGTGACGACCAGCCGAAGGAGGAAGGCTCGCGCTACTGTTTAAAAGAAAATGAAAATCTCAAGGACTCGGGACGAAAAGTCCGAGTCTTGAAGAAGTACCCGAGTTACAGCATTGGGACTGAAGGTAGCAAGAGAGATAATTATTGGTGGATACAAAAATAATGGAGAATTTTGATGCTTCGTTTATTGCTGGTGGAGTTCTAACGTAACACTGTGGACGATTTGCGTTGAAACAGGACGTGTATAACCAGGGCTCGATTCCTGCAGCTGAATACACAAGCTAACGTGTTTTTTCGCAAACCCATAGTCGGTTGAACGTTGTTCCACGAGCCGCAACTAGAAGCAGACGTGCACAAACTATGATGGAGTGCTTGTCGCTGAAGCTGCTGGCCTCTGCCTGTGCGTTGCAAACTTTAAAGCTCGTCCCATTCTCACCCTCCACAACATCCTAGTTACTCTCCAGCGTAAACTTGTTTCCACGAACTTGCCACGCTCTGGCAACATTTCGCACGCGCCCATCGTGAGCTTTCTATCTTTCATGATGAGAAATAATGGATGTAAAAATGTTCTAGAGACAAAATGTCTTTATAACGTTGTCCTTTATTGAAAAATACTTGGGATATTGAGTGCCGAAAACACTTTAATTATCCTAATGTACAATGAAGGAAAATATTTTCCATAGATTATAGCTGCGAGCCTTAGCTCCACCCAAATTGCCGCAAGCAGGAAAAGTTCATTTATCCTCCAGGCTTGGCTAAGATTTTGCGGATATCTGCAGTAAACAGGGGCCATATGTCTCCAAGATTAAATCTGGGAGCACCTGGTGCTGCTTTCAAAAATAATAACGTGATTTCAGCATCGAAAATTTACCAGGGCTACTCTTTCCCTTTGCCTCTCTTTCTCTGTAAACGTGACGAGCTTTTGCTTCCAGATTTATCCATGTCTGCACTTCACCCCGCGTGCCGGATCTCTCTCGTCAGTTAATTTCGTTTGATTTCCCGTGCTTCCCTCTCTCGAATTTTTTATTGAACGGACCATCGTGCATTCAAACCTCGGCCAAAAAAGTTTAAATCCAGCAGGAAAACAGCAATGCAAATGGGTCGAGCTCGTATGATGAATCGCATGTCATAATTTGTGGCTCAAAAAGAGTGAAAACGGCTATAGTGGTAGGGACGGTCGTGGATCTAGTTAGAGAAAGAGGGAGAGAGAGAGAGAGGGATGCAACGGTAGATGTGGGTGACGGGGTGAGTGGGTGAACGTACGAGTGGGAAAAGGGGTGTGAGTACCAAAGCGGGATCAACAAACAGATTAATCTGCGTTACGTTCTGCTCCGGGCGTGGACTGTGCACGTCCTGGTTGTGCGGGTCGGGGAAACGGACGGCATGCGCGATATGGGAGAAGGTAACTAACTACGGAACGAAAGGGAACCAAAGAGGAAAGATAAAAAGATCGCCAGCTGAAAAAAGCCGAGTGGGAGGAGTCCACATAGTGCTTGCGAAGAACTGGAGGGAGATGAGTAAATTTAATTCTCCCAAGGTCATTTATCAAAACGCAAAACGTGGAATATTCTCATCCCACGATCGTGTCACACCGTTACGTGCACCAACCTGTCCGCGCGATACATATATAAATATATATATATATATATATGTAAGCTTCTAGTGACAGTGTGTCGAATTTTAAAGTGTGTGTAGCAGGTCTCCGTTGTGTATTAAATATGTTGGAGTGTGCGCGTGTGTGCGTATAAAGTTTACAATACGTGTAAATGCGTACTGTGAATGTGAAATGAATTTTATGCGAGTGAATTTGTCGAATCGTCGTATTCGTCAATAACCATCATTAAAAACGTATAGGCAGGAATATAAAGCTATTTATAGTTGGTGAACGACCGTTGAATGGGTTGTTTTCGCTCTAACCTAATTAAGCACTCCTCAGGGGGATGGAAAACTGGTTAAGCCGGCTCTTCCGGCAGGGACACGCTCCATTTTCCAGAATCCCCGAGTGAATTATCGCTCGTCCCAGCGTTCTCCTTAGCTGTAAAGAAGCTCTCCGCCATTTTTATTTACAACTGCAGCGCTATCCCGATACACTCGTATACTTCTTACCTGGGAACAGCTGGGGGCGTTTACCACTCTACGTTTTTCCCGCTGAAAATCCATGAGCAGTTCCGAGACAGAAGTTCAATCTCTTATGGGAAACTTCCCCCTTACTGTCGTTTCTTTTCATTGCGGAAGAAACAGAAACGTTCGGTAAAGCGAATTATTTGAATGATGGTGGTACATACAAAAGATTTTCATAGGCTGATGACAAAAACTGATGGACATTGGGAAACAATAAAATATAAATCGAATATTATCATAACCATCATTCCGGTTCAGCTGTATCACAATATTTCCCCTATTCGAGGTATCGTCAGTTTTCACTGCATTCAAAATTGGTCAATTATTAATCTCCGATTTGAATTATCGGGGCAAATAAATCTGCTCTGCAGCGGTCTTGCAACGTAACTTGATTTTGGCAATGAACCGTGCGAGCGTTATTCAAGCCTCCTATTCGTACCAATTAAGTTTGATCAGCTGCAACTAAATATTTCGTTAGCTTTCAAAAATCAATCCAACTGCCGACTAGAGGTATAATAAAACACAGGCAAAGTCCTGAAGTCGTTGGGCCGTTGATTAAGGACCGTATCTGAGTCCATTATTTAATAATAAAAGCTTGGGAGACCGGCAAAGGAAGCGTTTTTACGATTTCCAGTCAGGCCGATAAAAGCTTCTGAATATTTCGAGAAACTTCGCTCCAATTACACGGTGCTAGGAGCCGGAGAGATTTTAACTCCTGGAATTGACGATCCGAGAGCAAATACAGCTTGTGTACCTAAGGAGAAATTATAATGGGCCTTTCTGCATCAATTTTAACCCGAAAGTTTCAGCGAAAATTCTTGGAGATGTGTCGAGGAATATTGGTGGAAGAATATTTTTCAGTGGAGTATCTTAAGTTACGGTTGAAAAGAGTCTTTTTCCAGAGAAGGAAGGAAAGGTTAGTCGGGGCTCTTCCAGCGTTGAATGACACTTGCTGGAGACTGAAAGCTCTTCGAGACGCAGAAAGATTAACGACCTGTTGTGTAACAGCGGTTTACACATGTTCCTCCAGCCTGGCTTAATGCATTACTGCCATCCTCCAAAACAAAGAGAAGCGCTTTAAATGCAAATCTAGTACATCATCAAAGTTAAATAATCTTTTCCAAGTTAATCTCGTTAAACAAACACTCCGTCTTCTTTCATTATTTTCCACTTTTCACGGCTCCCTTGCGTCACACTCATTCGTCTCGCCGACGTTTCATAATTTATTTAAATTATATCCCGTATATATATATATATATAATACATTCACATTCATCTCGTTTTGAATGATAATTCTTCTTCGTTTATCTGCATCACTTTCCCGAAGATAAAAACGGATAATGGAATTTGATTTTGTATTTTCGGAATATTCCAAGTTACGTTAAAATCACTTTCTCTCGAGGAAATGGCCGAGCTAGGGATTTTGCATTTAAATTCTGAGCTACCAGCCCCGAAAATGAACTGGGATTTCCCTTTACAGTTTCAGCCTGATGAAATGTAAACACGGTCGATGCGGACACTCCGCGTTATCTCGAAATTTTTTCAATTAGAAACCCACCGCGCGTATGAACGTCTTTGAAAAGTCAATAAAGACCTGGTGAATTAGAGTCGGTGTGGATTGTTTCAGTTATTGCAGCCGAATGAATCCGCTGCACAACTTAATTAACCACTCACCGTCTTTCCAGTCGTCATTAAACCTTATGAATTCTCTTTTAGACGCTCCCTCATTAACCATTTAATCAATAAAACTTTGCTACTTATTGCGATACACTCGTCTGGAGCAAGAAGTTCTCAGGCTATAAATTATAGCGACATTAAAAGACAAATATATTCTGATTTAAAACTTTGACGCACATTTGTATGAATCTAACGAATAAATAAAAGCAAACAACATATATGTAGTACTTTTATTTTCTCAAGTAATTGTATACATGCAAAAACAGAGTTATCAGATATGTATATTCCAGACGTAAATTTGGACGATTCGGCTGACCCTTGACCTGATTCTGCTATCTACCTGTTGCCACTCTTTCAAATTGGAGGGTTCTTAAAATTATAGCAATCCAAAACAGCAGTCCGGATATGATAAATCCCTTTTGGCCCACCGAGTTTGTCAGGTTCAGTCTCCTGCAGATAGAAAATAGAATTTTGCAAATATAATCAGGAAATGAAAGGTAAAGGTAGATGCTAACCTCTTCCGGAATAAATTAAAACGTAATAAAAGAAATTAGAGCGACTTTGATGTTTTAATAACATGCCCGTTAGTTTCCTGGAGGAGGTTAGAATGTTAAGCGAACCTCTTGCCTACCTGGGAATATAAAGTAAAGATTAAAGTGGAATGTAGATGGTCTTGTTCACGCATATTATTGCGATAGTCTCTGCGGGAGGACGACCTGCTCGTTACCTTGCGCTTTGTTAATTTTGCAAAGTTATTCTCTTGCTTGTCCGATGCACCGTGCGTTCAGAGAAAAACGAGCTTTATTAATCATTCACTCCAGCTAGGTGAAAAATTGAATTTTTAACTGCGCAATCCAGCGGAAAGCAACTCGGTTGAGGCTGGCTTGGCCAGTTTCGATGTTGCTCACAGATACACGAAATGGAACATACGCATACGTATAAATACAACCTGTCGAAACAGGAACACACGCGTATATATATGTAGATAAAACTTTGACCTCGCCTGCCATTGATAGAAAAATATCGGGTTTCCCTCGACGTTGGTGGTGAAGAAAACCAAAACCCCCTGGTAGTTATCGATTCACACTTTTCTCAAATTTCCTGCAAGAATAGCAAGGGGATTGTTATTTTTAGTTCTTAAACGTAAAGAAATATTGAGTTATTATTAAAAGGAATAATTTTCTTAATACTTACGATATATAGAATTTATTCTTTATTTTTCTAAAATAATTATTAGATTCTTCGTTTCATCTTAGATGTAGGTGAATTATGATTCATAGGTAAAAAATATTTCCACGCGCTACCAGAATTTTATTAATTCATATGCTTTGCCTATCAACATTAGCTATGATTTTTCTCTTCCAGTATATGTTTCAGTTAACCCACTTTTTCCAACAAAAGTCTATCCGTTCGTTAACGTTACATTTAATACACTCATGTGACGAGCTCTCTGATTAAATGAGAGGTCGCATTTCCTCTTCTTTTTTTTCGTTATCCGTTTAGGGACTAATACAATTGATGAATTTAACTGGGGAATGCTAAAGATCGTCGTTTAGATCCGACAAGTTAAACGAGTTTACAAAGTTTGGAATTAAATAACAACTTTAATGAGAGGCAGCCCGGTTAAATGTTCCGTGCCAAGCAGGAATTCACACTATTTCGTTAAGTTACCTCTTTTTCTCCCAATTATTTCAATTCCATTAACTCTATCCGTGTTTATTTATAGAGAGTCAGCACGGCATAATCTATAAATTTGTTTCCAGCTTGCCAGGGGATACAGCAGTTTGAGGAGACCCCGCAGTACACGGAGGTTAATCCTGGGCAGGACGCGAAGCTCACGTGTCGAGTCCTGGGGAAAAGAGGTCAATGCATTTGGCAGAAGGATCAAAAAGTGAGTAAACGCGACTTACTCGATCTTATTAATATTCCAAGTGATATCTCCTTTGCGCTTAATTTATGAGCGAGGGACGAAGCATGGCAGATTCCATCGAAATATTTCTGCAACGTAACTGATGCATTTTACATTCTGCGGCTTTTCTTATTTTCTATTTCGTCGGAGAGCCAATAAACTCCGGCCGAATAAGTTTGTCTCAGAGCGGCGGAGGGGGGAAGCGGACGTTACGTGCCGGTCGACAATAAACATTCATTTCGCTCGGATTCCCAGCAGCGACTCTCTCCTAGCACGGTCAAACTTACACGGAACTCCACTGAAGTATAACAAAGATTCATCGGCCACGATAAATATCTCATTGATAATATCGCAATTGTTGTAACGCGCTTCCTTTGCCCAAAGGTGTTTTTCACTGTCTTCACCAACCAGCATTCCTCCTGCACCGCCATTTTGATTTATCAATGCCCGAGCAGCAGCCACCCAGGATCACCTTCAATCTTTGTTTCATGCTCTTTTTGCAACTCGCCTCTTGCTTTATACCCCCCTAACACGCGCCAATTTATTCCATACTCTTTACCGAGCATTTCGCAGCGACACAGCAAACGGATTTTGCATGGATTTTGCACGCTAAACACAAGTAGGCTTGGAGACGTAAGAGAAGCTCGGAAGACTACAATTTCGCTAATCCCAGCAACCAAGACAAGTTGCAAACTATCTCGAATTTAATCCCTCCGCGCACGAGGGCAAAAGCAATTATTCAAATCCAATGAAATACGGTATATGTATATATGCTTTGGGATAAACGAGTTACGTCAGATTTAACGCCGCTTTGTTTCTTTTTTCCTCTCTCCCTCTCTCGTTCTTTTTCTATTTATTTGTGCGAGCGACAATGTTATATAGGCATCTTGGAAATATTTTTTCCCGCGTGAGGTAATATTTTTGCAGGTAGCACGTAATTCGCACGTAGCACGAACGTGTTTGTGTGTCTACCGAGGAGTGCAACTTTTCTCAGCAGCGATGCATTCCACGTACGTCGAAGCACGCGAGTATATATTTGTCTGGCAGGCGCTTGCTTGATTGGAGATGAGACGTGGAAGTCGATAGAGAGGAGAGTGGAGTGGAGAGAGGGAAACGAAGAGAGAGCTCGACGGAATTGGCGAGAAAGCAACGAAAGACGTTAAGGACGATGTCGTTGATTGCTCCACTGTCCTTTTTTCGCCTTCCTAGCTTTCACCCTCTCTGTTTCACGTCCTTTTTTTTCTCGCCGAGCCCACCTGTTTTAGTTTCCTTTTCTCCCCCGCCCACCCCCCCCTCCCCCAAACCCCCTCCTTAAGCTCAATGCAACTTGCGTAGAATAGGGAAATCACCAGTCGACCCTTTGCCACCAAATGAAACCTTGAAGCTTAGTCCAGACGCTTTTGTAATCCACGCGCATCAAATGACCAAATTCTATTCCTCGTTTCACACTGCATCGCCGTATATAATTAAACCTTAAGCTTTTCTCAATTTTACACCTTATCTTTTTTGTAATTCATCATTATGATTCTTTAATTTGATCGCACTTAATTGTTTTACTCGAGGAGATGAAATTTTTTGCCGGCAATAAAATTATTCGTTCTTGGTTTTTATCTGGGATATCCTTTTCCACTTCGTTTGACTGTTCTTTCTTAGAAAATCGTCATTTCCTTTAATTAAGCTCTCTAAGGGTGGCCGTGAACGTCGCGTAAAGCAGCCGCGTATAACAATCGGCCCTCGCCAAAAGGAGAAAGCCCCGCACTCGCAAAGGTTCTTGCAATTTTTGCAGTAGGTACTCCTTTGCTACTTTTCGCTTTGCGAGAGAATTTCTTTGAAAACTCCTTTATTGCATAAAGTTTGTTGCATAAAAATCCGTATCTTTTAAAAAAATTATCTTCCATGCTAGAGAGAAGCCGAAGAGTCAATGGGTTAATATGAATATTAAATTTAATAGATGGTAGACGATCGTCCGCAGAAAGTATTGCTGGATAAATTAAAGGAAGTAGAAGGGAGAAAAAATGCAGCGCTGCGGAATTTTCCAGGCTTACATAGTCACAGCCCCTAATTTACCCGCCGGGTTGTGGTGTTGGACCACGCGGTTCTCGTTAATGTGCAAATTCATCCTTCAGAATAATGCGGAAAATTTTCGTTGCGTCAGAAAAACCTGCTGCGTGGACAAGAATAATAAATACCTATTATTTTTCGCAACAGTTCTTGCTCTGTATACGATTTGGTTCTCCTGTGTAATTACGACAAAAACTTGTACGCATCTGCGTAGTATTCTTCCCATGCTCAATAAGCTCGGCTTAACCTCAAAAAACCTTAAGAAAAAAATAAGTCGATTAACTACCAAGCAGCCGTACTGAATTCTCGCATAAATTTCAATCAACTGCGCTATAAAAGAGCCGGGATAAAGATGGTGGCTTATAAGAAAGAAACTGAGGTATACACTGTATAGTCGATATTAAAAATTTACCTACAGCCACACTGAATCTTATAAGAATTTTCATCAATAAACTCAAAACACAAACAATATTTTAACATTAGCACTAAAGCTACCATTTCGTGGTCAAATAACTCTTTTTAAGTGTAAACGCTGGATAAAAGAACACGTTGGTACATTTAGTGTTAAGCAAATATTTTTTCAAGAGCACTATTTTTTTCTTTTTTTAAGAAGAAGAAGAAGACATCAGATTATCTTTAGCAAACACAGTGTACAATTGGAAATATCCGAGCGAATGTTTTATCCAGGCCTTAGATCGGATTATCCTGATGAAAGTAATATGGAAATTAATGCGCGCCAAGGTACCGTGTATATTTAAGCGTAAATAAAAGTAGTTTGTCGGTGTTTAGGGGTAGATTGCACGCAGCACTCGCGAGGTCGTCATACTTAGAGGACGGTAAATATTGGACTATATTATGCGAGTACACACTATACACTGGCTAAGGGACAACAGGTACTTGAAATATATTTAATAGTGCCTGCGGTCCGTGAAGCTTACAACGCTTCGTCCTCCGAATGGAACTGAAAGAACAAACTATAAACTTATGGGAAGCCACCTCTACTCGAAAACCACTTATCCTTTACTCACAGGGCGCGCGTATATTATATGGTCTTCCAGTATACAAAACTTCCCCCTCTATACTGACCCTCTTCAATCCCTACTCTTGCACTGCTTCACCGGACTCCCTCTCTACTATACGATGATTCCCCGAATTCTATACGCTCGATCAAAACAATGGCGTTCCATGAATCCCTCCACTATAATCTCTTCTGAAAACTTTCGAAACAAATAGTAAACAAAAGAATCCAGATTTTTCAATCCTCGCGCGTTTATATTATGTTATATCCTCATAATAAAATCCGTCGAGAATATAATTTTAGGTTAGAGAATTTTATTTATTGTTGGATGACAGTCTTGATAAGCCGAGTATAAAGAGGAATTAAAATGGCTGAGTTTAAAGAAAGAAGGATTCCCGGTGTCTGAAAAGTCAGCTTTTCAGCAATGGCCTTTTCGACGCCGACTCTTCCTGGCCCGTTAAGCCTTCTTTATCCATACCAAGAGACTCTGTTTCTTCCCGCTGCTTCAGCCGAAAGATCGTCGCCTTTCGCTTCTCTCTCTCTCTCTCTCTTTCTCTTTCTCTTTCTTTTTTTCCAAGGCGTTGTAACGACTTGAAATTTAACGACTTCAATTTATGGCGTCGTTTGACGCTCACTTCACCAGCACCAGCGGGCCTCCACCGTCCAACGTTATTCACCTTTGCCCTCGCGAGAAACTTTGCGACGTTGTCGCGCAAAAGCGCAAAAGGAGGCGAGAAGCTGCACCGCTATAAGCTCGCACTCAAAGTCTTTTCTCTCATTTGGACAACGTCGAGATCTCTCGCTCGCGCGCGGAACGTATTTATACGGCTTCTTGCCAGCACGCTGAATATCACATCCAGCCGGAAATACGTTATTCCACGCGAATACAGGATATTATGCAAATTTCATCCGCTAGCCAGCCTGACAAATACCCGGATTTTTTGACTCTGCCTCGGAGGCACCTAACCTAACTGACGTATCCCGTCTGGGGAAAAACTCGAGCTGGAGCTTTTTCTCAACCGAAGCCCGATGTACAGATACGTTTCCATTATATCGAGACGCGCGTTCCTCTGACGCGCGACTCTACCGGAAACGCCGCCATTTCTGTCGCAGCTGGGATTTTTCATTAGGATTTATGCTCCGCGGAGACCCCACCAGACGGTCCCGCTCGTTTTTCAATCTCTTTGGAAAAATTGCGTCGGATTAAATTATGTCGCGAATTAATTCGCGAAATTACGCGTTCCGCGAGTGAAATATCAAAATCGGGATAACCTTGTTTCCGGCTAAAAATTAACCCAAACAGATTCAGCCCGGCAACGTATATATAGTCACGAGAATCCGTTGTTTCGAAAGATTAATTGCATTTTCCGTGGGATCTAGCGAATTAAACTTGGTTGCACCTCTGATTCAAGATGGCCGCCGTACGAGCGAACCTAACCTCTGCGTTGGCACGTATTTCGGTAAATATCCTAGGATTCTGGCAAAAACTCGGAAGGAATGTTTCGAACAAAGTTCGATAAAAGTTGATGAAGGTTTTAAGGGGAAGCCTAACTAGTTTAGCTGATACTATTTACTCCGCACGCTCAGTGATTTACCGTAACATCACACATTAGGAGTTTCACGGCATTCCGGGCTGTAAGTTGGGAACTATCTGGGAGGGAAGTTGGGAAATTCCAGGAGGCCTTATCCCGGGGATTATTGTGAACTATCGATTCCGGGACGATTTGCCTATATTTCGTAACTAGCGAAGAGATTGGGCTTGCTCGACTCCATGTTATCGAGTGCCTTTGGCCGAGGGCTGCGTACCCGTTTAGCCTCAGCGCCACAAGAGGAAAGTGTGCGCCCGTGTACAAGCGCGCCGCAGAGCTTGTACTTCCATCTGCAACGACTGCAACAGATCTGCCAAATGCGCCTGTGTGCGAGTGGTAGTAGTGTCTGCGGGTGCATTACGCTGATTGCTGGTCGTGGCCTCTCCGGAGAACACAGAGCTGGGAAGAGGCATGGTCGAAGAGAGTGGGGGTGGTGGTGGTGGTAGCTGGAACTGGAAGGCCGGATGGAAAAAGAGAAACGGCAGTAAACCGGCGGCTATACGAGAGGGGAGAGAAAGGATGGATAAGGACCCTTCTCGTTAAGTAAGCGAACGCTCGCCTACGTACTTGCTACAGCCAGCTTGGATTTTAATCCTTTAAATGAATGCCGTCACTCTCATCGCTTCGGCTCCCTGCAAGAATCGCCCTTTTGCGAAACGACAAACTCCTATTCCATCCAACCTCGACCTCCCCCCCCCCCCTCCACCTCCTTTCCAACCCCTCACTCCATTACCCTTTCCCCTTCCCCCACCCCAGTAGCGCGCATCGATACTCTTTTCTATCCTCGAAAGCACCTAACCTAACTTTCCTCTCCAGTCACCCAATTATCCACCGTATCGTCGCTTTATATGGTTTCTCGCCGATTAATTCGCCTTGTTCACCATTGCAGTTGAACGTGAAACAGGAAGCACCGCTATAATTTTCAGCCATCACCGTTTTTACGCCGTGTTTTTCCTCGAGGTGGATGAAGATGGCGTGAGTAATGGCGCCATTACGCGTGGTTGGAGTACATTTGGTAATATCTTCCAGCGGGGCTTCAGTTTCTGGTCCATGGGAGGGGAAGACTCCTCTGGTTTAGCATCGGCTCATTAGTCTTGTCCAAAGCCGGTGTCTCGCGCTGGTAGACACAATATTAACTCCGTGCAGGAATAACCATCTCAGTCATTTCCGCTTTTCCCGCGCGCAGCTAGCGCCATTGTCTTCTCGCTCCCGAGTGATAAACCATGGGCGGACCTTTGGGATCTCGAAGCCTCTTCATTACTAATAGCGTAGTCACACACTGGAATCCAACCATAACTAACGTAGACCAACCATCCTCTTCCCCTCCTCCTTCCCCCTCCCCTCTTTCTCCTTCCAATACCAAGGACCCATGAGAAATGTCGAAGAAACGTCCGAAAAATCTCGCGGGAATCGAATAATTCAACCAATCTCCACTCGACTTTTACGAGACATTACTGGTGGCTCTCTTGAAAAAATCATGAGAGACTCTTCAAACACTCCCCTTTGCTTTCTGGTGGTTTGCACGGGATAGCCAAGGGTCTGCTTCCTCGCGTGATTGACGGTTTGCGGGCATCCAAGTGATAAACCGGGTTCGGGATGATCGTACAAAAGATCAGGGATTACAGGGGTGAAAGCATGATCGTCTCTGAAAGCATCTCTGCTGGGATAAGCGGACCGAGCGAGATTACGAAGGTAGGAATATAATCGCCAGATCGATCCTTGAATTATGGCCTTATTATGACTGCGAAACTGCCAAAGCCGCACTTTCCAACAGCCTGAATTAGTCCCGGATGAAAGAGCCCTCCACTCCCCTTTCTTCAAAGCTGTCGATAATTCATTTTCGATCCCTGAAGAACCCCTCCTCCATGGTCCGTTCCCCTATCCGGTTATCAGGTCCACTTGAAATATTTCCATGACCATCGCATAATCAAGCTCCATTCTTTTCGACAATATCCTTTATGGTGTCATTTCGAAATTTTAGCCTATCGGAATGCACCTGAAAAAGTACGAATGGGTAGGATCCCCGGATATGGGCGACTGCTCGGTTTGGATCAGATCGGCCACTTTGGAATTCGACGATGGTCTATGGCAGTGCCAAGTGACCGCTAGTGACTTCACCACTCAGGATGCCTTGGCTTCGGAACCCGCGAGACTCGTCGTTAGGGGTAAGATTACTCTCTTGTCTCTTTGCGCGAATATACACGAGTTAAGACTCACGTCTGACCAATGATCGACCACTTCCACTCGATAACCACATTTTGGAATAACAGAGTGGTCTTCGCGAATTAAAACGATCCTCAAGTGATTTCATTTTTTTATATTATTCAGTATGATTTTCTGATTTCAGTGAGTCCGCAGCGACCACAAATAGAGTACGCTGACCGTTTGATCCTGCCTGGCAGCAATGTGACCGCACGAGCGGGCGAGATCGCGATACTCACTTGCAGAGCTCGTTATGGGAATCCCTCGCCATTAATTAAATGGTTCGTAATTATTATTATACTTATATAAATATAGCTAGTCTTTTCCTTTTTCAACATCGTGGACCACCCAATCCCGCTGCTCTAGTCAAAAGAGACCACGTTTTTTAAGGACTCCGAGTCTGTAAGTGGTCTAATGGGACAGGAAAGGTGTTTTCTTTGAAATAATTCGATGGCATTCAAAATTAACGAATCGTTGTGAATTAAATGGTTCGTAGTGCTCCTAATGGTCCATATGAAATTCGTGGACCCTTCGAGCTTCTAGTCTGGCTAATCTTGAAAGGGAATACCTGAAGAGGCGCATGAGAGTGGGAATGGGTGTTCGTGTCCGAGTGTCAGGCTAAAATGGCGTCCTTGGAAATGGAAATGTGGGTGCACAGGTATCTCGGCGAGACCGAATTGAGAACTCAGAGGCCTCAGATGAACTCGACGGAGAAAGATAATCCACGAACTTGGGCGACGTACAGCGTTTGCGAGATTTTGGCCGAGAGGTCACGATACGGTCAGCCCATAAGGTGCGTCGCTATTCATCCGGCATACTCCAATCCTACCATGTCATCCAGTACGGAAGTGAGGTTCGACGTGAGATGTGAGTACTTAAATTATATTCACACTTTATCACCTGCATTACTATCTTCATTGATAACTTTGGTTCCATCCCCCTCATATATAATGTAGTATTGTAATAATAATAGTGTTCTTTAAAAATTAATCAAAATACATTGGCTTATAAAATTTCCATGTGGTTCTTAGAACAAAATGAGAAAAATGAATTACTTGTTCGACTTTTTAAAAAGACGTAAACAAAACTTCGCAGTTGCTTTCGCTACTTACAGAGGATAACATCATTGTAGAAATTATGCGAAAAATGGTCTTCGAGGAAGCTGAGATCAATCAGGAGACTAGAAGTTTGTTAACAAAACTTTATAGCGATGTCCCGATGCACCTTTAAATTTTGGCCTCATATCACTGTTACATCCATTATTCCTCAATCCGCTGATAAAAGAGTTTTCAAGATTTTCTTCGCAAACGTGTACAGATGATCAATACAAATCTTCTCAACTGATCTTCAAAAGATTCGATTAAATCAAGTTTGACTGTAAAATTCTAAACAAAAAGTTGACATCAGTTTTGGTTATCCAATGAGAATTCTTGGAACTGGAAGTTATTATCAATGTAAGACAATTGGAAAGTTACGAGTGACCGGATAATGTGATGAATTTGATTGGGTACGGTAGGAGTTTGTTGTTGAAGGGTGGTGATAGAAGGGGAGTAAGGAGGAAAGTGCGAGTATAACAGGTAGTGCTTGCACCTGTGCTTGCATACAGAGGGTCTGTATTGATTACGAGTATTATCCGTTAGAGACCGTTTCAGGGCAAATTGAAAAGTTCACCTCAAAGCCCGCTGCTACAACAGGATTGGAGAAAGGCACTGGTGTAGGATGAAAGGGGAGGGGGTTGATCCGGAGTAGAGGGGTGGTAAACGCGACGGCGGAACAGGGGAGGAATTACTGCGATCCAAACAAGAAGGGGTTGGGGTGGAGGGTCCACACTGTGAATTCCCTTGCACGTTTCCAACCCTCTGCCTGCGAAAGCGAACACAGAAGCCTGAACACCGAATGGACATGGATCCAGCGCTCTTTGCACACCGCGAATCTTGTTATGGTGAGTGCAGCCGATGCGAATGGGTCAGCAGGTGCCTGCTGGACCGTGCATTTCCGATACCCCGTGCTTCTTCGACAAACTTCAAACGGACAGCAGTGAAAACCATAAAGGAAACCCCGAACAGCCTCAAAATCCCAAATAACCCCCTAACCTTTAAAACTGCAAAACCAGAATGAATTATTCACTCCTGCGACTTCCACAATTTCAGCTTTATCAAAGGTTCTCAGTAAGGGGATGGAAGTACTATTAAGGTTAAAGTCTTCGTGTGATTTTTCAAGCAAGATGTCAATTATCTCGGTAGAGTATTGAGGGGTGGAAGTCTTTTCGTGTTCTCATTTAACCTCTGATGAAAGAGGTGGATTATTTTGTTTGGGATATTGATGATCAATTTGAAAGGACTAAATTTCTTTGAAAGTCAACTGAAATTAAAAAGAAGAATGTTTCAATGATCCTGAAGAGTCGGATGATGCACGGTTTACTTTTCATAAACCTTCGATGGATCGGTGCAAAAATAATGCAGTAATTGATAGAAGGCTCAGTGTGATGGAAAATTAATGCAAGCTCGAAAGCTCGTGCTAACATTGCATCGAGGAACAAATAAATAAATACACATTCGTAAACAAAGAAACCACTGGAACAACCCAATAAATTTACAGCGGAAGATCTCATGATGGGTTTTCTAACTAATTTTCAGCTTTTGGATAAAACTAGTGGGAAGGATATACTGGAGTGAATTTTTTCGAGCTTTTTTTCATTCGGTTAAACCGGTTTTCTATGAATTATAGTTAATTGGACCGGCAGAGCTGACTGGACCTGCTGTGGAGATTACGATAAGTGATAAATAGAGCAAAAAATTAATTCGTTGGTCGAAAGGTCACGAGGGCGGATTCTTTCTCTCTGGCTGTTTTAAAATTTATTGAATTCGATTTAGTATCGGATGAATTATATCGAATTGAACTAGTTGAGCCGACGGGACCTACCGTAGGTCTCCAGTTATGTGCGATAGAAATAATGCAGGGGACAGTATAGCGATGGAATTTTGGAATGGGAAATGTGAATAGTGAGAGAGAGAGAGAGAGAGAGAGAGAGAGAGAGAGAAGGGGTGGGGGTGTAGGAGTGAAGAAGAGAGTGAGAGAATACGAGGGGAATTGTGAATGGGTCAGCGGGTGTTCGTTCGCGCGTATTTCGAAATCATTGTTACGTGAAATGAACAGCTGCGCAGGCTATCCGCGCCTGACCCGGAAATGGTGATTCGATTCGGACCTTCCATCGACTTTTTCATCTTCCACCTCTGCTCCCATCACCAGCTTAAAATCTCCGTGTATTTCAACGTGAGTTTGAGGCCATGAACAATACGGACCGCGATACGTCATCCGCCATTTTACTCAATTCCCTAACCTATAAAGATATGGAACTTTCCTCTCAGAAAAGTATTAATCAAAATGGCGGACGTCCGCCATTTCGTGTACAATGCGTGATGGGGAACCGGTAATCTTTTAGTGGAATATTTTTGTGCGTGATAATTAATGCCCGTTGACGACAGATCCCATGTTTTCAAGTGCGTATGCAGCACTATATATATATATATGTTTCATGAACACTTAACGGAGATGTACGGGATGTTAATTAGCCAAAGGCCCGAGGCACTTTTTGCTAAAAACATCCCGCGGCAATAAATGTGATAAATAAAAGCCATTGCATAAATGAACCATGAGTTGCAGCTCTGAAGGACCAGCTTTCCTACTAACCCCCTCCCCCGCCAACTTTTGCACTCTCACCCCACTATTCCCTTGTCGTCCGTACCAATTCCGTCTAAAAACCAGTTTCCACTTTTCGCTTACAATTTTTTTCAAGCAAATCACGCTTTCCCTCTATTTTTACGTTACAGTAATACGCGAAAACTCTGCTATTCGAGGAATCGGTATAAAAGTTTCGTTGAAGAATTAAAAAAATGTTTCTTCGTGCTTAAAATTGCTCTAAACATCTGGGAAACGCAATATGGATATAAAAGGAGAATTATTATTTGGGTGAAAAAGAATATGAATATTTTGTAATAAAATGTTAATTAGCATGTATAACGTGTATTTATAGTAAAAGAATAACGTTATATCGTGAACAGATGCACCAGAGACGAGATTGATAGGTGCACCAACGGGGCAGTTGGAGGAAGGTCGAGACCAGTTGGAGGTGAGATGTTTGGCGGAAGCCAATCCACCAGCTTCCATCTTGTGGAGGAGAACGAAAGCTGGAGGAGCAACCGAAGTAGCTAGCATCGGTGAAACTCTTCTGTTCTCGCCTATATACAGGAAACACGCGGCTATGTATATTTGCGAAGCCTCCAATATCGAAGGAGAAAGTAGTCCCGTCTCCGTCCAAGTATCTGTTAACTGTAAGCTAAACTATATTTTAACATTTTTATATCAATAATAATTAATTAAATTAACGATATTATTAAACGAACTAATCAATAGCTTATTCTTGGTTTTAATAAATACTAAGTTAACGATTGATATTAAAATAATTATCATGTTTAAACATTACCTTCCAAGAAAATTCTTTTTTATAAAAAAATAATAAGGCGAGTAATTTCATTGGTTCCAATAAAACCAAAAGTGCCAATAAAAAGGATTGTTACAGAAAAAACTCCCGCAAAAACAAAATATCGTTGAAAACTAAAAAAGTTGAAATGATGATTTAATTTTGCTCCGGACAAGCTTTGACTTCTGACCAGTTACGGATATTTTCACTTAACCGAGTTACATATTTCATTTCAGATCCACCAACTATTAGCTCCGTGGGCCCAGACAGACTGACGACGGCTCTTTTATATTCAGGAGCTTCTTTCGAGTGTCATGCGGACGCAATGCCACCTGCTGAATACAGGTCTGTTTAAAAATAAATTCATAAAATTACAAGAAATAAAGCGTTTGGTCTCGAGACGACAAGTAGGAAGAAACGGGGTCGTTATATTAATTTACCTTTGATGGTTCCCAGATGGGCGCAGATCTTCACCGATGGTCGATTACCTGCAGAATGTGGATCCGGACAGAGGTTGACCTTGACCAATGTCACGTATGACCAACAGGGACAATATATATGCCTGGCGTCCAATAAAATTAATGGAAACATCAGAGAAGCCAAGAGCAATCCCGTATCCCTCCAAGTAGTCGGTGCTCCTAGAGTAAGAAACTCTCATTTCTCTCGTTATTTATCTACTTAAAGAAATCTCTGAAAATAGTAAATAAAAGAAATAATAATCATAGTGTATTTCCGTTAAGTAATACCATAGCTCAGAAACATTGGAATTCTATATAAATTTATTACAGTTGTATTTCTTGCAATTTTGGCAAAAAATGTTAAAATAATCGTTGAGTTATATAGTAAATTGGAGTTTATTTCGAGGTAAAAAGCAATTAGTTTAAGAGAGGAGAAATGTAAAGTTTCATAAGGCAGCCGTTGCCGCTCATCACAGTCGAGCATCCGAACAGTTTATATAAAGATACCGACTGGCGAATAGTTTGAAAACAAGAAGTTGGCGGTCTTGCGGTTGTTTTATGAAGATCAAAGCCCGTGATAGAAATGTAGGATGAGCGTTATGTAAATGCAGGTAGTGAAGCCGGCGATCACTGAGAAGTTTGTCGTCGCCACTACCGAGGGAAGTCCAGCGAGATTAGAGATTAGACTCTGTTCAGATCCGAAGCCACGACTAGTCGCCTGGGAATGGGGAAGCACAAGACTCCACGCTGGTTAGACTTTTATCTTTCGTCAAATTAAATCCCCACTTCTTAAAAAAAAATATATAATTCTTGCACTGTTTGCAAATATTACCTTTTTTATTCTTTACCCCTACTACTTGATAAATCAGGCAATTCCCTCTTCCAACCGCAGTAAATTGATCCCTCCCCACATATGTATGTATCCACCCATCTATGCGTCAGTAATTAGTTATCGTGAAACATCCAATTTCATCCGTTCCACAGTGTTCACTCAATTAGTTATGACAGAAACAATTGTCGAAAATTAAAAATGTTCTCTCTCTTCCTCCGTCTCTCTATTGATTTTCAACCAATCCCAGCAACTATTGTTTTTCGTTTATTATCTTCATTTTCGCTTTATAGCCTTTTAATTCCTGCACGAGATGAAATCGATTTACCCTCTTATTATTAGATTACGTTTTGCTTTGATAATTGGATCACTTTGTAACATGCATAGTATCTATATGTATACACAGAGACGACATATTCTTCACAGGTGAGGTTTTGGAATCGCGATATCGTGCATTGGATTTAGAGCCGCTATCGAGTGAGGATTGTTACGCCGCAATTCTGGAACTGACCAGCACAGTGAAAGAAGACCAAAGATTGTACCACGTAATCGTTGAGAACGATCGTGGAAGCGATCGACGAGCCCTCATGCTGAGAGTCGACGAACCTGGTCGAGTATGTGTCAGAAACCAGATTTAAATTAAACAAAATTTCAATTATGAAATTTCATACGTTTAATATAAGCTTGTATTTAAAAACGGATATCGCTACATTTACTCTGAATAAATTGAAGATAAAAATTGCATCTACATAGTGAGATTGAAATCAAAGTTAATACATACTAGCAACTGAAGCTTTTTGTAAATTACAGATTCCATTGGTGATCGGTGCAGTTGCTGGATTCACAGTGTTATCCGTGTTGATAATGGGATTTGTTTGCTTCGTTCGATCAGATAGGTGTTGCGTCGCCAGAAATACAGTTCCTGTCTTGCAGCAAGTACATTGGTAAGTGTTGAGCGAGGAATTACGTACAGGATTGATTAGGAATGTCGAGGAATAACGATAATGAACAAATAAAAGTGAGACAATTCGTTTGACTAGGTTAAGTTCGGATCACGTGATCAGTAACAGTCTAGATTACTCGAAGATAGGTTATGTCGAGTTTGCTAGAAAATTTAATGTTGACTTTGCTCAAGACTCGAGATAAAGTCGTTCTAAATCAGACGTTTTTCAGCACGAAAGCGTCAAATACAATGATAGAAGATCCACGATTAACAGTAGACACGATGGAAAGAGGTGGTCAGCCATTTGTGGGAGAAAAAAGACCAACGCACATACTTAAACCGGTACCGTCCCAACAATACCAAACGAGAGACTGTTACCAGCACGAACCTCCGCATCAAGAATCGCATACGCAGCCACATTACCAAAGGCATCACCATCATAGTCAACATCACGGGCCACAATATACATTACAGGTTAGATTGTTGAAACGAAAAACTGAAATCTATGACATATCTCACGCATACGACAGATTGTTAAATTCCGTTTTTGCGTTGATGAATCTTGCACGTTGAGCGTCGTTTATACTTGCAGCATTCGCTTCTGGAAAACATTCGTGCGTAAAAGTGGATCCACACATGCATCTGCATGTAACCTAACCTCATTGAGTTTAGTCATGTATCAAGCTTTTCTATTCTATTGCACGTCTGGATCAAGCTTTACGATGCTCGTGAAAAAGTTACTCGCCTGTATTCTGTAGGGGTGAACGTTGCAAGTGTAAATGGACCTTTAAATCATTCACATAATTCTCAATTAGGAATCGACATCTTCCTTAATCCGTATCTTGAGAGAGCATGAAAATTACATCCTTCATTTATTAAATCTAGGACTAATTGCGAATGGTTTGGATTGCTTTTAATGCTTAAGCTAGCACGCTTTCGAACAGTTCAGTTTACCGAATCGACCTCTGAATTAATTTTGAGTTACGCGGATATTATTACGGCGTTCCTATAGCTGCACCAAGTTTACTTTGCCTATAAGTTTGCCATCCGCGTAGAGTAGCTATCCGGATAGAGAAACGCGAACACGGATTTGTGCTTTGCAAATGTGCGGAAGCGAATGCATGCTCTCGACCCAAAAGCTGAAAATCGAAGATCTCTCTACTCCTTACGTAAACACATGGAATAGAATTCGTTCTCTGTGGTCGGGAGGAACGATCTTGGGCATTTATCGCCATTTTTAAATGTTTTAGCACCTCGGTGACATTTGGCACTAACACATTTACCCCAGTGTGATCCCTCACACCGGTAAACCTTAATGCATCATTCTTTCTTAAGATTATGGATAATATAAAATGCATGCTTTTCTTTTCACTCGCCAACCAAAAGCCTTTTCAAAATCTTGCAATTTTACATAGCCAACATAAGACATGCTCCTTTTACCAAGAAAATCCCAGTTGAGCGACTCGGTTAAATACAGTTTATGTGACTTCGACTGTACATAACCAAATCGCTCCGGCTCAAGTCAAGTGTAAAAGGAAAGCACCTATAGTTTGAGAAATGTTCCTAAAACGTTCTTGGGCTCAATTTGACACGCTGGAACGTTTCCGGAAGGTCTCTGATACTATGTGCACAGTGCAAGTACTATGTAGGATTATGCTTCGTAACTACGGTTCTCTTAACCTTAAATCTATTTCTTTAGCTTTTATATTGCATGTATATGTTTCATCGACTCATTGTACTGTGTGATACTTCCCTTAGTGAGTCTGATATTTCTTTTCCCCTTGCTCACATCCAGAAAGGATATCCATTACAACCACGCATCTTGCGGGATTCAAGAACGAAAGACTGACTCTATTAATCGATTAGGATCACTCAAAATGTTTACTCTGCGATCTAAGATTTAAGACTTTTCTCATCCATTCTGAGGTTATGTTAAAATGGAGAGAGACTGAGTTATACGTTCCATTATAGTCTACTTGCATTATCGCACGATGATTTCTAATTTTCCATATTCGGAGCCGTTCCTAACCTCAATCGTTATGCAAAATACTTGTATACAAGTTTTATGAATAGATCGACTATATACGTGTTGAACGAATGATTTATACTTGTTATCCTGTAATCTTACGGCCATTGCCGGGTTGAGTAATTCTGTACAAAGATAATTTAAACGATTTTGAAAGATAGTACGTTCTTAATGTCGCTTTAAAACCTAGTTCTAACCTCCTCCTACATTGTACAAAATATTCAACCATTATGAACAGTATGATGGATATATAATCGATGACCGAAAATTATGTATAATTAGCGTAATTGCTAGAAATATTGTGCATCACTGTAATTAGAGGAGCACCTGCGTGTAATATAATTGAAGAATCACCAAATTCTCCAAATTCTGCCATGTACAGTCAAAATCATTAATTATTTCAAGATAGAAGGGATCTTATAAAGTATACTCCGACGGATCATGGATCACGGCCCTACTGGCTGGTCACGTGGTACTCGATAGCAGCCAGTAAGCTTCTCGGTTAAGAAAAAAATAAATTTCGCTTGGATAGAAATAAGACGAATGATTCTAACTGTACATATAGTGTAAGTTATGGTCATATAATGCGTCCAGCCTGCTTTGCCCGTTTGCATATGACATTTTTCTTCCTCCCAACCCCTGAATTACATGCACAATTACGCATCTGTCATAATGCCTCCTATACATATTTCAAGATGCACCAAAAACTTTTCATAGTTGCGTTCCGACTGCTCAGGTTTGAACAAAAAGTAACCCTCTGTAGAGTTCTGTATATTGAGTGAACGAACGAATGAATGAAAAGGAAAATGAATAAGTTAGAAACAAAATATAAAATTATCGCCTAGTCGCCATTTTGGTTGATCCAAGATGGCAACTTTGGGCCTTCTCTTTCTAAGATCTTAGGGTGACCTTGTGCAGGGGGAGCAGCTGTTTCTCAAACCAGAACGTTTAGCGACGTTGAAGCCACATTGCAAGATCGAGAAGCCACCGCAATATACGACCTTCAAGCCGAATTCGGCGAATTGAGGATTGACTTTATTTTTTATTAGTTCGAAAGGAGAGAGTGATTGTGAAAGAAAGATAGTAAGAAAGAAGTAGAGAGCGACAAAAAGAGTGCGAGAGAGATACAGAAGGCTGCAAATTTCAAAATGGAAGTTACGCGCCACAGATCTTCCAATTCCCAAAATGGCGAAAGTCTGTTCACTACTGTACTGCCATACGATTTTTCATCGAGTTCTGTACTCGATACAAATTAGCGATAATCATTAAAATATGCCGATGTTGTAGCATAATATTCCCAGGTATGAATTAAGATCAATCAAAACTCATGTAATTCTAAAGCTGTCTTCTGTTAAATTACGACTGTTTGCAACTGAGAAACCAATCAAATATCTAACTTAAATATTTGCCATATTTATATTTGCTCAGTAAGATAACTTGTTAATAAAAGAATGTTTTTTGCATCATTTTGTTTTGTTACTACACAATGTGGACCAGATTTACCACCTAACGCATTGAACCAACCAAAGCTTTGTGTAAATACAGAAATTCAATAAATTAAATAAAATCCAATAGTTACTAAATTACCCTCTTTTATGATAATATGGTGTATTGAAATTTTTTAAAATATTGATTCGGTAAGTATATTGTTTGATGTTACCAACGTATATGGAATATTCTGCTCTGTAATATCGGCATTATGGATTCCTGTTCAGCCGATCTTAAATAAAAGTAGCTTGACAAATTATTTGTGCCAGGTATTTAATTTTTCACCGCCAGTGGGAGGAAGGAGCTGCGAACCAAGGTCCAAAATACTTTTGCCCTCGAAACGAAAAAACCATTGTCGATAAAGGTGTTTATCAGTGTTTATTATGCCGCTTCAGCGCTTTGTAGTTCGTCGCATGATACGGTGTGCGAAATTGAATTATTATATTAATGCATAATTTGGCATAAGGAAATTGGAATTCTTTTAAATAAGAATAACAACTATCTGTAAAAAGAACCTACTAAAATGTCACGAAATTGTTGCACTTGTGAGAAGGAATCGTTTTACAAATGCCCTTTATGCAGGCAGCCTTAGTAAGTAGTTTTTGAGAGGTTAAGGATAATGTATATTTAGTGTTTGAATGTTTAGTTTGCAAAAAATTGTTTACTGTTATTAATTAATCTAATTTTAATCATGACTAACAAAATATTTCTGCTTTAGCTGTTCTATCACCTGCTATAAAATACATAAGAACTCAAACTGTACATTATCAAATAATCTTCAAGATGAAAAAATTTCTGAGAAAAACAAATCTAAAGTTTATAAGTTCCCAACTGAAGATACAGTGCCAGTTGAAAAATTAGAAAGCTTAAAACATGACGAAGAATTAAGGAGTTACATTAAAGATCCATATGTCAGAGACATAATAAACGCAGTAATAAATGATTCAAATCCTACTGACTCCATAGCTAAAGCTATGTCGAACCATGAATTTATAAAAGTTGCTGATGCTTGTTTAAAAGTTGTTGAGCCACTTGATTAGAAACTATTTTTAAAGTGTAAGTAAATTAGATTAGTTATTGAAATAAAGCTAATTTCATATCACATATTTTAATTCCATCTATTAGAATTTATAAATTACTTGCTTTTATACAATTTAATTATAGTAATAATGTTTTCAGGTACTGTAGTCAGATCTGTGTCACATCTTTATCACACACTTTTTTCATCATTAGTATTTACTTACAACATACTGACTGATGTTTTCATTTCTGTATATTACTAGCAAATGTAAATACATCTTAAAACATTATTAAAATATATTATGCACAAGTCCACAAAAACTGCTAGAAATAAGAGAACAAATTTTTAAATAAAATTACCAAAAATTTGGTGGAAGCTGTCCTTTAGGTGATGGTATACACTTTTTGTTTAAAAATTGAGTTAAAAATTCTTTTAACCTTACTAATGGTCCACTGCCAATAGCACTATTATTTAACATTAATGAGTAGTACTGGTTAATAAGTAATGTTAAAAGTTTTGGGAATTGTTTTGGATATGCATTCCACAAAGCATTTCCAGTAACTTCTAACATATCAAATATCAATGTTGCACAAAGATCTGCATTATTGCTTGTAGGCTCTAAAAGTTTAGACCATAATTATTTTGATTACAATAGGAAAAGTCACATATTTTTTATAAGACTTACTGCAATTTAGTGTAGCTGCAAACCATCTCCAAGCATTTTGTAAACCAAAAGGATGAGGCTTTGTTTCATTTGCTCTTTGTTTGGTAACAGTAAGAGATCCATATAACCTCATCACTCCTGACATTCTTCTTAAGTACTTATCTTGATTTTCAATTGTCCCATCTTCAGCATATTTATAACCCAGTGCTTTGTAAAAATCTTCAGTGGATTGGTTACTTAATTGTGAAATGAAAACAGGTACTGTAAATGGGCAAGTTTTATGAAAATATGATAACAATAACTTTCCAAAATCTTCATGATCATTCCAAAGTGCTATGCTCACAGCAGCTATAGGAAACGCCATATCTGGTTTACTGGAAATTAGTGTTTCTCCTTGGCTCTACAACACAGAAAAATTTTATCAAAATGCTTGTTTTAAAAATCTAATATTAACAATACTAACCACTAATTTTTTTGCCACCTCAGCTTTGCAAAACATAACTGCCTCTGGATAATGTTGAATACTTTTTGCTTTTTGATTAAGTAAATAATTTAATCTGTTATATTTGTCTTTCAAATGCAATGCATTAATTCCTGATATGGCATTTACTGGAATATTAATTAATTTCTGAAATTCAAATCTAATTTTTTTTGTTTCGGGAGATGTAGAAAAAGTCATATAGCTGGAGGTATAACTATCAAGAAATTGTAAACTATTGGCATAGAGCTGCAATGACTCCTTGTCTCCCCAGTCAGAAATATAGTCTGAAAGTATTTAAAATTATTGTCATAATACTACCTGCTTTCACAGCAAACAAAGAATTAGCTTTACCTTCTTCATCATTTGTAGGTAGTTCATTATTCTCTACAGGAACTTGCAAAGCAGAATTTTCTGTGTACTTAGCAGAGTCAACTTCAGTTTTTTCAGTTATTTCCAAAGGTTCTTCATTTTTTTCATCTTCTGCTACACTCTCAGTATTTACTAGCTCTTCGTGAACTACATGAGGATATACTTGATTATCTTCACTAATATGAAAATTACTGACTTCTGTTTGTGGTGAGTTCCCAAATTCATTTTTTGCCTCTAAACTTTCTATATGCGATGCATTTTGCCAGTCTGTAATTCCCATTGCTTAATATTTTGATTTACAATAATATAATAATACAGTTTTGTGTAACTAATTAAAATTAGAGGCTAGAAACATTCAACTCTATACAAACCTAATTCTGACTTCAGTAAATTTAATATTTCATCACATTCCTGTACAATAGACATTGCAGTATGAAAATCTAAAAGCTCAATGTTTTCTATCTGCAAATGGAAAGTAACATTAAAATCAAATATCTTTTGTTTTACTTTAAAAATTAATATTTTATTATCACCTCTTTTTCAATAATTCTTTCCATCTGTGAGCATAATTCTTGATAAGCTAAATTTAAGACAGCAGAGCTTGCTGGGTTGCAGCTTTTTATAAGCAAATCAAATTCTGCACACTGCTCTTTGAATTTTCGGTCTAAGATTACAAGTTGACCTATCCATTCATTTTTTTCTACAATACTTTTCTTAAGTTCTTCTTCTTGTAATAATTTCATCTCTTGTTCTTTGGCTTCTTGAGCCTTTAGTTTTTGTTCATGCTGCTCACGAATCTCTTCTTGCTCTGCAATTTGTAGAAGTTTCTGTATTTTTTCTAGCTGTTCTGCGGTCTTTTTTTCTCTTTCATGGGCCATATTTAACTGACGGACTACCATATTTTCTCTAATTTCTTGATCCTTTTTTTCCATTTCTAATTTTCGTTTTTCTATAATTCTCTATTATATTAAAAATGAATACATATCAATCATAAGATCTTCTAATTCTAAAACATTAAATTAATAAGTCAAAAATAGTGTACATACCCTAACATTTTCTTCTCTTTGTATCTTGGCTTCCAAAATAATTTTTGGTAAAGAGAATGTAATACTACTATCCGGAGAAGCTCCTACTTTCAATGATACAAATGTATCTTTTGACTTATTAGAATTACAAGAGTTTTTCTCATTTTCGACATTTTCCGAACTTTTATTCTTAGCAAAAGAGTCAGAATTATTGACGTGTTTTGTAAATTCGGCCGATATCCGTGATGCCTTTCGCATAGCGGAAATTTTGACACTCGTAAAATCAGAGGTGACATCATTTACATCCACAATCTAGAAATGCAATATTGGCAGTTCTTTAATTCTAGCCTCAAACGAAATATTGAAGAAATACTCACAGGATATTGTTTTTCGTCGATAGAAAAGTGCGGCATTTTGAGAAATTATTACAACTGATGAAAACAATTAGAACTGAGGCCGTGTTCCGTTGTTAACTGCCAATACTGGCAGCAGAATCTCAGCGTTCCGATATAGGCTGCAGTTAACTATATATGGCAGTTAACTTAATGACATGACCTTAAAAATTAGAGTATCTATGTAGTTTTTTTTTTTAATTATTATGGGATTTCAACAAATTTCATGAAAATGCGTATAAATAATTTAAATATATAATACTTAAAGAAAAGAAAACTTGTAAAGTTTGCATAGCAAAACTTTGTCGTTCCTTCAGTCCAATCCTTTATTCTATATTTAATAAATCAACGTGTAAAGTATACAGTTTTACGAAAATAAAGGTAATAATCGTTACCGAATGCCGATATATTCGTCACTGGTTACACTTTGTCTGCGGTCTTTGGTTGTTATGAATATCCGAGGAGCCCGGTGATCATTAGGAGCGTCATTAGCAGTCTTTAGTTTGGATGCAGGTCACGCATATGGTCACAATGCAGTTTGGTCAATAGTAAGCTAATTATGCTGCTGCAAGGAATTCTTTTTTAAAACCAACAAGCCGCAGAGAAATGCAATTATTATAACCCATTCGTCACAATAATAACGATATACCTTTTCTTTAATTTTTGTCGCATTACATGATAACACGTACTATATACATGTAGACGATGTATACTGATGTATACGCAACTGATTGGTTGCTCCAAGTCACACATCACACACAGTCTAGGATCCAGGCCCCAGGCCCAGGCTTGGCATCTGTTCTTTTCGAAATTGAACTGTAATAATGAAAAATATTGTTCTTTTACTCTGAGTTACATCAACGCTGAACGCAGCATTGTAGTTAAAAAAATAACTCCGTAATTAGGCATCATTAATCTGTAGTTGTGTGCAGTATGTCAATTTAATGCTAATTCATAATATTCATTTATCCGTTTTAATAACATAGCATTACGTATATACATATTGAGTATACATATGTAATACAAAATGACCTAGACTTTCGTAGACTATGATATAATCTTTTTTATATTTCTTACTATTTAATTTGTGTTATACATATATAGGTGCCTTTTGTGAATTAAAAATACTTCTCCAACAGGTCTTATAAAGAAAATTAATATTTCTTACAGTTATGAATTATTATAAATTAAATAAAAGTATCTTATGTTCATATTTAAGTGATACACCTTGTATAATTTTCAATTACCTTAATATTTTACTCCATCGCATTTCTGAACATAACTTATTCTTAGCGACCGGCAACATGGCGATATAACCGCGATGACGCTTTGATTGGAAATAATTGGAAATATTCTGCATCTATTAGGTAAGTTAAATGTCAACTTGTTATTCAAATTTGGTATAATTGGAGATAACCATAAATTAATGTCCGATGTGTTTGTTAATAAGAAATTAGTGACTAATTTTAAAGTTGTATTGGCAGATATTCCAATGAATAATGTTTCCCTTTATTAGTACACAATGCTAACTGTATTTCAAATTTTACAACTTTAAGAGGATTTAAGGTTTATTAAGTTAATTGCTAATTACTAAGATAGGTGTATTCAAGTCAAAGGTTATCCTTGATTATGATAAATTATGTAGAGGTTATCTTTTTTAATTATTTAGGTTAGCTAAATCTGTATTTATGTACATTGATGCTTAATCAAACTGGAAGGATTAGTTATTGTATTAGTTAAGAATTGAAATAATTCTAAAATTATACATTTTTTTAGAAGAATCAAGTTAAAAATGGCGCAAAGATTTCCTGTGCCCAATGCTGGAAGCAATGGCCCACCACCTCAACGTTATCCTCCACCATCAGTGCCTCCAAATTTACGCCAATATTCTGGTCCAAATTTTCCAGTATGAACATCTTTAAATTTTAATTCTTTATAAAACAAAATAAATATATGTACAAGAATATTTTTATAGATGCAACAAAGATCTAGCTTTACCCCTCCACCACAAATGGGTAATGCAGGTCCAGGTGGTGGTGGAATAATGAGGCCAAATCAACCATACTCCAATTTGCGTCAAGGTCCTATGCCAACTCCTCCTGGAGGAAAAAGAAATACTGATCAACGTATACCAGTCTCTCAGCAAAAACCGTAAGGGATTTATTATGTGATACTTCTCCTTTTCTTTTTTTTAATCATTAATTTTTTTTATTTAAGTTAAAAAATTATTGTTTTATAAGTTTGTTATTTTTTTTTATACATTTTTTCCTTATCTAAATAAAAAAAATAATTTAGAGTACAAGTTGAGTAGTTGAAACTCTAACAAAAATTTGTAATTTACTTTAAAGACTATGTGTTCATCACTACTAATATATTTGTCAGGTACACTTCATTACAATCAGATCGTTTGGAAATTAATTTTGATTTTTACATCTGTGGTTTTCACAAAAACTTATTTAGGTATTTTTGGAACAGTGATTTTTCACATTCCACCTCTAAGAAGAAGAAGAAACTGGCAGACAAAATATTACCGCAAAAAGTGCGAGATTTAGTACCAGAATCTCAAGCTTATATGGATTTATTAGCTTTTGAAAGGAAGCTCGACGCGACGATTATGCGCAAACGTCTTGACATTCAAGAGGCTTTGAAACGTCCAATGAAGCAAAAGAGAAAGCTTCGTATCTTTATCTCCAATACATTTTATCCTACAAAGGAGGCAGGTGAAGGAGAAGAGGGTTCTGTGGCATCTTGGGAGTTAAGAGTAGAAGGAAGACTTTTGGATGAGTCCAAAATTGATCCTAATAAGGTACTTTTGTTTTGTTTGTAAGTCTTAAAACAATTTGTGCAATGTAATTCAGTTATATGCTTTTCAGGTTAAACGAAAGTTTTCTTCATTTTTCAAAAGTTTAATCATAGAGCTGGATAAAGGTTTATATGGGCCAGATAATCATTTGGTTGAATGGCATCGTACGCTAACAACGCAAGAAACTGATGGTTTCCAAGTTAAACGGCCAGGTGATAGAAACGTGCGTTGTACGATCCTTTTACTTTTGGACTATCAACCTTTACAGGTAATAATTTTTTAATTTTAATTAACTTTGACCTACACCAAACATATAATAATTATAGCTTAAACTATTAAAATTTTAGTTTAAATTAGATGCAAGATTAGCACGACTACTAGGAGTACACACACAAACACGTCCTGTTATTATATCTGCTCTATGGCAATATATTAAGACACACAAACTGCAAGATAGCCACGAAAGAGAATTTATAAATTGTGATAAATATTTAGAACAAATATTTGCTTGTCCGCGAATGAAATTTGCAGAAATACCGCAGCGTTTAAATCCACTGCTTCATGCGCCAGACCCTATTGTAATAAATCACGTTATAAGCGTGGAAGGTAAGTGAACAGAAATTAATAATTTCATTATACCAATTTTCCCATAGGTGATTGCTTCAACATATTGTTTATTTTTTGAATATTTTTGTTTTTACATTTTTTATTACGTTGGTTTCTTTTACACTTTGCAATAGGTACAGAGACTAAGCAAACGGCGTGTTATGATATTGAAGTAGAAGTTGATGATACGCTAAAAACACAAATGAATAATTTCTTGTTATCGACTGCAAGCCAACAAGAGATTCAGAGTAATGATAATAAGATTCATGAAACAGTAGAAACGATTAACCAGCTTAAGACTAACCGAGAATTCTTCTTAAGTTTTGCAAAAGACCCACAGCAGTTTATTAACAAATGGATCATATCACAAACTAGAGACTTAAAAACTATGACGGACGTCGTTGGAAATCCCGAAGAAGAGCGCAGAGCTGAATTTTATTATCAGCCCTGGGCGCAAGAAGCGGTTTGTCGTTACTTTTATACAAAGGTACAGCAGAAACGTGCTGAATTGGAGCAAGCGCTCGGAATCCGGAATTCTTAAATCATTCGATCGGTCAATAGATCGATTAATGGATAGAATAATTAATCGGTTTATTTAAGAAATCGTATAACCTTATTACTGCAGTACGAATGACATTTGCGGTTCTACTGGATAATTCATATATTGACTGTACGCTTCACAGCGCTTTTCTAATTCATAAACGTGTAAAAAATTTATACCAATATTTACTCAGTGCTCAACAAAGCGCTTTTAGAATGTATTTTAAGAATGAAGTTGAATGCAGCATTATAATAGTAATCTATCAACTATATATTTAATATTTCCAACCAAGTCTACGTTCGATGCATACTTCCTCGAAGATGAATTTTTGTGGCAACTATTGTGCGATTTTTCTGTATATTGTAAAAAGTAAAAGGAAATACTGCTAATGGATAGTCAGTTTTTTTTAATGTTTCTCTCCTAATCGTTAATATATTCACATTTAAATTAAACTTCTATAAAGAGAGTACGCTATATATATATATATATATATGCAGCTGATATGTTCTGTAAGAAATCTTTCACCCGTTGTATCCAGTTGTTTTACATTTATACTTTGACAACTATCTTCATTTAAAAAAAAAATAAATATTGAAAGGATATTGAAAAAGCTCACTTTCCTTTGATTCCAAGTAAACTGCATACCATTGGCTGAGTAATTTTCTTCACCTACCTCTACTTCAATCGATGTTGGTATCATTTATCACAAACGAATTTTATGTATAGTAATGATACTAATATTAATATAAAAATAAAACATTCACGACATCAACTATTTGCATATATCAGCGTATACTAACCATCATCAAATGTCTTACCCTTCATCCTTTCAAAAGACTTTTAGTTAGTTACTTGTACAATTGCTAAATCTGTGAAATAAGTTCATTTAGAGAATCAAATTTTTCGTTGATTCTCCATAAACAAAAATATATGCAGCGTGTACTCATAAAAACAGTTTGCGTTGTTGATTAAAAATTTAATACGTTGTATCTAACTGTTAAGCTTATCTCTTGCTCAGTCTCAAGTGATTATTAATTTTTTAGGAACTTGTAAGTTTTTTACCAAAGAGAGGAGGAACGGGGGCGAGTGCGCGTGCACTTGCACGTACCGTTCGCGCCCGATCTGCCATTGGGTACGGCTGCACTTCGGGAGCACATGTCCAGGCAAGTGCGCGTGCACTAGGGTCAGACAGCGTGAGATTTCGGTGCAAGCGTCACCTCTTCACCACCCATAGGTATATGCCGAGTACACCTGCACTCGGCTAATGCGTCCCTTCTCCCTTTTCTTTCGTTCCCTCGTTTCACTTCACTATGCTTTGCACCAGCCCAACCACCGGGACTGCATCAAATCGCCACTGCAACTATCAATGTCAAGCTCTTCATTGTTTTTGTCATTGTTAAACATTTCTCGAGCTGTATTACTTTTCGTATAATCCTTTTGTCTTTTACCATTTAACCGCCAGGCCAACGATCATCATTTATTAGATATTTTCTGTTCTTCGGTATCGCTTATACGAGATTCCTAATTAATCTGGGACCTCTCACCTATTTGATTAATTTAATTATAGAAAGTGCATATAAAAGCATGTGTATAACTCTGAGGTGCTATAATGCTTTTGAAAATTATATGTGTATTGATTTTAGCTCTATCTTTAGTCAAGCAAAATGTAATAGAATGTTTGTAAAATTTGTCGATTAAAAGTTTAGCTTTGGTGTCGCGTGTACGAGGAAAAGATCGATTCATACAAATTCATATAGATTGGAAGAAGTCAATTTAACAATTCTAAATAACCGAATAATTGGAATAACGCTTATCGTGGTGTTTTAATGATTTAAAAAATTAATTTCCCTTCAAATTTTTTATTCAATGATTTACAAGTATAAGATATTGATAATTTGTTGAAGAATACATTTCATAGACAATCGACGAGCATGTTCCTTGGGTGGGGAATGTAAATGGCAGGAAAATCGAAGGTACGAGTGCACGTGCACCTAACTGAAATCATTCAAACTCAGTGGACTAGACAGTTTTCAATAAAGATCTATCGATTCCTCGTTACACTTTCCTACAATATTAATACATATCCAGCGTAATGTTTTTTATTGTAAAATTACACCAAATTATTATCAATTCTATTATAAAAATTCTATACAAGAACTTTTGGACTTTCCCATTCAACTCTTACACGACTAATCGATTAATTAGTTAATAATGACACTGTTGATTGCTTTCCTACCTAGTTTATCAATTTTGCGATGATTAGGATTCGCCAAGTACACGTGCACTCGGATAGCTCGAGAGCACCTCGATCAAAGATCTCATTTTGCAGATAATTTCCTAAATGTCCTCCTTGTTGATCAATAGCACGCGAAAACTATAAGCAATACACCAGTATATCAAACTTTCTTAGAAAGCGAAGCTTATTATTTTTACTCGAGATTAAATAAACGAAAAGGAAACGAGGCCCAGCGAAGGCGCTGAACACAGAATATAATACTGAATGGAATATGACACGAGTGGCATTTACAAAAGCTAGTCGATTAAACTTTAAGCTCGATTAATTAGACGTAAATGCGAAGCTCTCGTTTATCTTTTCAAGCACGTTTAATGGAATCGCGATAATCGAGATAAGGATCAGAGCATGGGTGTTGGAGAGAGAGAGAGAGAGAGAGAGAGAGAGAGAGAGAGGGACTGTTTGAAAGTTTGGCAAAATGAATAATTTCTGGTATATCGAACGAAAGTGGGGGGTGGCATGGAGGGATGAAGTAGGAAAGGAAAGTGGAATAAAAATCGCATGTAAAGAACGAAAAGGAGAGAGTAAGGAGGATAGGGTAGAATAAAGAGAGCGAAGTAGAATCAGTAGAGCAGATTGAAGTGGAGTAGATCCTGAGGGTTTGGCAGTGCCCCCTGCGTATAAAAGCTGCAAGTAGAGACTCGATCGTTTCAGTCTTTCGAAAACTGTACTGTAGGCGAGGACTCCGCTAGTTCCTGTTTAACGCGTCCATTCCTCATTCCGTTTCCTCCCTTTCTCTCAATGCCACCCACTAAAATCCATATAGAATAATGCTAACTATCAACACCGTTCCATTTGTTCGCCATTATATGCCTCATTTTTTTATTTTCCTCCATGAAGTTTCATTCATCGCCTAATACGAATCTTGTCATTTTCACCATCCTGCGCGATATTTTCCAAATCACGGCCGATTTTTCCTTTTCATCTATTCCATCAATTATCAAACTTCCCTTCCTCCTTCGTTGTTCGTCAGCTTGGATACCTGCAGCGCTCATCGCAGTGAACTGCCAATTCGTCAAGTTCCGTGAAAATCATTCGCAAATAAAATGTTTGAGTACGTTTTATGTTGGTGGAGTTTGGTGTCTACCATAATTTTCACCTTTATTATATACATGGCATATTTCTACAAGATTAATTGGATCAAAGTAAGTTAGTCGCGATAGAACGAGAGATTTCGAATCTCCCACCATTTCTCTGCTCTGCTCTGTCAATGAAACCGATCACTCTCCATTTTTCTTTCAAAGAATCTCTCTTTAATTGTCTTAATCTGCACAATTTGAGCCTGGAAGAATATTTCCGAGTAATTGCCTTATCGTGATGTTATACAAAGTAAACTTTGACGGTAAAACGATATAGTTTTTTGTGTTACGGAGAACTAACGATGATTCATAATTTCCCAGAAAAATGATAAGAGGTAACGAACATTAGGTTATTCTATCGAATGGAAATTTTCGTTTAGAATCGATATATGCACAATACAGGGTGGGGCGTAAGTCTGGAAACAAGTAAATTTCTCAAAAACTGTATTGCGGAATAAAATGTTGTGTACGTCATATTATGGCTTTTAAAGATGCATTTCTAGGTTAAATATTTTTGACCTTCAGTGGCTTCGTAAAGGTTGAATGAAGGTTATCTTACATTTTTGAAATGGAATGGTGTATATTTTGTTAGAGACGCTAATTCTTATAGTTAATCTCAAGACTTTTCCAAAGCACTATTTCATTGCCAAATTCCTTCACAATTATCGAAGTTATGTGCTTGTGAAGTTACACCTGCCTGCATTGGCGTAAACCAGGATGCACCACGTGGAGGTTGCAGGGACAAACTCTGCAATCCTATCTTTGTACGTGTGTATGTACGCGCGCGCGCGCGCGCATGTATTTGTTTAAAGAAACAAATTTTGAAGTTATTTTTCATTCATAATTTGACACTGACTTAAACATTCGTAAAAATTGTTTATTTCATTATTTAACCTAGTTTTTAGTTTTCATATTTCTTCCATTTATTCATTGACACGAGGCTTATCTGATTATTCTAATCTGCAAAGTGGTACCAGCCCTGGAGTTTAAAGTTATTAATATGTTCAATTACTATGTTCATAGAGCATTTGTAAAAATATCATTCAACTACCACTACTAGTGCATGTTAAATTATTCAAGCACGCAGTATACACACGTCTATTCATATAAACGCACTGCAATACAAAGTTCATCCGTGCAACCTCTACGTGGTGCATCCTCGTAGGGTTTACGCATAATGCAATCGCGATTATAATGTTTTAGGTACATGACTTAAACAATTGCTAGCGAAAATTTATACTCTAGTAGTGTTTTGAAAAGGTTGTAAAATCATCTGTAAAAATATATACTAAAAAACATCTATTTTTTTTTCAAACATTTGAGATGGCCATCACCTACAGTCTTCATGGATCTATATATATATATATTACATTTTGTTGCAATGCACAGTTTTACAGATATTTTCCTGTATCCAGTCCTATCCTCTCACCCTGCATGTACAATACATACATGACGATATGGACAATCAACTCAAGTACAATGGTAATAATAATAAAGATGATCGTGCATTTGTTACTTTCCTCAGGATCTGAGTGATTTCAAGAAAATAAAGAAGGGATCTATATTGGCACATAGAAAATGCAGAAAATTAGGAAATTTTCCCCCGGTTTATCCGAACGGTTGGTTCGGATTGATTGAGAGCGACCAAGTGAAGAAGGGAGAGGTGAAGCACGTGACAGCTTTAGGAGAGAATTTTGCAGTTTTCAGGTACATGTTTGCAACCAACAAAAGAGATATTCGAAAAATAAGTAGAAAATTAGGAAAAATAACAAAACAAAAAATGTTAAATTTGTCATAGAACCGAGGAAGGAGTCGTTCATATTCTGGACGCGTACTGTCCACATTTGGGTGCCAATATGGCAGAAGGTGGAAGGGTCGTAGGAAATTGTTTGGAGTGTCCATTCCATAGCTGGAGGTTTCGGGGAGAGGATGGCCAATGCGACAGTATTATTTATTCAGAGAAAGGTAACATGAAGAGGCTGGAAATTTCCCCGGCCCTCCGGACACAAAGCTTTCGTACAAAATCGACAACTAGTGAAAATCTAAATTAACGTCCATTTGACCCTTAGACTTATCTTCGCCTCTTTACTCATCAAGATATACATACACGTGTAACAATTATAAAATTGTTTTCAGTTCCTTCGATCGCCAAAACAAAGAAATGGCAGAGCTGCGAGGTGAACGGTTTCGTGTTTGTTTGGTACCATATCGAAAACGAGGAAGCAGATTGGCAACCAAAACAAAACTCGAAAATATCAAGCGGCATCTGGCGTTATCACGGTCGTAACGAATTTTTTATTCAGTGTCATATACAGGTAAACGAATATTTCATTTAACAAGAGAAATAACGAATTAATTCTAATCGATCTCAATGAATTTCTAGGAAATACCGGAAAACGGAGCTGACGTGGCTCACCTGAACGTGGTGCACGGCCCCTCCATGTTCTTGCACGAGAAGCTCCCTTGGCTGGCTCGGCATTATTGGACGAACGCTTGCTGGTCCAACACGCAATCTTTCTCGAATAATGCGACGAAGGAGATGAATGGTACCAGTGAGCCTGCGAGTAATCGTGATGAGAGCGATGATCAGGAATGCAAAACTGAAAAGCACAAAGCTTTCATCAGGATACGTCACAGCATGGTGTTTTTTCGATACTTCACGATGCTCAGTATGGATGTGGCCGTTGAACAAATTGGGCCCGGCTACGTGGAGCTATATCTGGACACTGCTTTTGGTCCCATGCTAATTTTACAAACGGTCACCCCTGTGAAACCACTGCTGCAGCGCGTCATTCACAAAATATACGCTCCACCACTCATAGCTCCTTACGCTAGCATAGTTTTCCTAGCCGAATGTATAATGTTCGAGAGGGACGTTGCCATCTGGAATCAAAAGAGATTCGAGAAGAAACCAATTCTGGTTAGCGAGGATCGTAATATTGCTGCTTATCGCAGATGGTACTCGCAATTTTATTCCACCAACAGCCTCGATTACAATATGGCCATGCAAACGCTCCAGTGGTAGAAATTCAAATTCAGGATCGGTCCCAGTCGATCCGATTCAACTTTCAGCTCACTTAGCGTAGCGTAACTTGTTTACACGTAAATCTAAGCATTATTGTAGTCTAAATCAAAGCTGATAATAGTTATTGGCTCTGACAAATGGAACCAAGCACAGCTGTGATGTAAAAGGACTTTCTTGCACTTGGTTCGATCTAGCTTTATCTTCCCTATTCAAGCGTAACACATTTGTTATTTGCATCGTTTAATTGTATACGATTCTACGTACCTGCTCCTGATGTATAACATTAGATATGGATTTTTACTTTTATCTTAGCACATATAAGAGCACCATGAACATCGTTGTTTTTCTATTGACATTATACAAACGTCATTTATTTGCTTTCTTATTTTTTTACTTTATATATAAAAGCATTGAAATAATAATATTAGGAAAAAAAGTTTCTGGTAACGAAATCGTACTTTGCATATCCGTATTTAAGACCGTTTCGTAGGTTTGTAGAATAAGGTTAATGTCGCAGCATTAAGCTACCAAGGTGATTCTAAACCTATGTTTCCTCACTGAGTCGATATTTTCAGTCAACTTTGTCAATCAACTTTTTACATACAATCATCACCATTTCTAAAGTAGCAATCGACCTAGTCAATCGAAAATGTTAACTCAGCGAGGAATCAGTTTTAATGAAAAAGACTCTTCAATCACGTTTAATCATTCTTTGCTTGAACAATCAAGGAATGTTTTAAAGGATCGTGCCATGTTTTGGAAAATTTCGCAGCGAGTCCTTTCAGAAATAACTAGCCTCGCAAATAATAGAAAAACAAATCCTTTCACAGGGTGCGTTGCGTTTTTTATACACTGATCATGAGCATCGACCAAATTTATAAGTATCATTAGCAGCGTTACTTACTTCTCACCAGTGTAAATATTTTTAATAGAATGTGCATTATCGATTCTCTCTATGATAAAATAAAATGATTAACAGGGGTACTGTTCTTAAACTGGGATTTTTTTAGACATACAAATAGCATCGACTACGTTGACTTATTTTATTTCAATTTGAAAAATGTATAACAAATGATATCTAAGAAGAAGGAAGGACTAATAACACGACTACTTTGCAGCTATAACATTTTCTAGCATGATTTGAATATTTGCCGTTCACCTCATTGATAGGAAAACCGTAAAATACGATATAGAGGTTTGAAGAACCTAAAAACAGCGTTGATTATGCGATATTGAATTTCAAATAGGAGTTTCGAAAGATCTAGATAGGCCTTTACCGTGGAGAAGCTAGACAAAGTCAGAATAACCATTTTACCAGCCGATACGCAACTTGGCTCGGAGCCTCTTCGTATTATCATTAAAAACAATCTCTGAAATTTCGTAGGCATTTCGTACCAAATGGCATTGTAGCTGAAACGATAAAAATCGCACATTTCTTTTTAACAATAATCAATTCTTTTACAATTAATAATCGATGATCGATACATTATGTTTAAAATGATTTACGCTTTATTAGATATATCAAGGCTGTGATCCATTAGCATCTGTCCAGGATAACTGTTGAATAATAAATTAAGTAACACGCCGCTTGTCATAAGAGTATATTCTATCGTTTCGTCAATATTGCCTACCGCGGTCACCATCTGAATTATGAAAAATGAGAGAGAGAGAGAAAGAGAAAAAAAGAGAGGAACAAAAATAAATTATAATAAAATTCAACAGAATTAAAATAAACATCAAGAATATTTATAACAACTTGAGCAATACTCACGCGTACGAGTATAAAACTCATGCATATCAAGCTAAGGCCTAATTGAAGTAACATGGACCACGTGTAGCAAGATTCGATTAGTTCGGAGAACCTTATTTAAAAGATATCAATAAAAAATATTCATATTGAAAAAATGAAATACGCAATGGCTTTCGCTACTATACAGACATTACTCTTTTACAAAAACATATCATAAATCACTTTACTAACTTTAAAGCCCTTTCATGAGCATCAATAGAATCTACAATTTCATCAAGTATTTCTTTCGCATGGATGGACGAAGCTCTCACGCAACCTTTTCTCTTGAACATAAAATTCTCCAATTTCCAGCTGAAATATATACAGGTATTTAATTTGGTTACAATCGTAATTTCTATTAATCCATTCTTACCCAACAACGGAAAACATTGCACAAGCATGACGTATAAGAACGATATACATACAATCTACAGATACTACAACGGTTACCCCGAAAATACTGGTCAATGCTATATGAAGAGAAATGAAATAAAAATATTCCTCCTGGTCGATGAAATACTCAGAAGTGAACAGTTGCTTTCGAGCTCGAGTGGCGTTTAACGGTGCAACACGATCAAGAAAGACTGGTATTAAGGGTAGAAAGCCTTGCGAGATGCATATCGCATACATATAAGCTGCAGAAAACTTACAGCATTAGTTTCGCGACGCTATACATGACTTGCACGCCATAATTCGTCAAGTCAGGCGTATGCAAGAAAAAATGCCACAATATAATTTCTTACACGTGTAAACAACTGTGAATAATCTCGAGTTTTCTGTATATCTATGCAAAATTTCTTCCTCCTCCTTGTACCTCTTCCTTTGCCACTCACTGCTCAATTTCAGACACATTTCTTTCATCTGCAAACAAATTCGAGCTGGTCCAACTGATCCAAACGTAACGTCATTTCCTCCGGCCCTCGACTTACTATATTTATGGTAAGCGCGGAAGAAGAAAACTTCACAGAGCATATCAAGCATATCAGCAATACCGGTAGTACTTGAGAAATCTCGTTCCAATCTTTTCCCGCTTCGTATATTTGTGCTAACTGAAAAAAGTACAATGCTAATTAATTTCTCTTTTTACTTTATATACGACAAGATAGGCGAATTTGAGTTCATTTACCGATAAAAACGCAGAAAAAATTTCGTACCTGAGTGATAAGGAAAGATAACCATAGGATACACAGGATACCTCTGAAGAAAATGGCGCTCCAGAGGCTCTGGTCCGGCCAATTTCCAATAATAGTCAGCAAAAACTTATTCACTTTGTAATATCGACCGGAGAAAAAGTCCATCGTCGTCCTGGAGTCCAGTGCCAATCATTCTCGGGGCAGCGTGATTGGAAGCTACATTGTTCCTGCTGGTTGGCAATTCCCACCTCGCGTTAATACGCTTTAATAAAAAATTCAAGCGTTCAGGAGTCACGTTCTGGCTTCTACCTATGGAACAAGAGAGAAAAAAGTTAGTGAAGGCGTTAATTTGCATTTTCGATTACTATACTATCTCGGTAAGGGAGGGAGAAGAGGGTGATGAGCAAGAAACTGATGTCACGAATCACTTCGGGGTATTATGATTTCCTGCTGTGTACCGATACATCTGTATATATGTATAGTACACGAAAAGCATTGAACGACCGAGAACAATTTTCAAAAGGATTTCTTGCCTAGACAAATTAATCCAATTTACTTCCTACAAACTAATATAACTCATGCCAGTATCGTTATTATTTCATTTACTTTGAGAGAAAGCGAGAGCATTCATTTACACGTTATTATTACGAGCGATTCTCGGTAATAGATACCGATCACCGATAAATTACATAGCTATTACTTCGTAAACCTTAGCCGTGCAAAAAGTCTCAAGGTAGGTATCCATTTACATTCTATAGTGAGCTATTGTCACAAAGGGTGCCAAGTTATCGAAGAATAACAAACTTACTTTTCTCACGAAACTTCGGTGTACTGATCTTTTCACTGTAGTTACCCTGTTGAACAGCGTAGGTTGTGGTGTCGATGTCAAATTTATAGTACTAATAACAAAAAATGTCGTTATTAGAAATATATATAATGATCTGGAGGTTAGCAGTATACGCTGAGAAGCTTTGTGTTTTTTGTGAGCTTGCAAATGGACGAGAGTTCAATCGACTAAATTAATAACAAAACGTTTAATATAAGATAAAATAGGATACACAAGAGTTATAGAGTTATTAGGAAATAAAACTTACTTTTCTCACGACTCTCTAATCTAGTGATCTTTTAATTGTTACCCCCTTGGGTAGATCGTGGACTAGTGTGAAGTGAGATCCGCAGCTTGCAAACGGACGAAAGTCCCACCGACCAAGTTAAAAAAACGGCCGACGAGGACTTCATCCGTACGCATCGCTCATATCATTGAACTATATCCCTCATTTCATTGGTATTTTTCAAAGCCACTCAACTAACATATCGTTATTTAGTCAGCAGGTGAGATTATTTATGAAATTCAGTCTACTTTGTTCGTTACAACTTAGATAAGTGACAGACGATTGAAAGAGCAGCGAACCGCGTTTTTTTAATCACTCATGATTTTCGCATTATCGCAATTGACTCTCTTGCTAGCTTGCTTACTCCATCACGCTTCACTTGGTACAAATTACTAATCGGAGGAGTTCTTGTTGCCATTTACCGCTTTCTCATTATCATCAAATTTGCTTGTTGCGTAAATCCTCACGCACTTTACGCGGATCCTCAACCAATTAACTCACTCCCAACGTTTATCGTCTCGTTACGGTTCAGCAGGAGGAACTTGCCATCGTCTCTTCATCGTTTGCACGCCTAAAAACTTCTTACGCAAGCTCTGTACCAAAGATCCCCTCACTCAATCGTTCTTCCTCAGAGTTCAGACTTGTATCGTTTCTTTCTTCGTTAAACAATCGCATTCTACATTCGCAACTACACGCGCCATTTCTGCATTATAGGTTATAAACGACACGAGCATACTGGTATCTTTGTCGATGAATGACAGCGCACAATCGAACAGCCTCAGAATTCCTGTTTTTCTAACGAACACAAATTCATCTTCTACCAAGTGCAGAAGTTTTGCTGAAATACGTGAAAATTTCCATAGGAACGCTTTGGTTCCTGGATTTCCGTCGACAGCGAGAGCACCGATGAAAAGGAGGAACATGGATGTAAACACACGTGAATGAACGAGCACTGCGAGTAGAAGCTCGACAAAAAAATAACAAAATAAAAGTAGTATACATCTGTGAAGCAAACAGTTTTTATCGCGATTTGCCACAACCATAAGCAGTTGATAAGGAATTTCTCGAGAGCTTTTGCGTTTCTTCATTAATCATTTTTCTGTTTCAAGTTTGCAGCAATTATAGACGCTCGCTGAACGTCAATTGAAAGCAGCGAGTTATTTGACACGACGGAAGTTTTTCAGTACGCTTACTTGGAAAAATTTGGCCGTTCATCAGCGAGGTGAGTGACAGTTACGACGAGTAATCGGAGAGTAGAAAAAAATTGATAGCCTTTGAATATTACGGTGGAAGGAGAGGAGGAGAAAAGAAGGATAAAGATCGAGAAGAACGTGAATGCTTGAGAACTTGAGAAGACGGCAGAAAATATGAGAAAAACTGTCTTTTCATGGAAAAATAAAAAGAGGGAAAGAGTGCGTTTGAGGATAAACAAATAAGGTTTGGTAACGCACGTATCGTGAAATTGGGGACAAACACAATGCTCTTCTAGAGGTGAACTTGAAACGCAGAATAAAAAAGGGGAAGGAGAGAAAGGTGAAGGGGGAGGGGGGACTACGCGGTCTTATCGTCTCTCGATGAATACCGGAATCCATAGGCATTACACTGGTTAGCTAAGAGTTTCTGATTCTACAACGTATATTTCTGTCGATGAACTCGTGAGCCAGGAGCTATTCTCGATGGACTTTGTTCTGACGTATCCTTCGCGATTTAACAGGATCGCGTAAGCACCTCTTACAACACAACGACTCCATTTCAGGTACACGGATCCAAATGACAGAAAAACACTTGCCTTTGATTGCTCCTAGACAACAAATGGAATAAACTCGATTTTATTCCATTTTAGAGCAGCTTATCATTAATGCGATCTCATTTCGGGACCGTGTCACCTTACATAACGCGCCGAGATAAGAGAGCGACAATTCTCTTAATGCTAAATGTATAATGTACATTGTGTATCGCAAGGATTACTTACGGCATTAGCCAACGAGTTTTCTAGCAAATTGACAAATCAGGAGATTCAACGTAGCACTGTTAATGGAGGAGATGGACTTTTAGCGTTGAGAAAAAAATGCGAGCCTAAGGAGAGCATGTGCGTGATATAATTAGAAAAGTCCTACACGTATTACGTGTCTCAATGTTGAAACAAGTGTTTCGAGAATCTTAATGTAAAGCGATAACACGCACACACATACACAGATTCCAATACGTCGATTCTCGTAAAAAATTTTAAATCATTTTAGCAGATAACTCTCGCTCGGATCCATGGGAAATGTTAAAATTGAGAAAAGTCGTACTGGAGTATCGTTAAAATAATTTCTTACAAGAGCCTCTATGTGAAATGTTTCGATTAGTGCGTAGACACGTCACATTCCAGTTTTCGCGAATCACCTTTCCTTTGGCATTTCTGCTAATAAGTGTAGTGACAGTCGACATGGAATTTTCTCGCCACGCTTTCAAGCGCGGATCATTAATTTTAATCAAAAACAGATATCCTCGGTTTATTATAAAATCACGCGTGGAAACTTTGCGCGTTTGTAAAAAGCGAAACCGGCAATTGGGTCACTGTCATTCGTCTCTCTAGACACACGTCGAGAAAACACGGTAAGTCTCTGTAGGAAGAGCGACGGGAAAACGAAAACTTTTTGCAAAAACTCGAAAGTCTCGCGAGCAGAGAACCGAGGAATCATTGTACGATTCTCAAGTTGACAATAAGATTATTTTCCAGTCAGCTTCGATCAAGATGCCAAGCTGTATATGGATGTAATTACTACTACTACTACCAACACAGTACACAAGCATGTATTACACAATGCAGGTGGCTTTCGTGTCACGTGGATAATCTGAGTCAACTTCCAACGGTGGATTTTAGTGTAAAATTAATATGTATATATGAGATTTGAATCCAAACTTCCCTCCTGGTCCTCCTTAACGCTGTGAGATGTGTAGACGAACTTGACGTGGCGAACGACTGGAAGGAACTGGCCAAGAAGCGACGTGAAGCAACAAGCGAACCGGCTACCGACGGAACGAGATTCCTGTCGCGCTCATTCCTTTCCTCCTCCTTTCCTGTAATATCTCCCCGTTTTACTTTGCCTTGACAACGTCATCGTTGCCAATTTACAATCATCGTTGTGCTTTGCCGCTTCGTCATATAAGAAGCAGCTTCGTTCGGTTCACTCTTCTCCTCAGTCTCCTCGCGTCTTTCCTCGCCTCTCCATCAGCCTGCTTACTGCTAGCTAGCATCTCACAGTCAAACGTCTGACGTCATGTACGATGCTGTCATCGCGCTCAATCAAGACCCCCCCTCACCCCCCCCCCCCTGACCATCACACCTCCTTGACGACGAGCCAGGAACCACTACGTCCGCCTTTCTCATCATCCTATATTTTATCAACGTACATTTTTCTCCAAAGAATATTTTTTTCCTCCAATGTATCATTTTCGTCTTTAGTTTTTTGTTTACTATTTTTTATAATACATTACATTACTTATAAGTTTTATATTATTTAATTGTTATTCGGTGTTTGTTTATTCTGCCAAGGTTTAATAAGATCAGTGACATTTGTAAAGAGCAATTTCTTGAGAATCATAGAGTTTTCTTTATTTGCGTATAGCATATACAATAACATGGGCTAACAAGTAGCCTAAAATGGTTCCTCGGTCGCGAAGTGCTGATTTTTTTTTATCCCAAGGACGGAAGTTCCGGCTCTGTGGCAAAAATTTCAAATTCGTCATCAGTAGCGATACTTTCAGTTGCACGAAAAGTGATTCCTTCTTTTGCTATTTCCTGTTCATGTATTCTTACTAGAATCTTATCTCTAATATAATTATAAAAACATTGATCATTCCGTTGATTATTAATAAGTTATTTATTATATTTGAAATATATATAGAGTCATACATCTTCAATAGTATCATCTATTACTATCTTAAAAAATGTGGAAATTATTCAGTGATTATATTTCATTTATAGTTGAACAAATAAATTTTAATAGGTCAGTTTACTTAAAGATCTTTCATGGAAGAAAGCACAACAGTAGAAATGATTTAAACTAATCTGGAAAAATGTTAGATAAAAGAAAATAATAATATGCTCATTTATCAGAAGAGCACATTTCTTTTCTAAACTTATCTCTTATCTTACTAAATATAAAATGACGTGAGCTTAGAAAAGCTTCGATGTATTTTTAGCCACTTTTCGTAAGCTTAACTTGCTGAAGTAATTCTTTTTATAATAAACATTTTTACATAATTTTGATTCATCTTGTAATTACGTCAGTGCTTCAATACGATCGGTTTAATGAATTCTATGCAATCGTGTGATTTGTGTGGTAATTGACGAGTCCCGTTTAGCTGCAGTTGCGTCAAGAAAAATTCTAGTACTTATTTAAAAATACAAAATTTGTTTAAAAGACCGCGCAAATTCAATCGCAATTTCAATAAATTTCGATATAAATAAGGTAGGTAAAGTGAGTAACGATCTTCGATTCGGATACTGATTGTTAGGTGGTTACCCCGTTCAGAGTGTAAACGTCAGAACTTCGAAAGTCAGAGCTACCAAACTGAGTATTTTCTACTTGTCGCATGCGCAAAACAATGTGGCTGACCTATCTCCTTCGTATGATTGGGAATTGGAACACACAGTTGCAATTATATAATAATATTTAGAAAATTCAATAATTATATCATAAATCACAGATTTCAAAAATTGTTTTAAATTTATATTCGATAGAAAGTATATACATATAAATATATTTCCTAAATATTTTCAGTTATTTAAGCATAAATTAATATTTGCCATCGTTTCTTTATTTTCTATTGTTTATAAAAATAAAATCGATACACAATATGAGCTGAAATATATTTGTTTACATTCGGTTTCAAAGTCGTTAAAGGTCGTATAAATTATACTATATATTAATCATATGAATTATTATGATTAATTATGTTTTTAATTGGCTAATCTTTATACCTGGATATTTAATTTGATTATTTCTATGATGAAATACCGCATATGGACAATATTATTTATACGTATAATATATTCTACAATTTACTTTTAAATGTATTTTTTTTCTATTATAGATACTAAGTAAATAAGGTAAAACAGCAGCCAGGTAACAGTGTATAACGCAATTCAAACAAATTTTGCACTTTACCCAAGGACGACCTATTTATTGAAAATTTGGAATATAATTAAAGAAATCAGAAAATACAAGGAAATCAAACTATTGAAAAACTGCATATGGTTGCTCATCTTTAGTTATTATTAAGTCAATGGACAAAGCACGATAAGAAACATTGCATGAAGTATGCGTTTTCGTTATTGGCAATTTCGCAGTAACTACAAATTCGAGTATATAAAATTTTATACACATATATCTCTATAATCGTCGTTTTTTGTTGTCACCGCTGTCACTTTGAATAAAATCACTAACGTTTATCTTTATTCAATGATAGCTGAACGATTTCCCCATTTTTTCACTTTGCCAATCTCGATGTGGTATATTCCGTCCAGAATATTCGACGCGAGTCGTCACTCGTCATTCGACTAGTCGAGCAAGAGCGAGACCAGTCGGGAATTGTGATGACTATACCATGCATCAAACTATATTTTCATTACCTCCACCAATAAGACTCCAGTACGAAATTTACGCATAGAAATATCACTGACGTGTCCCGTGAAGCTACTTCAACGATTCATGATCATTGTGGATACACCAGGACATACGTTGATACATTGCTATACGTGCAAAAATTAGAGAAAAGGTTTGGTACTCTAGTGAAAGTCAGCAGCTAGATCATGGCAAGTTTAATAAATACTTTTGTGAATTCCTTCAGCAACAAATTGTAAGTATATCTTTTACGAACCGTAAAATTTAACTTTCCCCTAAAATTCAGACTTTTCTTTTAACGAATTTTGCAATTGCATTTTGCATTAATATTACGTATACTGTTTACGCGCACAACCTTCGTACATCAGCATCTGTGTAGCTAGTATTAGTAGCATCGTTAACTAGATTAAAATGCTAAAAATATAAGTTTATATTTATCAAAGAAAGCAAAATCGTTCTATTGCGCCATTTACGCCCTTTGGATACATAACAATTGCAAATTGTGACGCCTCCTTATCTTTCGTGAGATGGCAATATTAACTTTGTCTTGCAACTTGTTCAAAGCTCATATTCTAGAAGTTTACCTGAATTTAATTACCTTTACTGTCCAGCTTTCTACGCTTCTGTCGCGATGACAATGACGTGTACTTTACAGTTATGAAAAGTCATATGTGAAAAGCTCGTCAAAGATTTAAAACCAAATGTTTTTAAAATTAATTTTATTTTCAGAGATGCTCCTCTTAAGCAACACTTGAAAAATGTTTATGGTTGCTTATCCCTATCAACAGTTTCAGCTGCTGCAGGAGCTTATGTACACTTGTACACAGAGCTCTTGCAGGCTAATTTTCTTACAACAATTGCAACATTGGGCCTTTTATTAGCTCTAATGGGTACAGCTGATAATGGCAAAAATCAAAAGAAACGTCTTGGATATTTATTAGGATTTGCATTTCTTTCTGGTCTTGGAATGGGTCCATTACTAGATGTAGTAATCAGGATCAATCCAAGCATAATTGTTACTGCTTTAATGAGTATGTTACTTTTTTGCCCTATAGTTTTTTCTTTTTTCCATTCTTTCACATACAAATAATTTAAAGTATTTTTCTGTAATTTTAGGCACAACTATATTATTTATGTCATTCAGCATTTCTGCGCTTTTGGCAGAAAGGGGCTACTGGTTATATCTCGGTGGCACTTTGTTCAGTATGGTGAACATTATGGTTATATTTTCACTTGCAAATATATTCCTACGCTCCACTCTTATTTACCAAGCACATCTTTACATTGGATTATTTTTAATGTGTGGATTTGTAATTTATGACACTCAATTGATCATTGAGAAATTTCATATGCGCAACAAAGATTATATTGCTCATTCCTTGGATCTCTTCATTGATTTTATTGGGATTTTCCGCCATCTTTTAGTTATTCTTACACAAAAGGTAAGTGCATAAAAATATATTTACCTTCTATAAGTCTAAAGTTGAATATTGGTTATTGTTTTAATTATTAAATTTTTATGTTAAAGGAACAACAGGAGCAGCGTAAGCGTAAAGAATAAGATGCTGAATGCACTGTGAACTGCAGAAAAATCATACATTTCAAAAAAATCCAAAATAAACTAGAAGTCTTCATTATCCTATCCATGCATAGATATATTATATACATTGATATATACGTATTATAGTATACAATGTTTCATCATCCGAAAACAAAACAAAGTTATATTTACAGTAAGGCAGTAAGAACATTTAAACCATGAAAAAATTATAATAGCGGCATCTCACTTGCCATTCAAAGCGTTTTAATCGTCGTATATGAACTGTACAGAAGAAATGTATTTATTTTGTATCACTAATATTCCTACCTTCCTTTCGGTTACACTAATTGTTTAGGTTTATATACATATACATTCATAATAAATTGATTGTACTATATTTTTAACTTTCAATAAACGAAAATTTCCCAGTTTCACATTGTAATGGTGAGTGCCATTTACTCTTTTTCGAGATATTTGTTGCAAGTAAAATAATAGCAATTTCTCTTTACTAGTCTAAAGTCTTATTTATTAGAAACTATTTTTACATAGATGATCATCAATGGTATGAATACAAAACAAAATTGATAGTCGTACAATATTTCTGTTAATATAAAAAGAGATTAGATATATTGATTGACAATGATTTTTTAGCAGCTGTGTATCGCCATACTTATTATTATATACGTTGACACTGTATACAAATTGTTTACAGACGGTTTCGACGATGATTCTCATCCGTCGCTTCATTATAATTAATATGGACGCTGACGATCTCTGTCCCTGTCTCCCCGACTGAAAATAAAAATATGTTCGTTAGAAGTACTTAAAAATAAATAATTATTGATAAGATGTAAATTTGTTAAAAAAAAAACACTAACCCGCCACCACCTCTCATCGGTCCTCCTCTACCACCGCCTCCACGACCTCTATCTCCACCACGGAATCCTCCGCGGCCACCTCTGTCACCGCCACGGCCACCCCGATCTCCTCTAAATCCACCGTGACCTCCTCGATCACCACCACCTCCACGGCCTCCACGGCCGCCACCACCGCCGCCACCACCACCACCAGCACCTTCTGGTTTTGAGCTTTTGCATATATTACAGTGATCCCTCCAAGCAAAGTTTGTATTGCCACAGTCTGGGTTGGGACACCTAAAAATATTTAAGTCAATAATGAACAAAAATACTAAAGAAGAACACAGACAAACCTGCTACAATGATATTCTTAAATATCATAAATAGCGTGAATTTTATATTTATACTACCTCCAATCTCCACCACGTCCACCTCCGTCGCGTCTATCGTCGCCTCCGCCTCCGCCTCCGCGGTGATGATCATCCCTGTCATTGCCGCCTCCACCACGGCCTCCACCAAATCCACCCCTACCACGGCCGCCACCACCTCCACGACCGCCGCCGCCACCGCCACTGCGGTTTCCTTGCCAACTACTCTTGTGCTGGGCAATTTGCACTTTAATCGTGCAGCCTTTAAAATCTTTACCATCAAACCAGTCAATAGCAGATCTAGCTGCGTTCTGATCATCGTACGTTACAGTTGCTTCTCCCTTTGATTTTCCGGTATTCTTGTCTTTGTACATCCATACTTTTGGCTTGCCAGTGCGCTTGTCATTCTGTTGAAAAAGATGAGAGCAGTTATTTAAAAAGTATATCTCCATTTTCTCTTTATAAATGGATGAAAGTAGTTAAAGGCGTACCTTGATAAGTCCAATAGCTCCAAAATGTTGGCAAATTTCATCTTCAGATATAGATGGATCCATGCCAGATACGAATATCGTGTCCTCTTGTACAACCATTCCATCGCCACCACTGCGGTCGCCGTAGCCTGTAATGCAACAGGAATTAACAAGCCGTTTCGTGGATACCCTAATTTAATCGTAGTAATAAAAATGCTCAAATCTACAGTCCCTAACTTTCTACACGAAACTAAGCTAACTTTGGAAGGGAGACGCTCGACTCAATTGATACGTAACAATATAAACTACGTAGGTAATAACATTATTTCTCTAATTTCATAAGGAAAAAAGCTCCAATCGAAGCGCTGAGTGATAAGTAAAATTACTAAATGGTGTGAAATTAGTTCTGGTTCGTTAGCCCTTTACGTTTTATTTTTATTATACGCAGTAAATCAACTTTCATCCAAGGAATATTTAGGAAAAATTTAACATGAGAAAAAATTCACCTTGACATTATTATTATTTTCGTAAATTTCTTTACACTAGATACTTTTTTATTTCTCCCTCTCTTTCTCTGTTTTTGACAGAAGATTAGACCCCTGTTTCACTTTCTTCCTTTTCTCTGACACCATTGAGACACCATTAAATTAAAAATATGATCCATGGTAGTAGATATTAATACTTAAATAAAGATCACCAATCGGATCATTCTTCTGGCAACTTTTCATCTCCAACCAATCTATTAAGACGATATATTTTCGCCGTATTACGTAAAACACCATATCGGCTTGCGTTGATATTTTTATTCAGATGCATGTATTTTAAATCACTTACTAAGCCCATTCGATAAACCGAAACATTTTACCAATGAGAAATACAGTCAGTCGATTATCTTCCCTTGAATCGCAATAAAAATAATCGTATACGCTCTATTATTCCTTCGTTAATACACTATTAGAAAAATCTACAAAATAATTAATGAGTACCCTCACTTTTCGAACGTATCTTAAAAGCTATAAAAATCCCTGGTCCCCTAAAACTTCATTTTGTACAAACAGCACACACACAATTCTAGATATTTCTCAACACTTAATAATAATACGTAGAGAACACAGGGTTGCAGCTTAACATACAAAAGGGCTGCAACATCATTTTTCCCCACATAAATTTTCTGCTTCGGTAGAAAAAAGTATCATTCTCACCAGCTGCCTTTTACATTTTCTTTTTCTCTAACCACACGCTCTAGAAAAAAGTTACATGGTTTTTCCCTGAGACTCTCTGCTTTAGTAAAAACTCGGACGATTGCCTTATCCAAATAAACAACTAAATACTCAAATCTTAAACGAAACGAAAGATTAACCGAAAACTTTAAGAGATTCAAAATATTGTTGCATTAATAATTAATAAATGCATTTATATTACGCGGCGTTGATTCTGGGAAAAAATGCTGTACCGTTAAATTATATGATTAAGCAATAAAAAAAGCTAAAATTATTTGAAAGAAAAAGCAAATGGTGATCAAATGCGGCAGTATACTAAAGCAATGAAGGCACTGTCGTTATAATTATTGTTTATAAAATATATCAATTAGTTCTGTGCATACATTAATTGTTGCGACAGAGAGTCGTAATATATACCCCTAACAATGTTGCATAGCAGCCCTTTCATATAATACGAGTAACCGAGTATTTAGATTGTAAATATTAGAGTGAAAGCGTGAATAGCACCAGACCAGTACAGACAGTCTGGTGCATTTACCTTTGTTATAACCACCACGGCCACCGCCACTGCTAAAACAGAAGCAGATATACCAATGAGTCGACTCATGGACACACTGATCGATCGATCGATGCATGGCGATTCAAATGCTGCTCGCCACCATTTCTTCTTGATGTTCCTACTGTCTAAATGTCTGAATGTGGTCATCATATATTACATTATCCTTAATTATGTCAAGTTTGGTAACGTCAGTCAGTTTTAGTCCAGCAATCATCGCAGCATCGCGTTTAGCGATGTATTGCTAGCTTGTATCTCACGCTAACGCTAGCGATCAAGCATAGCTGCTGTTAATACTTCTATTCTCATTTGCATTTATACGTGTGTAAAAATTAACAGATTATAAATCGCTATTCTTATTAAATATATTTAAATATATAAAATATTGTACAGTAACAAATCGTTGAACAAGAGATTACCATTTATAGTTTATTACAAATTAAAAACAGTTTACTTCTATTATTATTATGAAATCCACATGTACAAAGTATACACATGTTAGTAGACATACATGTGTATATATAGGGTCTGCTAGTTGAATCTCTTCAGAGTACAGTTGTAAAGACATGGATTACTGTAACTATAAGTTATATTAAAATTTGCCAAAAGACCTCTCTGAATATAAATAGCAAGGCATTTCATAAAGTCTTATGCAAAATTTTAATATCACTTATAGTTATGGAAATACATATCTTTTCGTATATATCTTCTGAAGCATTTTAACTAGTAGATTCTACATACATACATTTATATGATTAATCAGTACTTTACTTTTAATTCAAGCAGTTAAAACATAGCATGTGTTACTTACACATACTGGTACTCAAGATGTTTTTAATAGATTTGTAATTCTGATAATTATATACAAAAACAAACATTTAATAATTAAAATACAGATAAAAGTGTAATCTCTTGAAATTTCTTTAAACATATTAAGATAGGTTGCCTCTTTAACTTGGTTCTTTGATTTATTAGTGATAATGTAATTACAGTGGCCTTGTAATTAAACGGAGGTACCAGTCATTTATAAATCGATGACCCATGCAAACCTTTTGCAATGTATTATCTTGTAGTTGTCATGAACCTTATAACAATGCACAACCTGTCTGCATAATATACCAAGTAAAATATTTTGTCATTTGTCATATACAACCTGTTTTTACCTTCTTACCAGTTATACCTGTGCGTTAAACCTGTAGGCACACTTCAAACATATTAACACCCAATAGGCATGAAACCAGTTTTCAAAAAGGCAAGATGAGTTTTTCATAATAGTCATAGCATATACCTTTACTTGATTCAAATATTTTACCTTTCAATAGAATATTATTATGGGTTTTTTCCAAACTCTGCTATCCCTTTCTCTTTGCACTTTTTCTCTCTGCTCTATTTAATTAAATATAATTTGAACATTAACTTACTTGTAATTGCCACCAGAGCGATCACCATAGCCTCCACGGTCACCGTATCGACCGCCTCCACCCCCACCACCTCCTTGGCCTAATCAGTTAGATTAATAAGTGAATAACATTGAAAATTAATTATTATAATGATTAATGTTTTTCACAAACTTACTTCCACCATAGCTTCCTCCAGAATTACGATTGTATCCTCCTCCAGATCCACTGTTACTGCTACCACCATGACCATAGCTCCCTCCTCCACTGTAGTTATTTCCACCACTGCCAGAGCCACCACCACTGCTGTTATAATTACTCTGATAACCACCCTGACTTTGAGGCTGGTTATAATCCTGTCCACCAGTTGTATAGCTACTATAATTGTAGCTACCTCCACTACTAGGAGGTGGTTGGCTATATTGATTATAACCACCACCTCCTGTTGTAGGTGGAGGATACGATGTATCCTGTCCACCAGAAGGTGGTGGCTGGGAATACTGATTGTATCCCTGTTGTTGGTAACTCGAATACTCTATAATAAATAATAATGCAATTAAAGTATACAACCCTAACAATTATAAACTTTATTAAAATAATTTTTTTAATTGCAAAATAGTTCCAAAAATAATACCTAGCTGCATCTTTTACAATACAAAACAAAAGTTTCTCTTTACTCTGTATGGACATGCATATATTCGTTTTTACTATCATAAATATTGCATTAAAAAGTTAATTTCCAAATATCGATTAGCACGGTGTAAGTATACGTATATACAAATGAAAGTTTAATCGCAATAAAGCGATATGAATTTTTTAGTTAATTATTGGCTAGTATTTTAGAACAATTTATTCTAAAAATACTTTCTTCTGACCGAGATTAATTAAGATTACGGACAATGGGAAGCGTGGCTTGAGGCGTGGCAATATTTTATGAAAAGACGCGCTCTGTAGAATTTTATATTATATTTACTCTCCGGCAAAGTATTATTTAACAAAGTCAAAACAAACAAAAATCGAAAGTAAGGAAGAAATATTTATGGAGCAAATGATATATATATTTAAAAATACTTACGACTATCCGTCATCCTGACTCGTTCGGTGCAAAAGCAACCTCAAACAAATTGGTTGAAGAAGCAGAGCACGTAATGGCGGGAATGAATCGGTTTCTCTTGGAACCACACTCTCCAAACACAACTACACCAGTCACACCGCAGCGTAGTAATAATCGAGCCTCTTCAGGACGGAGAAAGAGAAAGGAGATTCTGCGCTCACGGCTCGGTGAGACCGGCTTCGAGGCGTGTTCATGAATGGAGCAAGCACGTTAACTACACGACGCCCATAAGGAAATCTTTCCAATTAGCCTAAAAATACAATCGGACACAAATGGTATATTGCATGTCACGCAAACTGTACATTTGTGTCAATTTAAGCCAATTGGAAAGTAGTACATACAGTAGTGCGAAGTAGTGCGAGTGGATATGATTCGTGTGGAATTTGTGGATACGGCTGTTGTATGTAGACAAAATGAGCGCGAACTGCCGCGACCGCGAAACTTATTATTAACATTTATGTAGCTGTTCTGTTGTTGGCCGCTGCTAGGTTCTGTTAGAAACTTAATATTTCAAATATGACTTGTAAGTATTCATGCCTAATTATTTATAAATGTTGGTTTTTTAAGTATTTTACTAAAGACTTATTAACATTTTAATGTTTTTGGTAAACTAATTTACTGAGGTTAGACTGTAACAAAACATTTCGATTTTTAAATTATATTTTCATTAGCTGTTTCAGTAATTGAATGGACTCTTGATTACTTTCGAGAAAATGAAGCAGCTTGTAAGCTTATTTTACAAGATGAGGCTATGATAAAAGACGTACCATCATTAAATAAGTATTCATTTGACTACTTTAAAGATAAACAATTTGTACATTTTCGTGGAATGATTCAAGATATGTATAATCCAGAGATCTATTTTGAGGAGTATGAAGTTAAAAACCTTATTAGTGGACAAAGTGAAATACGGTATGGGAAATATTCTGATGCTGCACAATGTACGGTAAGAATTTTATACACTTAAAATTTCCTATAGCCTTGATGGAGCATCATTTTAAACTCAACTAACAACTATTTAGTATCCAGAGTATGATGCAGGCTTAGAACAATTTATTGGTAATTTACAGGTGTGAGAAACTTTAAGAATAGTTTATCTCATGTATAGTATTACCAACAATTTTTTATACTTATAACTTCAATTTATATACTTTTATCACTAAAAGGTACGAAATAATAATTTGTATTAATAGGATCATGAAGAAATTGTATTCGACTCAGATAAAAATAAAAATTCTGAAAGACAATCATATATAGTAATATCAGTGCCAGGTATTAATGACTGGGCTAAAGAAAAAGTTACAAAAATGGAATACCCATTCAGTAATATGACTGCAAGTCAATCTAATAAGAGAAATCATGATATGAATCTTGTAGAAAATATGGATTGCTCTGAGCCTGTCAAAAAGAAGCTTATTACTAAAACAGCAAACTCAGATGAAAAAATAACAGAAAATAATGATCCACAAATAAATCCTGCGAAAATTAAGAAAATACCAACAAAGTCTTATTTATTAAATTTTCCAATACCTATAGAAGATGGTAAAGCTTGTATTGTAAAGGTATTTGCAGCAATAATTATATTGTATATATTAGTGAGATATATTTACCATTGCTATATATCTTTTAGATTTATGAAGAAGACTCTTTATTGAAATTAAATCAAATCATTGATATTTTTGGTTTTATCTCATTTGATCCACTTTTAAATAATGTTAGTAATTTGGAACAAGAGAATGATGATGACATGGAATTGGCAACTCATAATCCACCAGCTTCTATTATTCCTCGCTTACATGCGATAAAAATATTTGAAGTGAGCAGACATGAAATTGATAATAGTCCAGAAATCATTTTAAATGCTGAGTTTATTAGAGGTGAACTTCGATTGGTTTTGAGCCAGCTGCTATTTGGAGATGAGCTAGCTGCAGACTATTTGATTTGTCATTTACTTTCCTCAGTGTAAGGATCATATTTATTTTTTCATTATATTAATTCTTAATACTTTTATTATTAAAATTTCTGTTATAGGTACATAAGGAAGGATAATCTTTGTCTTGGAGCATTTCCATTAAATATTACTCATTTTCCATTAGATAAGTTTGATAATTTTGCAAAAGATTTTTATGAATTTATAAAATTGTTTGTGAAGAAAAGTCATTGCTGGACAATTACACTCAAAAGTTTAAATGAATTGAATTTTACACCAAAGTAATTTTTTTTCATTACTAGCATATTTATGCTATATAACTTTAAATTCTTCAATTTGAAGATATTTATAATATTATTAATGAATGTTTATATTTTTTATTTTAGAAAAGATTACGAATGTAATCGATTAACTAGTGGTATACTCCAACTGAGTAAAAATACGCATCTTGTAATAGATGAAACTGAATTAACTGCTGGTCATGTTACATCACATGGTCGAGAAAATTTTAAAGCTGTCTCTGATATAATAAGATTCCAAAGCCTAAATTATGATTTTAAATTTTATAACATGCCATATGAAACTGATTTGCCTGTTTTGATTTTATCACGAAGTAAATCGATGTTTCCAGTAAGTGAACTTGTAAATTAAATTAAGATTCAGAAAGAGTACTGCATAAATTATTTTCACGCTTTAAGTGCCCTATGCAAGTTGTGCTAAATGTAGATGAAGATTCAGAAAAGATGTATCCACAAGTTATAGAAGCGACGCATCAATTTCTGAAGGATGAGATCAGATTGACAAGAATTCGTCAATATTTGGAAGTTTTAAAATTCACCGATTTTCAATTTACCGAGGATGTGACAAAGGTGAGTTTCACATATTTATATTTATACTTATAAAAATGCACTAATTTTTCTTTTGTTTGTTAAACAATAATATTATATACAATGGTCAGGTGGCCCAAGAAGATTTTGTGAAAATGCGACGGTCAAATAGTCAAATCACTGGTGATGATCTTCATTCTTTAATGGTACTCGCTAGACTGTTATCTCTATCATATGGGCACAAATCATTGCAACTTGAATACTGGAAAAAAGCAATCGAAATGGAAGATGAAAGAAAAAGGAGGTTATCTGTACAAGCTGCAAAAACACAGCAAATCTAAGCAGTTAAATAATATAATTATTAAGGGTATATTTAAGTGTGTAAATAATTATTTTATAAATTATTTTGATACCTTTTATAACAATAAATCGATTTCTTTTTATTTTTTTGTTTTAATTTTTAAAGAGATTATTTTTTCAGAGACAGGAAAATAATTATTCATTCAAAGTGATTTGAAAAAATATGTTTAATAAAAAAAACCTTGAACATACATTGTAATAAACTTGCATGATGCATTAAGCTACATATATCCTGTTTCGTATATTGATGGTAAGTGCGTATAACTAAGTACGAAACAGAACTAGCATACCATGCACTGATAAAAGGGTCTTCTTGGAAAATATTTCTATACAGAAATATATTCAAAGATTCTATGAGGAAAAATAATTTTTTTATTACAATTAAACATTTGAACGTAATAATTGCTAAATATTACCATACCTACGTTTATATGAACAGATTCCTATTTTTTACTTATAAAATTTAAAATCTTGTGCGCAACGGTTAGGTATATACTATACATATATAACGATTCATTTTCCTGAACAAATAATACCAAACTCAAGCGTTTTAGATCCTTAGAAAAAATGGTTTTAATTCGTACAATCTAATCCATAGCTCCGTATAAAGTATTGATTTAGGAATCTTAAGTACGTATTGCGGGTAGTTTTATCGCTTCTGTATCACGCTATTCTAGAATCATGATTAAACTACATTGCTATTCTGTGAAGCTTCGACAAACCAGAGTCCTACCTTTTCTAATATTACAATCTCGTGTGATCACTCGTCCCTTCAGCGTATTCTTTTCCCAATCAAGCAGCTTTAACGGGCTGTATATTCTTTACAGCACTTAGTCTCTTTTCGCGCTCTCTTTGAACAAATTCTAATCCTTTTCTGGCTGCTTGAGCATAGCATTTGGAATGATCGACTTCTCCGCGAGCTCCAGGAATATGACCCGTGTACCCAACGATCGGTGGTCTCTCGGGACATATATGATAATCTGATGAAAGATCAGAAGCAAACAAATATATATATATATATATATACAACACAGTATATGATAAACAATAATTTTTAATAAACCGGAGCTAAGTTAAATTGTCTAGCAAACGTATCTGAATTATTTCCTACCAAACACTATTCTTTCATGATTGTGATCTACGTCATTTTCAGCATCATGCGGTCTAACACGAGACAGAAGATTTTCTTGATTCGCTTTCTCAGCTTGGGCTTTCATAGTTTCCATTCGCGCTCTCAATTTACTCTGCAGTTCGTGCCACTCCTTCGCACCTTCCTCCACGGCTCTCATAAATGGCAGTCCGTAACTGCTATTAAAGCCAGGAATATATCCTGAAAATTTAATTTCACTCCACGTTTCTCATCTCACTTAAATTGATTATTCGCGTATATCTGTATCTATAGACCAATCACTCTTGAAATTCACGTACCTGTGTATCCTAAAATATAGGGAGCTGCAGGTTTATGAAAATGTGTTTCATCCCTCCAGTTCTTCCTAGAGGTATTTTTCTCAGAATTAATCGGAGCCAGTACCTGATCCTTATCAGTGTTCGGTCTGTAAGGTCCAGTTTTTAAAATCTTTTTCTCAATAGACTCCTATAAATCATAACAACATGTAATATATAAATCTAGCGAATATTTCATTCTCTGCTCTTCAATAATGTTTCCTTACCTTTATTATGTCTTCCGTGTTCGCACCAAACCTCTTGCCAACTCGGAATTTCAGTGTAGGGCAGTGGCCAGTATATCTGCGGCATATGGAAACGATTCAACGGATCGTAATACATTTATTAACATACCGCTTATATACTATCGCTTCGTAATATGGAACATCCTTTCTCGCTTACGCGGTCCGAAGAATATTCATAATTTTAACCGATCTGTTTAGAAAAAGTTATATATAATAGGTGATTGCACAGAGCGGTGGCATAAAAATTTTAATGTAGTACGACTACACCGGTGACCCACTAAATCAAATCTCCGCTGTGTGACGGTCACGCTAGAACAAGCAATTGCCTTAGGTATATATATACAGCCAGCTCTCAAGTCATTCCTATCCGATTGTTATACGTTTCGGGATCGGCCAACTGAATCGTCACGCCACTTCGCATCCTCCGTTCGAAATGTCAATTTGACAATTATGAGTATAAACGTCATAAAACTCTCATGATCTTCCACACGTCTCGTCGCGTTATAACGGTGCGCTATATAACTGAGAAGAGTCGAAGGTTAAGTTTGGAGGGAAGATTAAACGCGCGCGTGATTGCTATGCTGCAGGAACTGGAAGGGCGCGGAACACTTTGGTACCAGGTTTGGTGCCAGCTGTGAGATTTAACGATCCAGCTCGTGCTAGATGCAATCTCGAAATCGAACAGTTTTCCGTCAAGGTCTCGTCTAAGATAAGCACGCATGCATTAACGCTAATTCCTTTCACGCTTAAAGAAATTCGTATACGTTTTGAGCGATCGACCGGAATTCGAAAGCAGAGATTACTAAACCAGAAACGCAGTCAACGGAGAAAAATTTATTGCTCTTTTCTTTTTACATATATCGTGCATAGATCCGCTTGTTGACCCGATGATAAGCAATCGGGTCTTCAAGGCGAAAAACAATTCGTCGTGGTTCTTATTGGTCCGTGGAATTACAACGTATTTTTTGTTGTTGTTGCTATATATATATATATATATATATATAGGTCTTCAATTTACAGATGTTGTGCAACGGAGAACAGGTGAGCCGGCGAGGACGTTTATTTTAGCCGACATAATCGAGTTGCAAATTTAATTAGATGTCAAGATCGAAGAAACTGGATAATTCTGAAGGACGTGTGCAAAGTTTACCATGGAATAAAATTTGTTCTTTTACATATAGAAACAAATACTTGATCTTACCCTGGTAAATGTGCTCCGTAGTTTTGACGAAAGAATTCTTGTCTCTGATTTTCAGTCGTGGGATCAAAAACCATGTTTTTTTACGATGCTTGCTTTCTTCATAACAACAGTTATCGTCTCGAGTCACGAGGACCGTGAGCGCGTGCCAAACTTATCACTGATCGCGGTGCATTTGTCATTTTTCCTTGACAAAATCTGTTTAATCTCACAGGTCTCCGGAAGCGTCTGTTGAATTACAGGGAAATGATGGAAATGCCATAATTAGAGGAAGTTTTTCATTGATAAAAGTGAAAAATGTTTGGAGTGTTGCTTTAGTGGAAGAGACGGACGCCGCGCGCCTAACCGGACAGGCGCGCCAGTGAAACAGAACTGTGTACGGCCCGGCCAAAGATACACGCAATCCGGCCGTCGGTCGTAGTCTCTTACCACTACTATAGTACGCTATAAGCGTCCGCGCCCCTCCATGCTTCCGGTGCAGGCCGCACCTATATAGCTACTTTTCAGCAATTTTCAGGGATTCGACTCTTTCAAGGACGCAGCACTCGAGTACCTGCAAAAAGAGTCTTTTGCTGAATAACAACGATATTTCTTTGCAAACAATTATTTTCTCTCGAAATCACGGTTCACCGACTTGTAACACTGCACCAACACCCCTTTACACCATTCGTTCGATAATATCGATTGTTTTCTCGTATTAATTGTCTTAAACAGATTCATAACTATAGCGTGATATTCACGACCTGCAAAAAAGAACGGTAACGACATCATTGCGATTGGTCTTTATTTTTTTAATAAATACTCCCAAAACATTCATAACTCACAATTTGCTTACGCTCCGATGAAAGGAGCGACCTTTGTTGCGAGGCGCGCTCGATAATATTGATCGACTATACTTGATAAATTATACTATATTTAATCAAATTCATTGTCATCTCGAATCGACCTATGGATGCGTGACTTGCGTTGTTTACAATTAAACTATTTATAATTTTGTCTGTTTTATGTTTGCTTGAGAAAAAAAGCGTGATCGTCTTTCGTGTACCGAGTTTTTTATGTTAATATTTTATGAAAAATTTCAGTACCATTTCTACCGATTAAAAACTGCAGTCACGCGAGTATCACGTGAGAGCCCAAAGAAATTTCTTCCATTTTTTATTCAAGGAGTAACATGCTAGGTGTCCTAAATACACTTAGGTACTTCTGAGGCTTACGTATAGCCTTGGCTATTTAGGAGCGATCAAATTTGATTGGAAAAGAGTTAAGAGGGCACTTGCAGCAAGTGTAAATATCAAGGTTTTTTTTTAAAGCTTTTAAATTATTAAGATTGATCGAACCTTATCTTATAACGTATGTATCATATTGGATTAAATTCTCGATATAATCGGACAATCCCGTGTCAAGTTTAATCGTTTTTACTGTAAGACTTCTTTTGTGACGTTGCACATTTTTCATTATATACGTTTCAATGACAGTCACGAAACTTTCTCGTTTCTTTTGCACTTGTAAGAGCCGGAGAACGGAACTTTATCAGGAAATGACAGTCTTCGAGAGACTTTTACTATCTTGAATTAAAATCAATATTAATATACCCCATATGAGTGTATGTAACTGTTCATTGCTGCTTGAATGCACGAGACTTTCATGCCAGGAAAGTCATAAATTATATTGATGGGTTGTGTGCTTGACCATTTACATTTTATATTTCCTCCTGCATAATTTGGAACTTCCGATTCCTTTAAATTCAATAATTAAAGTTATGCTACATTAATGTCAGTGAACAAACCTAATTATTAACAAGAGAAATGCTATATATATATATATATATATAATAAATCAGATAATATAAGATATATATAGATATTTTATTTATAGTAGTAATATATATTTTAATGAATACCAATTATTACAAAAATACAAAAATGAAGACAAAAATTTTGAAACAATTACTGTATTTTTTAATAAGCTGTATAATTATACAACTTTTAACAATGATGTGTATATGATATTTGTTTTCAAAGACTACATAAAAAAATAAAAACAGAGAGTGTGAGAAGAGAGAGAGGTAGGTATATATAGATAGACAGATTATCAACAGCAAATAAGAGATTTATTATCATTGTCAGATAACGTGTAGCTTTTTCTTCTCTCTTCTCTCAGTAGATAACTTACTAACGGTCGATAACCACTAAAAATTTGAAGAAACCGATTTGGAACAAAACTTCCGAAGTAAGTATTCTGCAAAGATTCGTCGATCAAATTTGTAAACATTTTCCAAAAACGAGAGAAAAGAACCCACGATTGATCAGTGATAATTAACAATACCATTGTATTTAAAAATCAAGGAAGATTGATTAATATATGCAGAAAGAAATTTTGAATTTTGAATTGTTTATTGTTATCCATACAAGACGGAAAAAAATTTGCTTTGCTGATGAAGATATTTATGTCCCTGAATTATTTTTTCAGAGGAGAGCGCATTTAAAAACTTTCCAGCTACCCTTGAAATCTGTTAGCGTTTAATTATTGTGATTAAAAATCGTAGCGCAACTATACTCGTGCAGTCGTGGTTAGTTAGAGAGTTTATCGGTGTCCTTGAATCCAATGGATTTTAGAGGTGCAGTTTGGAAGGGTCGAGGGCAGGTCGTGGCTTTGCGTAAGGGAACAAAAAAAGGGAAATGAATGGAAAGGTATTAGAAGAATCGAGGGGCCCTTCCGGATATTTGAAAGGATCTTTCACCTTTCATCCCTTCCACCTTCCAGCAACACGGGCAAAACATCCATTTGCCATCCTCTGCAAGTTCCACCACTTCCACCTCCTACGTTCTATTCTAGAAGGCATACGTGCGATCCAGCAGGAACCAACGACGACGGAGGAAAAAATCAATCCGGGACGTCATGCCATGCCGTTGTGTGTATCAACATTGGAAAATCAATGGCAAGCGATGACGTAGGAGTCCCGCCTCGCGGTTCTCCAATAAAGGAGCGCGCTGCCCCACCACGTCTTTCTTACATCTAACGCGCGGCGGGGCGTTCGCCAGACGTTCTCGTTCTCATTCCCCTCATTCCGTAGCAAACAGCTGCATTGAACGGACGTACTTGAATCTTCTCGTTGATAATCTCAAAAACCAATACACACACACACGCTTGCATCGATACCATCGACACATCCTCAGGTCAAAGCGACACGTGTATGCAGTTTTCCAGTCGACCATTTCAACAATCTAGCGCGCCACAGTGGCCAATAGCAACAATCTCTCACTCACGTGCAACTTTGTCAACTTCTTCCTAGTCCTGCTGTAATCTTCTTCTCCGTACCAGAGAGTATCCTGAAAATTCTGACGCAACTTTTGCAGCTACCGCAGCCTAAACCATTGTATAGGAACGCGCTTGGACAGCTCTGAAGTTTCTGGAAAAAGGGGAGGAGGAGTTAGAGAGCGCAACCGGAGAAACGGCGGTCAGTCAAGAGAGAGAGAGACGAAAAGTGCGCGAATCGTCGAGATGGCCTTTATGATGCCTGTGGTTAAAAACGAATGGGACATTTACAAGACCAATCGTAGCCGGAGATCTTCCGAATGCTCCAACCCCCAGGCTTGTCGCAGCAGAAAGGTGAGTTTTATCGCAAAACAACGCTCGATCGAGAAAGCAAAATTACCAGTAGGGTGTTGTTATTCTGTAACTTTTTTACCGACAATTTTCGGTACAGTTGACCGTGGTTAACGATCAATGTCACTAAGTGCAGTGATGGCTGTATTTGTTTATAACGATTTTGCTGCTAAACGGTAGCAACAATTGTCGATAGAAATTAAAAAATCCGGAATAGTATATAGATACTGTTTGACTTTTTACTGACAAATTTCTTGATCGTTAACCATGGTTAACGACGAATATCGCCAGATGTAGCGATGAATGTATCAATGTACAGCGATTTTGTTGCTATAAAGTCAAAAAATCCGGAATGGTAGAAAGATATTCTTCAACTTCCTATACCGAAGTTGATCGGTATCGTTAACCACGGTTAACGACGAAAATCCCAGAATATAACGATGAAAGTATATCCATGAACTATTTAGGTCCTAAACGATAACGACAATTGTCCTTAAGAGTTACATGGATTACGAGTCCGACTATAAGCAAATCGATAAACTCTTTCACTTTTATCGCTGCCTCGTGCGGCGGCGGCTTTCTTTTCGCGTGTGTTGTAACGGTACAATGTACCATGCTGTGCGGCATTGCGAGGTCGAGGAAAGAAGAAGGATGAGCGATGTCAGATGACACGTGGGTTAAGGCTTGCCTAATTCTCGTGAATCGTCGATCGCGAAGATCGAGTCTTGAAATCGTTTTCGCGTGACGCGTCACCGCGTTGCGCCAAAGCCTCGCGCCGGAACCGGTTGTTCCATGGGATTCGAGAGGGGGAATCCCTGTCTCTTGGTCGGTCTCGACTTTTCCATCTCGATCCCATGCGAGTCGACCACTTTGCTCGTGCCTCCTATTTATACACGCGTCCTTGACTAATTATAAGTCTCGCGGTTTCATCAAACCAACCCTTTTCCCTTAGTTTGCTAAAGAAAACCCCTCTCCCCTCCCCTTACTATTCTAACCCAACATCGGACGGAAAATTGCGTTAAACCTGAATTCGTTACTCTCGATACGATCGACGATGCAAAATTACGCAAGACAAAGCATTATTTCGCAACGTCGGAAAGTGATTTAGAAGAATTCGCTGCTTGATTCGAACGAGTAAATCCAATTTTTCGAACGCAATGTTTTTCCTGCTATTTTATTATATTTTCCGAGAAAAAACAGGGGAGCAGACTTATTGTGCAACTATTTTCTACAATTGTTTGGTAAATAAGCTCTCGAACGTGAGGAAGATCCGTTTTATATTACTCTCTCCCTCTCTTTCTTTCTCAGTCAATTGTATAGTAAACCATTTTCTTTGGTTCATCGCGCATATAGCTTTTGTTTCTTTTCCATTGTGTCGTTTTTCCAACTTGTTTCGCACAGTCGCGCCGTTAACTGTTGGAGACGGAAAAAGAGAGATCTGCAAAAACTTAAACGGCGATCGAGGTGGAACTAGCATTCTTTCCGACAGTGGTTCTCATTTCTAAACTTCGATTTTTCACCGAATTTCGCTAATCTATCGTGTTTTAAAAGAGGACTATTGGATTACCGAGTATTTACATAAATATATTGATCGAGACTAGATGGATTTGTAAATTTCATGGGCTTCGGTACTCAGGAAGCAATATTGCGTAGTGGGCGTCATGCTGATGGCACTTTTAGAATTTCCCGTCAAGTATCGACCGCAGTTGGTTCACTCACCAACGTAATACCACACAATACAAGAACATTTGTCAACGGTTATACTACCGCGCGATAAGAATTTCAGCCGTCGCTAATTACTGATACGAAAATTCTGGTTGGTCGTTATTCCAATGAAAATTGCCTAATTTTAGATTCAATCGATACAAGTTTGTTTTAAAAAGAGTACACAAGGTTCATTATCGACACGAAAATTTTCTGGTCCGTCGTTATTCTAATGCAAAATTTCTAATTTTAGAATTAATCGATACAAGTTTATTTTAAAAAGAGGCTCGTGCACGCTTCCTATACTGTCGAAAAGTCAATTCGTACTAACCGCGGTTAATTCCAATCGATTTTGCTCGAAACGCACGGGACGCATAAAAAAAAAGCGAATCGACGAGCTTGCGTTTGCTCGATGCAATCGTATCCGATGATCGGTCTGCAATCCGAGTCGATTGTCACGAGACAGACAAATATGTAAATTATCAAGGATTTTCAATCGAAAAAAGAGAATTGGAAAAAAGCTGGAATAAAAGATGAATTTAAAAATAAAATATTCTCCTATTTTCTATTTTTATAAAAACGAACAGCTGCGACGTGACTATACTATTAAAATTTCGATTCTTAGCTCGATGAAACTCAACTACAAGCTGCACCACCCACCACCCAATAATGTCAAAGTTGAGTCAAAGTGCAAAACTGATAAATGCCAATGCACAGAGCGAGTAGTTGAGGAATTACAAAAATCTTTCAGCAAGGTTACAATAGTATTTGAAAAAAAAAAGAAGTTGATTGCTTATGGAAGTAAATAAGACTTATCGCGAAATACAATTTATCTGCACGATATCCGCGATTCTTCAAGGCGAGAATAATTGCTCGTATCAACACATAGGGATTATCCGTTATGAAAGATTTATCGTTATTGAGAAACACTCGGAGTGTTCCGGAAGCTTGAAATCGATAAAGATAAAACAATAAGGAGTAATTCGATAAAATCTATTATTATAAAATCGATAAGAAGAAAATGGAGCAGCGTTATTTATAAATCGTTGTTGTTCTGTTACGACAGGTGTCGGAATGCTCAAAGTCGGAGGGTCCGTCGTTATCGACGTCTCCTGGGTCGGACTTTCTGACGTCACCGGCTCACAGGTCGATTCCCCTGACGTCCCGTCACTTTTCACGTACGTCGTCACGGGCCTCGCAGAGCTCCCTGCAGAGTCCCAGCAAGAGTACCGGATCTTCGCCACCGAAGACGGGAAGCTCGAGTTCCCTGAACAAGTTTCACAATCGATTGGTGGACAAGCTGAAGAGGTCCCTGAAGAGGGCGGAGGACTGCGCGGAAGACCAGAGGAATCTCTCGTGAAACAACAGCGGGCTTTTGAATCGGGTTAGCACGTCCGGTTCGAAGCCGATCGAGATTCGCCGTACATCGGCACCACCCGCTACTACGGGATTGGGCAGCACCGAGGTAGCGAGGTCGTGCCCGGACTCGGAACCACCTGCCAACGCGTGGTAAACTGTCCCCAGGCGCAACGCACAACGAGAACAACTGCACACCTACGAGCAACGATCGTGCGTCGGCCAAATCTCAGCTCAAAAACAATGTGGAAGCTGCGCTGATGCACTCTGGAAGATCGAAGACACTTGCGGACTCGAGGAACACGATTGTCGAGCTTGGAGTGTTTGCAAATCTATATATATATATATATATATATATATATAGAAAGAGAGGAGAATAGAGAGATTGAATGGAGGAAGAGAGTTTGAAATAACGTTGGAAGATGTTACACTGCTTCCTCGAAGCTGCAGAACATAGACCGCTGCAGAGATTCGTCACCAATGGCTCCTGTCAACTCGAATGGACAACGCTTTCCCGAAGAGATAAGAAGGTCAGAGTCGATGGGTTTCGCAGCCAACTCTATCCTACCGAATACCGATACACGCATATACTATATATGTAGATTCCCTCTTTTCCTTCTTCGATTCTCGACAAGCAGATTCTTCGATCTCTGATCGCGGCTCCAACCGAGGCTCACTTCCACGTGAAATTATTCTATCCGGCCAATCCTTTGATTCTTGTCATAACAATGAGAATCTGTTTAGGAAGTTGGTGGGGCGAGAGAAGCTGCAGTGTGGCGATAGAGAAGAAGCGAGCCGAGTTGTCCAGTCGCAATCTCATCAGCAGCAACAACCAACGTATCGGGACATCCGTTCCACACAGCTTGGTCGGCCGTGGTGGTGGGGATGAGAAGCTTCTAGAAAGAGCAGGAAGGTACGATGTAATGGAGGAGGAGGAGGAGGGGGAGGAGGACGACGAGACAAGAAAGGATAGCGAATTCCACCGGACACGATATTCTCTACGCTGCGCTGCTGCGCTGGCTTCATCGAGGTCAGTCTTTAAAGGCAACAAAAAACTTTTCGTGTCACTCTTTTTTTTCGCGATTCAAAAGTACCGAGGAATTTCCGTTTTCAGATCGCATTGCAGGATTCCATTGGAATCTCGGATCAGTGCCAGACCTAAACGCTAGTTCCTCCGTTGTACACTTTGCCGCGCACACATTAGCCTTACGTTTCTCCTTTTGCTGTTCTATTACCTACATGCGTATATACACTATATATATTATATACTATATATTATGATAGTTTATTCAATGTCACGTGTATCACGAATTTGACAAAACCCTCAATTTTAGCGGCTGTTGGAAATCGAGACAAATATTTTACAGCATGTTTCATAGTATTCGGAAGTATATTATATACCTAGATCATATGTATATAACATTATATTGTATAAAGAAACATGATAGAAGCAAGTTTGCAACTTGGACTAATTTGCTAGTACGCCAACATTTATTCCAGTACTAATTGTATAATCGAGGCTTCACGATTTCCAATAATTACACGAACAATCTGCAAAATTAAGTGTATATTAGTAAAAGAGCCATATCTTATTATAAAAGTACCGTAAAACAATACATAGAGATAGAAAAGTTCAAAAGATAAATGAGAGCCTAAGAAAAGACTTATTTTAACACAGTATCCTGTAATTTGTAAAATTCTCAGATTTTAGTACTTATCGTGCAGAATTGAAAATCGCTTTAAGAGATACGATAGTCTCCCCATTTCCCTAGATGTAAGAAGCTCAAATCGTTTTTTGTTCGCCAAATGAAAATTGCGGCTGTTTCTTCGATCATTGATGCTCTCCGTTTTCTTTCCTTCGTTAAGCTAATGTAATAGAGGGACGCGTGTTCGAAGCGCGCTTTTGGCGTGCTGGAAACGACGCGGAAGAGTTTAGTAGAGCGACGTGAAAAACGCGTGTAAGACAGAGGCAAATAAACCTTATAAATACAATTACATAGCGCGTAGCTTAAAAACGAACATGAAAAATATTTTCTTAACAGCTTTTCCATCCTTCCAATAGAGAAATATTTTCAGCGTCCTCTCTTCGTTCTCTCGCGTGCAACCAGTACGATATAACCGTAGCGTTATCATTGTCCAACCGATCGGGCCTCGCGTTAAAAATTGTCGCAGAAAGCTCGATTGCCTTGCGCGTCGTCGAGTATTAATGATGAGTTTTTCAAAAAATCACGAATTCGTTTTTCGAGTCGCCCGAATAATCTTGCTCACCTTCGTATAGGTGCGCCTCGCGCAACTCGGCATTTTACTCGATTGTCGTTAACACCTGCCAGTCAACACGCTTGGGAAAGCTCCTTCTGTTAACGAGAGAGTCATTCTTTGGTCTGCTGGCAGGCGCAAAGAGACGTCTTTCCGATAATATGACTCATTTCAAAACAAATCCGAATCATATCTCTCAGCGTGGAGTCTCCGATTGGAAACTCGGGCAGTTTCGATTTTGCTTCGAAGCAATCGTCTCTTTCTTGCGTCATTTTTCTTTTATCGTTCTTGCAGTATTAATGCGTTTGTGATTAATGAACGCGTGCCAAAAGTACGAAAAGCGAGAAGCTGAGGGGAAAAGAAACGTGTTTACTTTGACGTCCACTTGCTGAATTCATAGCTTTTGTCGTAGAAGGGGGGGGGGGGGGGTGGATGGGACGAGATTATAGGATTGAGGAAATTGTTCGTTGTCGCGCCTTCTACGTTTTTACACTTCGAAATTTATGTACTGGGAGCAATTAAACGATACCGCGTGTAACTCTGTGATACCGTAAGCTATAAGGTAGAATTATTTCGCCGCGATTTTTCTAGTTGGAGAAAAAAGTTTGTTGAACGGGAAGGCCGAAGGATGATATCGAGAAGAAGAGATCTTATTGTTGTTAATTATTGATATACCTGTTTTTATTATTATTATTAATATTAATTAGGAGACTATTATTTGTGCGAGTGGAAAAATTTTACGTCAACAATTGTAAATCTTATTTATTACAATCGAATTAATTTTCATGGTGATGGCAGATGACAAAATTTCACCGCGCTCAAACGGAACAGGATTTATTTTGTATTTTTTTTTAAGAGTTTTTCGATTCGTGATAAGATTTTGCTTTCCGGTTTTCTTCGAGAAAAGGTCGGCCCAAAATTTTGTCAAGCATAGACTTTTAGTGATTTCGATGCCTCTGCTTGTAAATAAATTGAATTATTGTATAGTGAGATAGTCTTGAAGGAGGAGAGTATATCGTGCGGAAAATTTTGAAAATTTGCCCAATACGTTTTCGTATGGCTCACAGAGAATGCTGACATCGAATAATGACAGTGCTGTATAGTGAGGGAGAGGGAGAGGGAGAGAGAGAGAGAGGAAGAGAGATGTTAAGGCGTATCCAATAATTTCCAAAAGTTGCCGCTTCATGTAAGACTGCTTTAGTGAAACTGAGGATACAAAGTAATAATAATTATCGGTCGGGGAGTTTTAAAGTGGTGCTGGATGAAATTATGAGGCATGGAGAAAGGTTCGCGAAACTTCCCTCGATTTATGGAACTTCGCGAAACGTTCGTCTCCGTTTGTCTCAAGAATTCATCGAACGATTTGTACTGATTAGAAATGGTGTTACTAGAGTTAGCGATTGACGGGTTAATACGATTTATTTATTACGGCGATTCCAGGCTGTAGAGTTAACGTGGATCCATTTTATTTTATCGATGAATCATTGTTTTTATTTTAGATGTGTCTAACAATTATAACAATTGAAATAAATGATCTATTTTAAAATTAAATTTTCTCGAAATTATCAATTTTTGGTCCACTTTCATTCTGCGGTCGTAACATTCGCGCGATTAGAAAGGTATATATATATATACTATACATATACACATATGAGCTGTTTAAATTGAAAGTGGTATAAGTCCAGTTTGCAAAAAAAAAAAATGAATTATTAATCGCAATTGTATGATACAGATTTTTGTTGTAGAAACCATTATGAGTAAAGTTTGAGAAAATCTGGAATTATTCACACTTTTCAAATAAAACAACTTATATAATAGATAACTAATTTATTATTCGACGGCTCGACTATTTTTTGTATTAATATTTTAATTATTCGTCATACCTCATACTGGACATTTTGAGCTGATTTTTGGTGCATGGTTGAGGAGAAAGAACCATTTATGTATATGATTTTAGACTTCATTGCCATATTTGAAAAATTGTAATTTAACTGAAAAATGAAGCTTTCATTGCTTTACACGACTTTCTCGTTACATACAAAAGTTTTGTGAAACAATTGAGTTTTCAATTGTCAAAGCAGTTATTACGGTGCCCAAAGTAATTTTTCTTTTTGAACACAGATATAAATTTTGTCCTCAAAGGACTTTCTCCTCATCCACTGCAATTGAATATCACTGCCAAAATCCCAGATTTGTAATAGCGCAAGCGGTATGTTGCCAAGAAGCTACAACTAAACTGTCATAATTTTTTGTATGACCGTCTTTCGAACAGCGTTTACCGCTCTTTCCTATACTCACTATAATTTTCGGTCGTTCACTATAAATATTACATATTTATTTTTCAAATAATAGTACCAATATTGTTACTTAAAAAAACCAGGAAGAAGAAGAATAACCTGAGCCACGTTAAACATAGCTCACTCGTTTTGACCCTCGGTGGCCCTAACATCAAATTTTATCTACAGCTTTCTAAATAAAATCATTGCGTAAATTGTATATTTTAAAAAATAGAAAGAATTGTGTGCAAAATTATTGAATCGATTATTTAAAGCTTATTGACGCACGTCAGAACATGTCATTGAGAAAGATGATCATTGATTGAGTATAACAGAAGGGGCTCCCGAGGATATGCGAGCAAAATGAGTGAGCCAGTTGCTGAGCATACATTCCAAGCACATAACTATTCACGCATGTATCCAATAAGAATCTGTTAGCGTTTGATAACGAGTTCACTCGAGATATTACACATTACCTTTAAAGACGATAGATTAACAATATAACGAAAGCTTGGAAAGCTTCTACTAGATTTTGGTTTATCATTATTATGTACCGTGATTTTTATGTCATGTTCAATAAATCAGTTTTAAATTAACTCCACTTGTATACTTATTTAACAAATGCTTCCCTTAATATTATTGACAAAGAATTAAAAGCTTACATCGAAGGTTTATTTTGAGAAAAATGTTGCTACGCGCATTCGCAATTAGCGCAAATCCGCAACTGAGCAAATGTTTTAGCTGTCTTGACTGATCCATCACGAAGGTTACACCGCGATGCCATGAGTCATGCGATAAGAAATGAGAGGAGATCGGGTCAGAGCAAGAAATCGAGAAAGATTTTCCAGAGCTTTTAGGTAAGTGGTGTTATATAAATATGTTGTTTGTTGATTTTGATAGCGGTGGAAGTTATATAAATAAGTTAATTGCAAAAGGAAGTGGAATGTACATCGGTGATAGGAGGAGGCTCGTCGATGGATAAATGACTGATAAATGGGTTGATTTCCACGTCATAGGCTCGCGGGGCCGTTGCACGTTGCACGCTACATATACATATAGCTGCTTGCTATCGATGATAGAGAAGAGAAGCCTTTACACCTGAGCATTCTCTCGAGGCCTTCTAGAATTTTCTTCGGGCCAGACATCGTCGAGACTCGGTTGCGTCTCGAGCGTGGCGTACATATAATCGTTATAGTACAGCATGCTGCTTGCAAAGTCAATTGCGTGGATATCGAAGGTGTGTCTGCTGGAAGACGAATGGACGATGAATTATTTTAACGAAGCTCGCGAGTGTCGAGCAACAATGCAATCCTACGGGCTGTTAACGTCAACCTGTTTATATTACTCGTGCGTAACTCGTTTATGAGTCACGTCTGCAGAAATTTCAGGAATCGACGCGTCGATTCGTTTATCGCAGCAATTTTTTCTGATAAACTCTTAAATACCAACGTCGAAAATCTCGTGTTATATCGATTTTGCTTATAAATCTGTTAACGATCTTTCTACGTATCTCGCGGTATAATCTGTATTCCTCGTAATGTAACTCTTTATCGGTCTTGTGACTTTAAGTATTATTACTCATTCGTTTGTCCGAGCAAAATCTATAGGAGTAATGTACGATTGTTCTATATCTATATAGTATACATATACAGAAGCAGACATAATTAACAATTCGTTCCTGATAAAATCTTTCCTGGTTCTTTGGTTGCATAAAGGAAACGTAGGGATGACGTTATATTTTCCAATTAACTTTTTTTTATCGCTCGCTCTACTACCTATATGAAAATAGAGAAGAGGGTTACAGGATAAATTGAAAGAAACGAACTTTGATATAATTTATATTATATTTAATTCTTCGAGAATTTTATCCTTATTTTTTTTAAATTGCGCGTTTTCTTTAAAAATGAGAATGATGATTTGCAGAAATTCGTTCGAGTTCCTCGGTAGAAGCGCACAGGAAATTCCAAGGAAAAAAAATAAACGTATATATATATATATATATTCAAATCCGAGAATATCGTGTATAAATATCGGAGAAAAGTTGTCTGTAAAATATATATATACGGTCCCCTTGGTATATTGGTTTATTTAATGTTCGTCCAATAATAATAACCAAACAGTTATATACGCGTGATCTAAGATTTCAAAGTTGAGCATTAAAAATTGTTATAGCATCGGTGTAGAGGCTAAAGTTATCAGTGCGAATCACGTTCGAACGGTACCGGATGCCCCATATTTTTCTTAAAAAAGCCATCATAATAATACTTTTGTCGCACAGATGATAAACATCTTTCCAAGGCAGACCAATATCGATCGAGAAATTATGAAATTCGTGTCACTGTACCGTGTCATATTCCAATACCGAGCAACATATGCTACCCATGTGTTTCGCATAAAAACGTAATAAAAGGAGGCTGACACGTTTTTCTCAATTTCACATACGCCGCGTAAACATTGAACAATAGGAGCTGCAAATGCACAGAATGACTCGTAAAATAAATATTACATCCATGTAGCTTTGATTCGTGAATGATTGCGTCAAATTCCCTGGTGGGATCAACCGTGCCAGTTCTACCTGGTATTATTTAACGGTCGTTCTTCTTTTATCAAGTTTCATATATTGTTACATCGATTCCTTCGTTGAAGAATGCGCTAACCGTTACGCCAATGGTTTTCGCGAATGGAAATTTCCATTGCTGAACAGTGGACTGTGTATGCGACGATGCGCGTGTCACTGTCTCGACGCTATTAGTGTGAAAATTACACGGACGAAAATAGATGGTAAGGGAACATAAAAAAAAGCATAAAGCCACGCGTTGTTATAATACATATATATACACATATAATATCACAACAGCACGCACACTGAAATTTCTCGCTAATCAGAGAAACACACACACAGCAAAGAATATATTTTTTATGATACTATATTATCTATTTAGCTTAAATCATATGACATATTTGTCTCTTCGATAATATATACATATACATATAAGGTCAGAGTTTATAATTACCTCTTCAGACAACGTTATTACGAAGTCTCTGACTCTCGGCCAGTTCTCCATTCTTAATTAATCGTTTCGCAAAACGCGTGATTTCTTTTTACGAGACTGTCGTTATTGTACTAGAATAATTACTACCGCAGCTTTCTAATAGTGGGCAAAAGAGAAAACCTAGCTATTCTATTTCAATAGTTTTTTACGTGGGAGCTAGTTAAAGAAGAGCGATTGTACGCAGGGGCACTGCGTTTATCAAGTTTCATGTGCAAATTTGCACTCATTCATCGAGTCAGTCTCCCACATGTGAGATATACTATATGTAATACACTGATATACGACCCACGCTCCTTCTCCTCCTTTCATTAAACTCTCTCCCCCCTGTTACTTATACTCCGCCCTTCCTCCACATTGCCATTCTCTCCTCGTCCTTCTCCCTCCGTCTGATACAACCCTCTCTCCCATTGAGCCACCCTCGACTGCAACGATTTTTCCCTCAACGAAATGCACCTTGCTCAGCAATGCTTAGACTTGACCTTCGAACTCGTTATACCTTCACGCGATGAGACAGCCAACTGTTATTCACAAATTTCCACTCAATTAAAATACAAACCGCGAGGCACGCGACCGAATCCATTATACATTCTGTCGAGGAAATTGACTTTAGAAATAGAAACTCATTTGAAGTATAGAAGCAATTGCACATCTATACCATTAACGATGGTCAAAGCTCCGAAGAAACGAGATTCTTTGTCCATGATTGAAAAGTTTGTTAAGATGGGTGGTAATTGGCGTAGGTCGTCGAAAAGGAATTCAGGTCGATGCACTTTCTGGCTAATGTGGAATAGGGCCGGCCGCGATCAATACCGTTTGTATTCGGCTACTATTTCTGGTGGGCACCGAATTATTCTCGGACTTTGCAGTTAGAACGTTAAATCGTGTTATCATGTACCACAATAGCACGTGCTATATATATATATGTATATAGTCATCTAAACACTTCGTCACGTAAACTCTATACGTCGTGAAAATTACAACGTCCAGATCTATATAGAGTTGAAAGTATATATATGTGCAAATTGATGAGTTTAAATGGGAAATTCTAAGAAATAATTCATGTTTTTGTTACGCGTCAATTTTACCAATTCCCAAAATCTTGTTTCTTCTGGTAATAATCCAGCATCGGTGCAGATTGCAATAAATTGCTCTAATCACAAACGTTGCAAGGTTGTATCCTCTATTGCTATGTTTACACCTAGACATTTATTGGTATTGATACAAACTCCGTAGATTGAAAGTCCAATTTGTCTAGAACGTATATATATATATATATATATATATAAACATGCGTATGCAGCATGTGGATTAGAGTACATGCACGTATACGCTGAAATTCAATCTATGGAACAGCTTATCTTGACACTGAGAGTGTCCAAATGTAAACACAGCACCACTATCAGTGAGTTTTTGCGGACGTGGAAATTCTCTGACGACGTCAAGGAGACGAATTTTTAGTCTCGGAGAAACTTACATTAACGCAGTTTTTCTGCTGGTTAATGACTGTTCGAGAAAAATAGCAATCTTCCCTGAGAGTACGGTTGACCGGGTGACCTCCACATATATTGCATTCCAGGGATATCTGAATGAAAAGTTTGAGGTTTTTTTCTAATCATAAATTACGAGAATAGTGATAAAAGCTCAACGTGAGCTTTATGTAAACAAGGGGATTGTGACCTTATCGTAAAAATCCCCTCAGAATGGGGAGAAGAACGCAGTTGTTGATCGTTTTGCCGTGGAAGTTAGTTTGTGCCGAAATGATCCAGTAAAAACTAACCCTTTATTGAATAAATCAGTTTGCATCTTGATTTTTTCCGAGCTACGTCTTAACAACGCGTGACGCGTTTAGCCACTCTTCTATATACATATCGCAATACTGTATATATATATATGTATACCAATCTTTGTATAAATTGAAGAAAGGTTGTTAAGGATCGAACCGTTTTCTACTTTATGCAATAAAGTTCGGCCACTTCCCTTTCACGCACTCGCGCAAACGAAACACCTAAAAATTATTAAGTGGAACGTTTAATTTCATCGTTGCTACGTCAGCGAGTTAAAAATATACGAGCAAAATATGAGGCATCAAATGTGAAACGGTATTGTTCTATTTTCGTTGCTCTTACTGAATTCTCTGTCCAGCTTGAATGCTCGCAATTGCCAAGTACATGACGAGTCTGGGGACAGACTTCCTTGATGCATAAAAATTCCCAAAGTCCTCCATTCCTCGAGAGCCAATACCACCGGTACATCCTATCGGATCTACCCTCGTTTCAAGATTTTTTAAGCCTAGAATTCAATGGAGGAGATAAGAATCAATGTCAATTAAATAGAGATAAGCACACGTTGGGTCGAATCTTTCAATATAACGAGAGTAAGTATGAAAATAACTACAGGTGAATGGCAACAAATCACTTTGGCGAAACGATCACCACTATGCTGCGTGCCCTCTCTATTATTATTATTCAGTTTCAGAGGGTCTTTTCGCAACCTCGTGTAGAGACGAATCAGTGAAAAAAAAGAGGGGGGGAGAGGGATGATATATCATTGAAAAATGGCAGCACTTTGCGAGCTTGATATTAATACATGAATGTTTATTGGTGCTGTAAGGTTATCGGCGAGTGGTAATAATATGTTTGTTGCGAGTACTCGTGCTTGTTATTGTGCCTTCTTCTGCGAGGCGCATAGATTTACATCAAATGCACGACACTCTGGTGGCAACTATTTTTGTAAGCGGCGTTGTCTGCGACGCGTAGCTAAACTAAACGCGAAGCTAGCTCGACGCTGCACGTGCTACTCGAATGCTCGTTTGCAAATACGTACACCTACACACACCCTTCGGCCACGCTATATCCCTTTCTTCCTCTCTCAGATCAACGCATCTCGATTAATCGCCAGCATGTTTTCGATACGACACATCGCATTATCCCTGAGGAATTACCGTAATCTCGTCTAATCCTAATACCCTGATGAAGCATGTTGTCATTAAATTATTTACCATAGTATTTATATATATATATATATATATATGTTTTTAATTTGTTTGGTCCAGGATAATACATCTCTGTACTTTCTACAACCGAATATTCATTTATCTACTTTATGTTACGTAAGATCTTTTGAAATTTAAATAAAACGAAGCTTGAACAATTTTCTAAGGAAAAATTTAATTTTCTTATAATTAAGTTAACGAGGTAAAATTTTTTTATGACTCTATGCTCCGGAGCGTGTCAAGTGTCTCGCCTTGTATGCGTTCTGATCGAGATGAGACGACGCGACGAGGAGGAACGATCTTCTCGGGCCGAGCGATTCGTCTGTGTGCATCCTGAACGGATGTTCCACTTGATCGAAGCGCCAGCTTTAATAGCGAACGGCCAATTTGCTGATTGACCCTTCGTCTTTTAAATTAGAAGACTCGGAACTGATTGAGAGTGCAAGAAGGGGATGCGAAGCGATAATAAAAGATAAGTCGATCGCAGTATCAATCTCTGCGCGAAATCTTTAACTCGTGGAAAGTTTCCGAACGCTGAGGCTATTATATTGCGCATTTATAATCGATATATACACATGTATAACTAAACATGCTTTAATACCAATAGGCATAAGGCTTATTGTCTGATAAAAATAGCGGGAGGATAGTTTACATTTTTATCATTATTATTATAATGTGAAAAGATCGGTCGTTTCGTGTGCGATATTTATTTTTAGCCTCCGGTGAGATAGGTTCAAAGGTTTGCCTGGTGTGTTGTATGCATCGAAATGCAATATTGAACCGATATAATGTAGGATGATGTGTCATTGCTTATACCAGTTTACGGAGTACTGCACATAAGGAACTACGTCAAAGTACTTATAGCAAATACATTCACTGTTAATTAGATCGAACGAGAGAACGCAGAAAAACCTTAACTGACATATGAGTTGGCAATGAAATTGACTATTTATAGTTAATAGACTTTGACAAGACTGGCCTTTAAAGTGATAATAATCGCTCATTATTCCTCAGGCTTTTAAACTAGCTGCCAGTATTTATTTATCGTTAGCTTCTCCATTTGAGAATTGCACATTTGCTAATCTAAGCTTATTCATTTTTCATTCTGAAGAATCAATAAAGAATCTATATATTATATGTATATATCCCTTTTCTGCTTCACCAGTTCCGCTCGGCCCATCGAAGTTTTCTGGACTAGAATGTCTAACGCTTTCTTCTTGTATTTTTAGAACTCTGTAGTAGTTTGTCCGCTACGAAAATAAACAAACACCTTTACCGATGTTCATGCCGACACCACGGCGCGACGCGATGCGACGCGACGCCTCTTGTTTCCCACGCGATCGCGAACTTGATCTTTTGCTACGTTTGTTTATACCACTCTTGTTTCCCAGTCGCTATATCCAAAGTCATTGTGGGATAGTTGATAAAGTCGTTTATTGATAAAACGATGGGGTGACGCAACACGATTTGTCAAATATAACACTATTTTTCACGATTACCTACATTTTAACAAAAGAATTTAAAAAACTCTTTGCGCTTTAAATAAGCCATGCAAACAATCGGCTTATACTGGCTTATCGTCGTAGATATTATAAAATTGATGCAGTAGTAACGGACAAAATTTTTAAAAGCTTTTAAACGCAGAAAATTTTATTCTTTATCTTTCTGAAACTATTTAAATGTTCATTTCTTAATGTAAGGTTAAATATTTTAATTTAGGTGAATCGTTATTAATGAATCAACTTTTATTCAACACTTGCTATTTGTAAATCATATATTGATTTAGTGCTAAATAATTCCTTGATTTGATTAATATATGCTAAATGTCTCTCTATATAGATGATGCATCATGGAAGAAAAATGATTGGAAAATTACTGGTGAGCATTTATCCGTTGTAAAGTTAACACCTCAGCATTGTATAAATGAAAAACAGATCACAGAGTTATAATAACATCTCGACGAGTTCTAGAGTTCCTTATCTTTTGAAGAAAAAATGCCTAATTTTAATTAAAAAAACCGCACAATGAAAATTAGGATTTTTTGAGTTCAAATTAGGGAACTTTTTTATTAAACGTTAAGGAACTCTAGAATTCGTCAGTGCGCTGTATTAGAATTTTCGTCTCTTTTAGTTTTCACAATGTTGGAATACTAACGGTACAACGATGAGCATTTATTATATTTTAATTTGACCAATGACTGCTAAATTAGCCGAGTGTTACAAAATTGAGTCTCGTGACAGAGATGAGAAGAAATTGATGCATCATCTTTGTTAATACATTGCTAATGAGATATTAGAACTCAGCTGCAAATATTTCTTTAGACACTTAAGGGTTCCATGACGTACGCTTGCATACGCTCGTGTATTAAATCAATTTGCATAATGCAATTTATAACATGCACGCGGATCGTAAAACATTAAACTAATATGAAGGAATGTCGAGTCAGTATGCAATTATATTAGAATGACATTTTTAATAACTATAAAAACAAAAGAGAAAGAAGCTTCCGTCGCTAATTATTTTGCGAACAATAAAATTATTCGTTTGTGCATGATAAAAAGTGCAATTCATCTAGTAGAGGCCTCCTGGACAAATATTTTTTTCTTTCGTTGCACTTAGGCCGGAGATTCTCGGGTATACTCAGTGCATCTTATTTTCAAACAGTTGGTCGAAAAGGATGTTGTCTCTACTCGTTGGACTCTTTGGTCGAACGGATTCAAGAATAGTATACCGCTCCTATCGTATTCGGGAGATACCGAAGATGACCGAAGTTGAGCGAAGGAAGCCATGACGTGTACACGCACCGAACCGAAGCAAGGATTGGATGCATCCAGGTGCATCCCATCAGTTTTATCGATAGATGGCGCGAATGCATAATTATCTCAACCAATATTTTGCAACGAAACACGCCTACCCGAATCCATCCCAAAAATATATATCTACAAGAAATTCCGCAGGAAATAAATTCATGAAAAGTATTAACGTCCGGCAACATGGCGCCGGATTCAGTCATCGATTGTCTCCACTTCAGGATTTTGGCAGCTAGTACCGCACGACAGGTTGCGTTTCGTTTAAAATTAAGCAACATTCTGAGAATTTTAGAGTTGCACCGATGTAGTCATACCGCTGATCGAAGCCGATATTTTTAAGACTTTGAAATATGGTTATATACCACAGACGTTAATCTCGTACGGTAGGTGGCGCCACACATGGTGCGAAGTTAGCTGCGTTGGCTCATTAAAGCCTATGAGCCGGTGATTGTAACGTTTTATTATTTTTGGCAGAAAACTGATGTACAACGTCGACGTATCGTGTGGTGACGGTGCGTCTCGACACCCACGAGAAAATTTTTGTAGGAGCCTCTTCTGCATCGCGATCGGTGCGGCGTCGCGGTCTTGATAAATTAAATACCGAACTATCAATAGGAAGTATTCACTGCGATCAAAAGAACGGTGCTCCTAGAATTCTGGAAGAAACCAACGCATAGGAGAGAAACGTTACATTTGGAGTTTCATAGAATAGATCAGTATTTCCGACAGAACGACGCCACCCACCATATTTAGCAACAATTCCGCTGACTCGAACTCTAAAACGAGCAAACTTGTGTTATTTTGAGAAAATAAAGCGAAACTTTGTTCCATTCATTTCTATCATTCGTATTTTATAAGTGACGTAAAGAAAGAGCAGAAGGAATATTAAGAAGAGAATTCGGTGAGATAACAGCCTTGTGCTGCAAAAGTCGATCTGGTTTCTTACTAAGGCGATAGAAATCAAGTCGATTTTCACTCGTAGCGTGCCTGTGGCCAAGTGCCAGCCATGAAATAGCAACTGCCACCAAATGAAATCCCTAAATAAACCCGTCTCGACGTCTCTTACGTGTAAATAAATGCTGATAATTTTGTGGCGATTCAGCACTGACCCTGTGCATCCTAATCTAAATACTATAATATCATCAAACCGCTATCACGAGTCACTGTGAACTTTTTGCATCCTGTTTCCTCTCTTCGAAATTATCAAACGTTCTTTATTTGTAAATAGACGAATATAAATATTGCTTGATTTCTTGTTTATTGTCGAAAACCTAAGTCCCGGAGTTTCGAAGGATACAACGTTTTTAATATATTTTTATACATGTCTCGCAGATTTATATCGCAATTTAAGCACGTTTTGTATTCATGAATTTATCACGACTTTTATTAGCTAGTTAAATGGAGTCCCAGAAGAAATTGATTAGTCCTATAAACGCGTCATTTTCTCTTGGCTTTATAATAGCTGCATGGGAACAATAGCATTTTTCGAGCATTAATGAGTTTTTTTAAAATTAGTTTGCATTTTAAACGGTTTTGCTAAGTACGAAAAACTTATATTCGTAGATTGCTATTGGAAGCAGTTCCATCGACGTCAGTCTGACGAGAAGGAAACGTGCGGTTGAAATTCTTCGCGGAAAAGCGTCACGTTTAACGTCGGAAGTATTAAAAGGTGAGGGAAAAATAAGGGAAGCGTTGTAGATTTTTGATTTAAAAAATTAAGAAAAATATTACCAAGTTGTTGGATCCCTTGGTATTCAAAAGGAAGCAGGATAAAGTGTTTGTTTTCAGATAGATTACCAATGAGCTTGTACGCATTTTGCATGGCTCAATTGATTCCAGTGGAAGATATTGCGCAATATTCTTATTACGACAATCTTTCTGAGAATTACGTATTATATTCCTTGTTGCAAAAAAGGCAATCATATGTTTGTGAATATTCATTGAGTGAATAATGTAATGCGACTATGCTAGCTGATAATTTCATGAGTTTAGATTATCCTGTGTATCATAGCTCTGGCATTTGGAGAATAGTCAATGGGATTAAAATAGCAAATGCATTAGAAGGATTCAAGTGTTTTGTCACTTGGTAATAATATTGCGTTATTTATATCCATAGCGCTGCTTTCACACAGTTGATAATAGGGAGGAAGTGCGTAGTTGTCGGTTGTTACTCTTTTGATGAGATGTACATGTACGTGTGAGAGAAATCTCTTAGCTACAATTGTTTCATACGCAATACTCATTGAACTTGAGATAAACATCTGAATCAAAGCTATATATAGCTTGGTGATGAGTGAACTTTCAATCAATACCTGTTATTTTTATTATGATTGAGAAAATAAACACTCTCTCACTTTTTTATTAATATTATCAGCTCGTCGAGTGTGCAGTAGTAATGGAGAATGCGTATATAGCAGACACGTTTCAGGAATTACACGATTTGAGGGTTTTATAGTGGAGGGGATCATTTTGAGACGGAGAAAGAATAATGGCGCCAAGCTCTCCGATAGAGGGTCGTATGTACGTGCGAATACTCATGATACCCAGTGACACGAAAATAAGATTAGATTGCGAGCATCACGTGTTTAGTCGCGTGGAACTAATCCTGGTAGAATTGGAGACCACTACCAAATTCATATTTTGGACTATTTGTGTCTCTGGACCAATGAATCAGTCAATGCTTGTATTATTAAAACAATACTAAGAATATAAGACAGTCCAATAAGACCAGATGTAGTCACTATATATGCAAAAAGCTCGCTCTACCATTACAGACAGTTTGCATCCAGCACTTAAAAACTCTACTCCATGTACTTATACACACAAACTTGAATAGACGCCAGAATATCAGTAACGGGCTTTGTTTTTGTCATTGGTCTGATTTTAGATCGTTGGATTGTAGAAAATAGGCCGCGCTTCACAAATTAGCTCTACCGTACGCGATCTCAGGAGTATCGAGTTCCTCTCGAATGAAGCAGAAGCCTCGAGGAACAAATCTCTCGGTTTTTGTCGCGATAGTCTATCTGCGATCCATTAATTGAACGGAGGGTCCGTGTCACGTGATTTGTCACCCGTTGGAGCAAACATATTTAAAAATGTCCGCCTATCGAGACAGTTTAACGATCTTCCTGAATCCGTTGACCTTCTCGCGTCATTGGAAAATGATTGTTTGAAATAAAACGCAAGTAAATTCACATGATTTAAACTCTCTATTTTTGTGTGTCTTTATTGCGCATAAATTTAGTAACGTATTTATAATTGCAGGTGTAACTTGAAATCTTCGATGCTGAAGAGTGAAGAATGCGACGAGAAGAAAGGACGAGGAAGGAAGGTTCCTTCCTCAACAGCCGCACAGGGTTGTCCCGGGGGTTGACCTTGATCGGTATAGACTTTGGGATTCTCGGCAAGGACGATGCGGTTTCAACCGCAATCGCGCGGCGACTCTCCGAAGACTCTGGCGTGTAACCGGCTACCCGCGAATGCTCCTATACATCCGCTGGTGCTTCAGCTGCGACTCGCTTTTCAAGGGAAACCAGTCGCAGCGGCCGACGTGGCTTTTCTGACATCGCCAACCGGTTATGCATCAACTAGCTTAATTTATCATCCCACTTTGTAGTCTTCCGCACTTTCAACCCTCTTCCCTGCAGCTGTTATCTCCACTTCCTTATTCTTGCTTCTCCCAAAATCTTATCCATCTTCCCAGTCGATGGATTCGAGTGATTCTGGCTCAATGATTTTCCATGGTTTTTTGTGCTCATCGAGAAGTTCGCCTTTCATCCTGGGGCTAGGTCAGGATTATCATTGCTAGATTCGTTGAATGAGAGGAGCAATCATACTTTCCTTTTCTCCGCATTTACGCCGTATACTCGAATGACACTGAATGCGCGTCAGCGAGCACAGCGGACCGAAATCAATACCACGATGTTGGCCTACTACGCCGTGGCCTTCTTTTCACGTAAATTAACTTAACACAAATGACACTTTGGCAAGATTTTATCATTCTCAAATTAATCCCGTCAATCCAAGCTCTCCGCAATTTTCCAATTAATGCCCTCCTTTTTTCCTTCTCGCAATAATTGCATAATTATTGCCTCAGTAGCTAGCAGCTGCTGGCAGATTTTCCGCTCGCTGAAAAATGCGCATACTCGTTCTACCCTTGGCGCTAGTATACATGTGTAGTGCGATTTAATGATACAAATATCGAATTAAAAAAAAATTCATTTCTGTTTGGCTCATAGTAAAAGTTTTCGAGTCACTAACCCCGAGTTTGATACGAAAACAACATATATTTGCTGGTTTTTATACGAGAAGGCGCAATTTCTTCTTATTCTTATAATTTATTAATGTTTTTATTATGCAAATACGAACGTCTGTGCAAAGTTTAGCGTGATCTTCCGCTTGCCCGATTTATCAACAAAAACAGGCTGCTTCTGGTACAACAACTGAAATGATTTTTAGAAAAAGAATAATGTATCGATAAAGGAACATAACGAGTGAGCGATAAGAGGAAACGATAAGCGGCGCCACGTTACGTAATATCATCCAATCGTTAGACATATAGCAGAAGTTTTATAATGCAGTACAATTCGATGATAAAGTGGTCAACTTTTTTAACATGGGATTTTTTAACACATATAGATAATATTATTGATTATAACGTTAAAAATTATCTTATTTAAAAATACGGTAAATTGGCACAAACAGCACAAAGTCGCGAGAAAGTTTTATTCCTACTGGTTTTCTAATTTTAATTATTCATATATTTCACTCGGCGATACTATTTTTTCCGAGTTTGTTATTAATGGAATTAGCCGGAGCTGCGCATAATGATTAAGCGGATGTGCGAGAAAGAAAAAATTGCGCAGTTGCTTGGAAGCGTTTTGGCTGAAATTACGTTTATAATATAGAGGAAATAATTTGAGACTCGTATACAATCTCAGGCGTTATTTACTCCGAGACCACGTGCTTTCGCAGCTGTCACTGCTAGTGCATGATTCCCGCCAAGCACAAGCAATTAGCTTGATGACATCTGTGGATGACTCGGAGCTTTTCGAAGAGTTTTGTTACAATCTGCATTACCGACTGACCAGCCTCTTATTCATTTTACCAAAGCCTTGTAACGGCTCCCTACGACCGCTGACGGAGGCTCAACGCGCGGATCGGCAAGCAAATTATACTACTCGTGTAGGAGATTTCTGATTGCGATCAAAGGAAACGATGGGAGCCCCTTTACTTTTCAGACCATAACCGACGTCGTTGACGTTACCGACTACTCTCGCATTTAGGTAATGCTAAAAGCCGCTTGGATCGTGATAACAAAAATTTCCCTTTCAATAATCTACTTTTCAAGGCTATTCAGAGGGAATTCTATTGATATAGTCGAGATTTTTTTTAATTTTAATGGAAAAGCATTAATTACACTGTATGTATAGACTCGTTCTAAATTTCCAAGTTACCTTTGGTAATATATGTTTTATAAAATATTTTCTGATGAATTTAATTTTTTTCTAAGCAATCACGTATTCTGTTTATCATAATTAACTGCTTAAATTTTAACGTGCGTTATAGTTGCATGCGATTTAAACGTATGTGTATACTGAGGACTTTGCTGAAGGTTACGATTGTATGCGTTCGCATAATTAAAGTGTGCTTATAAGGAATGTAAACAAACGCCTTAGAGAAACGCGATGGATTCGATGGCAAGGCAAGGCAAGGACGCTTTTACCACCTCTATTCACAACTAAAAATAAGTTTTATCCGTCCTACCACAAGCTTTTCCCTCGATAATGCATCTTTTGTGGGGATGATAAGATATTTACGCTTTTGCGTCTGTTTTTCTAAAAAAACATGTATCTTCACGGGCTGCACTCTTTCTACATATCTAGTTTATTATTTATATCTTGAATATGATTCCAAAAATAAAATAATCATGCAGCAAAATCTATCAAACAGAGACTTTTCTGTGATATTACGTTACTGTTACTGGTATTTGGTGTCAATTTACTATCATAGCCATATTGATAAGAGAAGAATGTGATTTTTGTTTGTAATTTAATAGGGACAAACGCACACGTGACTAAAGAAATTATTTTGTCTGTTAAGGAGTTGTTTATCGTCTTATTACAAAACTAAAGAAAATTACTGGAATAATAGAAGCAATTATACTGATACTGATACATCTATTCCATCAGGTTCTTGGAAGATGAAGGAATTGCTTATACTATATACATTTTACATAGTATATATGTATATATGTCAGTGGTATTGTTTTACAACGAGGTTTATGCTTCGTAGGTATACGTTTACGATTTCTTTAAATCATTACTTTTTATAACTTGTCTGTCACTTCATTATTATATACACATATATAGACATATATTTAAAGAGAATTGGAAACTCATCATAATACTAATCAGTTGATCGGTGCAGCATCAGTTAAAATTGATCAGACCTTTCTCATTGCTTCCTACAACTCTCGTTTCCTTGTCACATTCCGCCGGAACGTAAAGATCCGCTCGAAGAAACATATTTGCACGCAGACAGCTATTTAAAGATTCTTACTGCATTGAAAATTTGTAACGCGACTGTTAACTGTAGTTTTTTGCGTCAAGTCTCCTTTTGTACAAATAAGACATTCTTACAGAAAAGTTGAAGCAAAAAAAGACACAATTTTCAATCCTATTTTTAGCATTTGAAAAGACGTCAATAAATTTTACAAGTTTATGTCTCCGAGGAATATCTAAATTATACTAGAGTTGCTGATACTGATGTGCAACATGGCGTAACTTAAGGATGAACGGCAGTCGTTGATTAACAGATGATGAACATTGTCTGGCTGGCGCCTGCCGGTCTGTTTGTTAACCTCCGACCTCTATGTTACATTTAATTATGCCGGGGTACTTTCCATTCCGAAAAGTCCGCGTTATGCATTAATAGTTTTCCGGAAATTCATATATACATAAAGTAATCATAATTTTTATAATTAAGTGAAGAAAAAAAGAATCCCACAGAGGGTTTAAAAAATGAAAAAAAAATATATATAATATATTTTATATTTATTACGCATATCTACGCGTACATACAAAGCATCGCACGAGAAAAAATTACCCTTTTTTTCTTTTTATGTTTAAAATATAATGCCCATAAATAAATTAAAAAATTCATTCAAACCAGGTACTTGGAGAACGTTCTAGAAACCAAAGAAACTAACTACTTTATTACACCGGTTGAAATCCTCGAATGTATCGGCTGCAGAAATTGTGAAGCAGCAACTTCGATAGGACAGCGACGTTTTGAGCGAAATGCATGTTTACGTCGGTCATGACGCAGTCTTGACGACAACGAGTCGTTGTAAAAGTTTAACATGGTCAATGAAATTTACCGATCTTGGTAAGCCGAGTTCAGCGCCGATACGAGCAACAGCTTCTAGATGGCGCCGTCTTCAGGCCTCGGCTGAACCGTTCCACACAGTCCACTTGGAACTTTGGAGCCAGTGCGCAGAGAGCAGAAGCTCCGTGGCTGCTTCCAGCAACGAAGAATCGTGGGAATTTCGGGCCACCACTTTGCTCCTCTTTTACGTTCGCCGATATATGAGGAAGGAGGGCCGTGGTGGGGGTCTGGAATTCCCACAGTCCCTCATCACCGTCCGCCACAGTCGCCTATATATCCATGGAAGGCTCGCGTGTGCGCACGAACGTACACTGTACAGCTCAGCCAGCCAACCAACTCATTTTGAAACGACCTGTAGGCCCTGTAGCCGTTTCTGTAGCGCCTGTAGCTCGAGCTCGCTCTGTCGTGTCTGCGTGCCATACGTTACGGTACGGAGAGAGTATTGACCGTCTCAGCAGGCAGCAGTGGAAATTTCCACTGCCCTACCCCAAGACTCTCTTTCTGGTAACCAGTATACTCCTGCACAGTCCATACCACATACATACTCTTTCTTCTCGTGGCCGATGCCACCGGACCAACTTATTTCTGTCTGTGTGCATGCATGTGCATACTTTAACTCCGCCCTAACTACCGCGTCTACAAAGTCTGCATCGGGCTCGTCTCGTTTTTGCACATCTGCTGCTCTGTGTAGCTGGCTCCTAATATTACCACGAAAATATTCTTTTGTAGGTTATTCCTTGTTTCTTTCTCTCATTTATGTATTAATGTGCTTGTATTCGGTTCATTTTATTTTTTACCAAGTTTTCAATAAAATGAAATAGATTTTTTATCAAGTATTTGCAAAAGTATTGTTTTCAAAAAAGTAGTAATTCTCGGATTAGGTCAACTCGGCGATTTGCTCTTTATTGATTTTTTTCAATTGGTGTGCCAAACACACGACTAGGGACTACTTTACTTGTTTGGAGAGAAATGGATCATTTTATCGCGAGCTGTTTTAAATTCTCAGGTAGCTTGGACATATCAGTCGTTAATAGAAAAGATTACAAGAATTTTTATAATGTACAGAAGTTGAGAGCCGTTAAAACGGGAGATTGCATGGTATTCAAAATGCACTACGCTGCAAAGTGAATTGGTAAGTATGGCTCGTATCATTTGACCTTGATATGTACGAGACATAAATAGAATGCAGTAGCCATTGATTCATCGAACATGACTAATTTTCAGATGACCAATAAATTTTCAGGATTTTTGTCCGCAATTTCTTGTAAATTTTACACAGCAACGAAGAAGGGAAATCAACGGGCGATGTTGGTTCGACTTAGTAATGGAGAGAAGAGCGAGATAGCGGTTGGTTCGTTTCTATTTTTAGCTAGGCGCCGTCCTTCGCGTTTATGTAATGACAGGAAAAGAATATGTCGCTCACTATCAAGTTGCATTTTTAAGTTGATTTATATATATTATTCCTATCATTGCACTCCTTTATATTCTTATTGAATCGAATTGTAATTTTTTTTTTTAAAGAATTTCGTTTTTTTAATGATAGTAATAGAAGAAGATCGATGAAATGTTATTATTTAATTAAAAAATATACGATGCAATGCGAAGCAGTTGGAAGAGCTCATTCTTGCCGATTCCAGGATTCAGCGTCATCTTTCGTTCAAACACGTACTGTGCTCTGCAAGGCGTTGTGCTTTTCATCGTCGGTATAGAAGTTAATCTTTTGATATACAGTAGGTATAATAGAGAAGAGAGAAACTGCTACTGATAATGTATGTGTGAAAGTTTTACAGAGCTCTGCTTTTACAGACTTTGATAATTTGCCCTTTGTCAGTAAGGATGCATTGTTTGACTATAAAAGAGAGATTAACTGAAAATCTACAGTGTTTCAGACATAATTAAGTACATTTGTTTTAGTTTAAATGTAAAATAAATTTAAATACTCATTTACTGAATTCAAAAATGAATAGGAGATTAAAAGTTACAAAGAATGTTATGAGTATAATACTTAATAAATACTTTATTAACTAATTTAATAGCGTTTTATGCTTGATAAATTATGTTTCCTGTGTATTTCTAAAGGCACACAGTATAACAATTATTAATTTACATACGAATTTTTACTTTTTTTTTATACATAAAAGTGGTGTAAGTAATATTGATTAAAACCTTTATAGAAGTGACTTATGATATAGTGTGCTGTATAGATGATAAATTAAAAAATAAATTTTGTTACGTTTTATTTTATGGAGCAAACTTACTTACAACCTTTCATTGCTACATATTTATATATTTAAAGAAGGAAACCATGTAAGCTTAATATCTAAGCACTAAAATTTGTTATATTATCGAATTTACAGTAAAGCATTTTGTAAAGAATCTCTATAAATTAGAGATTGTGTTCGATCTTTCGCTTTCTTTCAGAAAATAAGTTAGCCAGTTAATTTATTGGAGTTTGGAATTAAATCGTAAAAAGTCCTACAGAAAAGTGACAGAAAAATTGCTCGACTGTATCAAGCTAAGTATGGACTTTTACCATAAAACAGTTTTTTTTGCATCATTATTTATTGAGTTCTTTGGTATGCATACTCCTGAAACTTGCTGCTTTGCATATCTTAACTCCGTCTTGGAGACTTTGCAAGGCGCGTGTTGCTCTGTGCCGTAAAACATCCTTTTCGTTTTCTTTTATCCGTACCCCCATCTTGGACCACTACCATTTCACAAGGAACTCTGCTAGCAGTGAATTGCGAATTGATTCGAGACACGCTGTGCTTGAAAATTTTCGAACTTTGAAAGCTGCACGCGCCAAAGTTTATCTTTTCGGCTAAAGTTTTTCCATTTGATGTATACCGCGATAAAAAATCAGCACGCCGGCTAACCTTTACGTTTTTCTTTTTTAAGAAGCATTGCATAATACTGCCTTAAAATAACACGTGTTAGCTGGTTAGACGAATGAAGTTTTGGACCAAACTGAGAGTTGGGTAATTCTTGACCTTCAACCTTTTATAGGATTAAAATATGACTGGTTAAATAATGCACGGTCCGTTGCCAAAATAAACTTGGAATAAATTTGGTAACGTTTGTATAAGTATATACACGGTATTGGTTTTGGAATTGAAACTGAAAGGGCGAATCAGTAGAGCAAAGTGATGGTGATCGAGGCATCATTCACAGTTGAAGAAGTCTCATTCAACGTTTACCAAAGGCAGGCAAGACTCGTAGGAGTTTAGTCGGAGCTTGCAAATGTATATATTTCAATGTACTGGTAAGGCATAAGTCTGTGTGAGATGCACGGGTAAACCTTTCGCGTGTCTAGCACGCGCACCAACGAAACGTGTCACCCTGAGGAATGTGGAATACCTAGCGTCACGAATAGCCAATGGTAACTTTAAGCTGTGGAACGCAAGACAATCAAGTTTTCTTCCTCAACTGTAATGAAAACATTTACCCCTTAAGAGTAACGCATACTTGCAAATTTAACCTGATATCAGGTTCTAAATTACTTTTCGAAAGTTGCAACATTATTTTAGTAAATCGTATGTTTTGTACACAAAAATTTAGAATTATATTATATCTTAGGGGAATGTTGCCAAATTCCTCTACCGAAGCAATTTATGGAATACAGAGAAATAGGTGTAATTTAAATAAGAACAAAGTAGCTGTCATTGAACCTTTCACTGAAAACTAAAAGACAATAAAATTTTATTTATCAATAGTAACAAATAAAAGTTACGAAACCTTTGTTACTAGACGTCGAAACAAACGAAACGCTATAGACTACTGTATTTATGCATTAAACAATTGAATTGTTACAAATATATTATACCGATAAAGTTGCATTCATGGTCCAATTAAAGCAATAGTTCCAATTCAGTTACCCTCCGCAACATGAAATTGATTGTTTCCTGCAAAAGTTGATATTTATTTTATATAATATATGTGTTTTTATTTTATTATTTTCTTCAATTATTAATTTGCAGTTGAATCATTACATAGTCTCTTAACGAACTCTATAGATGTGCTTGTAGTGATCAAGTAGGTGTTGCATTTTGCGTGAGCTATTCAAATTTCTATCTAACCGTTACGGATGAAATGAGCCAGGTAATAAAGCGGAGCTGGCTGTGCTGGTTGTATACTGTATACTCCTCGGTATAACAGTAGAAGCGTTAGTAAATTTTAACGCGTAGTTTTGCATACACCGGTCCTATCGCACTAGCATTTAGATCTCTTCTAAACGGTGACATTTAATTGGAATGTCGATCACGTTTTCCCATCTTCATTACGGAATTGCCAACGCAGTTTTTGGAAGCCTGCGTGGCTGAACTAGTCGTGCGTTAAACGCACGATTCGCCAAACGAACATGTAAGAGTGGTTTAAACTGTATAAACTATAATCACTTTTTCTACAATACCTTTCAAAGGAAATATATCGAGTAAAGTACGCTGCATTATTTAAAATTTTTATTACCGCTCTGTATTATTTTTTGCTTACTTAACGCAGGTCACGTACTGCTACAGGCTACGGTGATAAAAGAATATTAAAAAAAAAAAAAAAAAAGAAAAATCTAACAAACTTTTCTATTTAAAAATTATATTATGTAGAACAAAGAATGTCTATAATTACTCAATATTAAATTAGATTGAAGAATTAAATACGATTACAGTACGTTATATCCGAGTATAAAAGATTCTAAATTGATGTAAGAATTTAAACATCTATATTTCTGTAATGTTTGGTAATTGTATGGCGAATTCTAAGTACTCCCTGTTGCATGCATACGTCCATAGGAGCCCACGCACGCGTGCAGAGATTACCTTGAAATATGCGTAATCCTTGACTGTTAATGGTCTCGTTATTAATCAAAATTAGCCACAGATGGTGGAATTCGACATTGTCGGAATAACGCCATCTTGCTGGAATTAGCGAGATGATGCGCTGCCAAGACAGAGCCACGTGGGAAATTAAGTTGCTGCTTTCCCTTCCTGCTACTATTGCTGCACGTTTCAATTGACGGCTGCACGACGTTCAAGCTGGCGAGCTTCTTACTCCTACCATGATATACCCTTTATTACAGTATACGTATATCATTATAAAGCTATACTTGAAAAATGATCTCATTGCAATTTACCTGAACCACGCTAAATCAAAAACTTATTACTGTAGCATACTCAACCAACGTATTTTTCAATTACTACCTCCAGAAGACTAATAAATAACCTGCGCTAGCATTAATATAGATGAAGCTATATTTGCATTATCCGCAACATTTTCAAGTAGCCAGGAAGATTCAATTTTAAACACACCGAGCTACCCAATGGAAGAGCCATACTCTCTTTGTATACAGGTGCAAAGAAGCAAAACTACTCGATAAGTAATTTGGAAAAGTTTTAGTTCTTTAATATTCATCGAGTATTATTGATTAAACTTATCGACCACCGTACTATTCTGTTTCGATAATGCAGTTCATCGTTACGCCATTATTATGAATCATTAGACCGGAGTAGAGTTGAATTCTAAATTATTGTTTGTTTTAATCGGATTACCGAGATAGAAATTGAAATGGAAATTTAGCAATGTATGTATACGTAACGACTTAATAATACGTTACTGCATTTGTTCTCCACGATGAATTCAAAGTTAGCAGCAAATTTTCTATTCGCGTGCTTTTTTAACGTTCAATATTGATAGGAAAAACTAGCAAGAAACATATATATATATATAGACTCTAAGTCATATATCTATCTTTGTAGGTGTAATAAAATTATGTTTTATGACGGAGGTTTTCTCATTTTCACCTCGTGTGTGGACGTATATGTATGTACGAATAAATCAAGCAGCTTTTGTCCACTCCTGTATAATGCACGTGTCAAGCGAGACTCTCGGTATAGTGGAATGTTTGTTATTCCTGGATTTATAAAACTTTGCATCTCGAGAATTCGCATCTACTTTACCTCATTATAGATTGGATTGGGGACAGTTGTTAGATGGACTTACAACAAAATTTCTACATTCGCATACTCGAATAAAGGAGGACAACGGTGAACGTGGCTGGATAATATACAATTTTTGGAGAACATCATAGAGGTTATTCACGTTCTTTCGAGGATTATTTATTCCTAGTGTCAGGATTGCCGTAGATTTGGGGGCGCATTCATACATTCACCAGATATACCGTTCAAAGTAGTACGTGGGTTAATAAATATCTTCGTCGTGTCGTCCATTCGTGGGTTATTCCTTCGCAAGTTTTCGCATCAAAGTTTTTCCTTCACGAAATTATTGAACTTGACTGCACATTGTAGTTTTCCACTTCACGCACGAATCTAGAACGCTACTGTATTTTTTCATTAAAACGTCAGTGATTTATCAGTGGTATCCTTGAACTTGCACACTATTCCTCAGCTTTACTTATTAGTTTCATGCGCGCTTCAATCAGACAACGTAGCTTACTTAGCCACAATGGTTGAAGCTATGAAACTTTGGCACTTATAGTTTTCAATCAAATGTATCGTTTATCTATTTTTGTCGAATTAGAAATATCGTTTCTTTTGTTTGTTAATGGTTCATTTTTTGTGTAACAGCATGCTAGGTATTATTATTATTATCTTTTTTAAAGGAATACCGGAGAATTATCCTTAAGCACTGCTCTCGAGGAGCATTATCGAAAGAGGAGTAGCTATAATAGGGGACGACGCGACGTTTTAGCGTTGATCCGTTAAAAATCAGAGATATTAAAAGAGGAAAAAACGTTTAAATAAAATGTGCGGCATGAAAAATTTAAAAGCTTCGAGAGAGTGCAATGATAATCCAGAATCGAGTTGATGGTTTACAGAGTAGCGCGAGCGTATCACGCGATTATACGGGATTTTACGGATTTGGTGGATTTGTGGAAAAAGGACGTGCACCGAAGGGTTGGAAGGTCTCCAAAGGGGGTGAATGGGGCTTCGAGGGCGGATACCATAGCATTGCGCACGGCCTCTAAGTGTATGCACTGAGAATGGAATTTCCAATCTTCCAAGAGACACCCTGGGATACTCGGAATTAACGCTATGCGAATATAGAATGTAGTATATGTATCTGTATACTATATATGTGTGTGTGTGTGTATATATATATATATATATATATGTGGGATATATTGGAAACCGATATTCATGACTCGCTCGTGTCATTTGCCGGTATACTATATATATTCCGCGTAGCTGGCCATATCCCTGGATCACCCTATCGCTCTTCTTTTCTGTTTATCCGTATCTTTGACTATTTATCCCTCGGCCAAGTCTGATTATCGAATAATTCTTCGGAAAATATTCTTCAGCTTTTTATGGGCAAATCAGCGTTCTCCGTTTCACATTAATTCACATAATTGTAAAATATTTTACAAATCCAAGTTTGCGGTCGGTATAGGTTTTTATCATTATCGTGGACGCGCGATTTAACGAGGCGTTTGGAGTACAGAAACGCGAGAGAGAAGATATTATAAATTTTCTTCGTAGAAAAGGCATAAATCGAAAGCGCGGACGGATATTATTTAGTAGCAAGGCCAGATAAATCAATATGCACGTTCAGACAATACGTCGGACGGTAGATTCATTTTTATGAACTCGCGAGACATCTTTGTTAAATTTATCGTCAGGTTTAAAAATGTAGGACGGATGCTCAATCAAGTTTTATCAGATTCGGCGATTCGTTTGCAGCAGGCAGGCAGGCAGCTTTGGGCATCTGCATTCGTCATAGCGATATGGCGCGCTCAAAATCTGACAAATTCAAGTTTCAGCATTTCATGTCCGGTTCCGTATATACTCTGGACTAGTCCGTCTGTGACGTCATTTGGTATTCATATAGAAATATCTAAATAACCGAACGTATCAAAAATCTACGGTCTACATATTCATATGTTGCAAGCTTGTCGACGTATGGGGGAGAGCAAACGCTTCCGGGCTCGTCGTTATTTAGTGCATAATGAAATTAAATTGCTAAAACGCAAAAAACTCGCGGTATTAGAAAATTTATATTTCGCTGGAGAAATATTTGCAGGGGAGGCTAAATCAATATGATGAAAATTATCCGTCCTGGAGGAAGATTTATTATACGAGAGAAGGAATTTATTTGGTTTTCGCTGTTCGGAGATTCTTTATTCGGGGGTGGAGTGGTTGTTTTATAAATATCACGTTTGGCCGGATAATTCTTCCATGATATGCCTGAAACGTGACAAATTTTCAGTCCCGTTGTTTCACGACCGTCCGATGCTGGGAGTGCAGGCTCCGCGATAACCGTGCGTTATTTTCAAAGTTATATCACGCGCACTTGCGCGACCTGCCAGAAAAATCCACTTATACATGTATACATAGTGCTACACTATACATTCCGCCCCCGTATTATTCTTTATATATATTATTTTTTTATTTTTTCTTCCTCGACAGAGCAACGACTAAGTGTACAGTTTACGTCGATGATTCCAGCCTACTTTGTTACACCGGCAAGAGTGCCGCTCGTTTGTCGAATGGGATGAAAGCATTTCGACGTCCGCTCTGAAAATGTTCAATTTCAGCATCCCCTCGCGTCGACGCACCATTACTCGCTATTATCTTGCCAATAGAACCAGTCTGTGGCTAGGCGTGTAACTTCCAAATGCGCATGCTCCATTTCTTCCAAACTTTGCCAAAATTAGCCAAAGGGTTTTTCCATATATATATATATATATATATAGTTTTATTATTTTGATAACTTTGGTGCATTAAATTATTTGTAACAAATGGATAAACACTTGGAGAATAAACAGGTAAATGCACAGCTCGATAATGAAACGAGAAGGAATGGAGGTAAATCGATTGGGACAATTGGGGTGATATTCGATGGTTCGAATTTGGTTTAATTGTGTATATGGTCGTGTTTTGAAGTAGCCTATGGGATTAAAAGGGGTATAAGTATGTGTTTGCACTGTAGTGGTTTATCCATCGATCAGGGCTATTTGATCCTACAGAATAGAAGGGCTGGGCGCGCGCAGGTATTCGGTAGAGGACGTATAAGGTTGCTTTGATCAGCGCAACCAAAGACAATGTTTGTGTGAGTATAAGTGAAAACAATGGTGGCACGTTATGGTACGCTTTGCTGGCCGGGCTTTTAGCGCAAAAGCTCCTGCCAGACCGGATGGCCCACGGGAAATAAACTACTTTGGTGGACCATCGACGATGATGTGAACGGTGAGAAGCAAAAGATAGATAGATGCGGATAGATAGATCGAAGCTGCTGTACTATCGGTGGACCACGCAGCTACTGGAAAATCCATCTTCCGAGTACCTTCGTCCATTGCACTAGGATTACTTTTATCTCCCCCCCCCCTCCCTCTCCCACTTTACCTTAAACTTACAGCCAATCTTGGATAGATCTAAACTGGTCCACAAAAATGATCGTCTAATTAAAGCTCTCCACGAATTTAACGATGAAGAATATTATTTCCACTTTGACTTTTCTCTTTTATATAAAGTACCAGAGATATATTATATGAATATAGGTATATATTTGTTGGAGGAAGTTTTTTTATTTAAAGTTGTGCTTTATTGTTACCAGCGATCGTATCTCAGTGCATGTTGTATCTAGTGCAAGAGTTATCAGATCCAATCTCGTGTACGGTATCTGGGTTTTTAAAACGATTTTCATGGTTGTAGGTGACAGACAGCAAAAGTCGAATATTCTTCGCAGTAAAAATTTCTGGCTTTTAGAAGTCACGTTGATGAGAGTTTTGGCTAATTAGATAGGAAATGAAATTGGAAAAGCTCTCGTAGACCCTTCCCTTCCGGTCTTGGTCCCTGCGTGGGATATGGCTCGCTTCCAGTTATACTGAAAATGAATGACCAGTTCTCCCTTATTGAACCTAACCTCCTTTGCATAGAGATATCGACACTCGCTGGCTTTTTTACGATTGCTTTTACCCAGTTTCCTTCTCGTTTCGTAGAAGAACTAAATGCTTCGACCGGTTGTTCTTTAATCGGCTAAATTATTGGTTTTACTCTACAACGTCGTAATCTTTCAAGCATTCTCTCTCTCTCTATCCCTCCTATTCCCTTCCCACACCCACAGTCTAACTATCTTTCTTCTTAATTTCTGCTTCTTTGCTCTGCTACCACGATAAAACCTTTCTTCTCGCTTATCTTCGAGCCCCGTAAATTATTCCACGATTAAAACAGATGATTTGATCAATTTGTAAGTAATAAAGACACGATTATCATAATATCGATTTATTCGCTCCGAGTCTCTCTTCCTCTCTATCGCATTATCATTTATTTTGCGAGTCTTGAAATAACTTTTATGTTATCAAAAAGCTTAGAGAAATCTAGTTTTCATTCGTGGATTCAAGGGACACCGCAGTGCTATTAGTGTACGTGGCGTCGACGCTCGGATGGGTATTGGATTAGTGCAAGAGGATCCAATTTTTTAATTATTTCTTTCGCTGCGCGTGATATCCACGTATATCAGCGTTTTCCTCGTTAAAGTTATCGAAAATGAGATTTCCAAGTTTAATACACCAGTGCATTCCACAAATTCCTTTTGCACACTGGATATACATACATATTAGGAATTGCTCTTTATCGTTCGAGCTACACTACACTTACACACACAATGCGAAGCTTTTCAATTAACTCGACCATACACTTATACGTTTCATTCTCCTTTGGCTACGTATATACCCACTTCAATTAAAGCTACTTGCTGAGATATTGGCGCTTGACAAAGTTTGCCAGTATTAAACTGTTTACGAGCTCTCCGAAAAAAATCTCAACTTTTTACACACACTTTCAAACACTTTGAACAAATACATTTTTCAGCAGCATTCCCAGGAAATTTTGCCAAGATGTGAATTTATTTGCCAAACTCAAGGCTTTTTCTAGATAAAATCTGTGAATGGTGAATGCAGCTTTGGGAGAATCACCTCTGCTTGAATATTTTTATCATCATTCATCCCGTTAAGGGACATGAGAACATTTGTTTATCTTCGATAAACTTTATTTTGCGTTGTCGCGTTTGGTCGGTGAAACATTTGCTTTATTTTCAGCTATCGCGCTCGCTTCCTACCGCGAAACATCGAAAATAAATCAGCGTTGCGGAAAGTTTTAAATGTGAAAGACTTACCTTCCGTATCCAATTTCCTTTACCTTGCAAATCCATTTACCTTCGATGGGTGTAGCAAACTTGAAATGTGTTTTTTCTCACATCTCACTACTGCAGGAAACGATCTCTTTCATTGATGGAGATTATATGGAGCCAAGTATTACAAGACTCGAGGAACTTTACTCGAAACTTTCCAACGTTCTAGATTCGCAGTTGCCAATCATTTTGATAAGTTCAATATCTAGACGAGCTGGGTCACTTTGGAAGAGCCGGTTGGTGAAAATTTTGGTAATCTTAAATATCAAACGCTTCGAGCTGATTTATCGCGAATCTCTATATATATATAGGCAGTGCGACAAAAGTATAACAAGGCAAGGCTACGAGGAAGGAGGAGTATGGAAACGTAAAGATCGAAGATAGGTGAATGGCCGGGTTTAGAAACGAGCGTAACCGTAAGTGTTATACGCTGTTTTTTGTACTTTGCATTGTAACATTTTTCTCGAAAATTACGACGACGTAATCACTGACTACTTTGTAATCTACGTTAGCTGTTGTAAATTCATATATATGGCTGCAAAAGAATAATTTAATAGTATTGCTACAAATTTTCGTTAAATTGTACATGTAAATTTACAACGAAAGTCATGAGTTACAAAGTTACCTACGAATTCGGTACTTTCTAAATTAATTTTACAAAGAGCGGATCCTAGGGTTCTTTGGAAGATTTTCTAGTGATTAATTTTTGTAGATCCTTTCATTCTAACTGTCGGTTAGCGTTTAAACGAAACCGAATATACGGACGGAATTAGAGCAATTAAAGCGTAGATTGTTTTAATATCTAGTTTTAACTATTAGATTCGCTGACAGGTCGTTCACCTGACAGCCGCGTGAACCACTGCCTGTTGCGTTTCGCATTTATGTGATCGTATAGGCTGCTCTTTGTTCAGATTGGAGCTATTTATTTTGTTCAAAGGAAAAAAACAGTAAAATCCAAATTAAACATCTTTCTCAAGGGTAAAAAAAGCAAGATCGAGATCGAAAACTTTTGCTTGAAATAAAAATGTGCTATTCTTCTTTCACGAAGACAAGGGTCATCTCCAGGGTAACAAGTGTTTATAAGAGTAGAACGAAATAAGAAAAGATCACTTATTCACCCTCACTGTCCACCGAAAGAATAAAGTACACTTCGTTACAAGTTTGAAGATACTAGAAAAGTACGAGGAATAATTTTCTATTGATTCAAAGAGAGACTATAATGACTCGCAAGATCCCGTCAGACATGCTGCATTATGTGGAATTAATGTTTTGGGGGACGATGAGGCAATCTGCAAATGAATAATGTGTTTTGCATAATTTAGTTGGAAATTCAAGAGGGGCGGTTGTGGGGGAGGCAGAGCGAGGCGTGGAAGAAATCATCCAGCTAGAATTGTTCGTTAATAACTGGAAGCAAACGGGGCCGTGTATTTTGTTATCGCAGATTCTGCTCCGTGAGCAATTTAGCTTAGTCCGTTGTAGCCTCCTACGTTTCTGAAATAACTTTGGGCTTGCGGGATATGATATACAGGGGGAAGATCTTGGATAGCGATGGCAGAGGCGCAGTGGCAGTGTCAACGGGAGGAGGATGTCGGAGGTGGAGGTGAAAGGGGAAGGGTTGAATATAGGAGCACGCTTGGGAAGGACGAGGGGGAGGGGGTAGAGACCGGGGGGCTTGAGAAAATTTGCCGAGTTCATCCGAGTGAGCGCCTCCGAGATATCGTCTTCTGAACCAGACAAGTTTCCTAATAACGTCGAACTTCGCACCGGACCATAGATTCTTTTCTCGCGCGAATCTTCTGCCGCCATACTGAAATCAGAAATTGCTACCTTGCCCCGACTCAACCATCTCTCACAGCATCTTCTTTTATCTAATACCCAAAAACAATCAGAATCTTGCAATTTTATTCCCTTATTTTCCTAAAGATTTCTTATCGAAGCCTCCAAAGGAGGTGCAGATTACACTTGCTCGCTGTAATAACACGATTTTCTTCCTTTTATGCTTCAATTACTAATTACACAGGTCTTGAAGGATTTTAGTTTTTCAGATGTGATAATAGTTTCTTGCGTAATTTTCCTTGTTAAATCGAATCTCGTATTGGAATTATTATGTCGCGTTGAAATTTTAGGTGCAAACTCAGTTGTTATTGATTATTTTTCTTGTTCTACGCCATTGGCAGTACTATACTTGTGCAACACCGTTCCATGTTTTCCCAAGTAATACTGGATTAAATACCTCAGAAATTATCAGAGTTTTGTTATACTACACAGTACAGCAAAAAATGTCCTATTATATATAGCAATTTTAACACTTTAAAAAAGCCTATCTTATTCAATGACTTAATTTACTCACTCAAACTTCTCTTATTCACCATTTTAATTAGTTCGTCTTTAATTTATTCAGAATGTATGCGTGCTACAATCCACGTACCCACACAAAAACAAAGCAATCTCAATTTAAAAGTGGTAATTGGAACGACTTTTTCTCTGTCACGCATCGGTTAACCTACTAACTCGTTAAATCCAAATTTTACCCACAATAAGAAGACCTTGTGTGTGTAGAAAAGTATTCAAATAGCATAAATACTTCAATGACGAAAAAATGTAGGAGTTCGAGCCCTCCACTTTGATTCTCTTCTGTTGTGACCAGTATAGCGAATGAGGGTTATAGCGAAGGTCCAGAACTTCCACAATCTTTCATCATTGTAGGAGAACAGAACTAGTAGCTGGAGACTTTTATTATTTTATGACTGACCGTAATAACGTAACCGCAGCCTAAATACTAGAGGAGAACCCTGAAAATCCACTGTTAGTATCTGACCAGATTTTCTCAAACATTTTGCGAGCTTACTTAGCTTTCTTGTATATATACGAAAACTAGGTTCTGTGTTGTTTAGAAGGTTAGCTTTAGCTCCTGCCTGACGTAGAAGGAAAAAGACGCTTTATTTTCCAGTTGAGATGTCTCTTGATACGCATAAATGAGTGAATTAAAATACTTTATATAAGAAAAGCGTTTGGTGAAACGTTAGCAAATCCTGGATAAAAATGCTATCATTCTGATGTTCAGTGAAGTTGATCGTTTGCGAGATTATTCATGCGGATAAATACATTGGAAGGCTCGACTATGCTCGGCGTAGCCGGCATCTCTGGGTAAGTTTTTCAAAGTAATTTGCTCATCGCAAGCGTCTATTAGTAAAAACTGTTTTTAATTATACTGCTGCTTCGTAGTCTCTTGTAATTTGCCTATTTTCTATTAGTATGAGAATTTCTATAAATCTTTTCTTTTTCTGAATTAATTGGTTTATTACTGTAAGTTGCTGCAAGGACTGAGTATAATGATACATAAAAAGTAATTGAAGTGACGTCACAGCATCACAGTGGCCTTGGGTCAGGTTATACCAAAAATACATAGTTATCTTCAAAGTCTTATATCTTAAAATTAGGCAAACTGATTTTTGAACAGACTTTCGATTTTTTTATTGAGCAAATATTTCAGGAGAGAGAATACAGCCATTCAAAATCATTTGGTGATATTGTTACACCGTATATGAATAATAGTTGCAACTGCAAAATTAGTAGGTTTGGGAATACACATTGCTCTCGACCATTTGGGAACATATTATTACAAAATTAGCAAGCATCAAATTGAAAGGTTCACTTTACACAACGAAAGTTTATAGTCCATATGGCCCGTTATCATGTATACGAAAATTAAATAGACACGTTACTGAATGCTGGCAGCATAATTATTTTCATAACACATGCTTTGTTTACCAATCTAAATATCATTACTAAACCAAGGAGAGTAAATTTATTATCGTGTAAAATTTTTATCATTTGAAAGCTTTGCGAGTTTCTTTATCCTAAAAACGAGCTTGTTAACAACTCCAATCTTTTGTTCACTTGATTGAAAGAAGTGGTGAAAGTGCAAATCCATTGGAAATAAATTTTGCGTATATAGGTGGATAATGGACGATTGAATTGGTTGCAGTAATGATTGAAGGCAGCTCGGTCCTTCACCACTCTTTCATGAATGACACACTTGAAGCTCCAAGCACTCTAATCGAACTGATTTTAATTAGTATTTCAAAATTTCACTGTTATAAAAAAAAAAAAAAAAAAGCGAGAAAAGCACGTAGTGTTCAATTAATATTACACAATTCCGAGTGTCAGTAGTGTTAACGAGTTGCTTCATGGTTGTTGCTTTATATCACGGGTCCAGCTGGAAAATATTCATCAAGACTCTCGGTGGTACAGTGAAAAATAGGAATGAAAAACGATTAAGAGTTTTTGAATAGTTGAGAATCATACCAATGATGGTAGCTAAGATCCGGAACAGCTGAATTCCTCGGTTCTTTGCAAGGCGATGAGGCGAAGCGAGACGATAGTCGGGGTTATGATATTACTGTTAAATACGAGGGAAAAGCTGCTTGTGTACTTTCGACTGCGAGTGTTGAGGATGTTGGATAATGTAGTTGGTCCAGTTGGAGGGTAAATGGTGGGGGTACTCGTTTTCGCGAACGAGCGCTCCGCTAATTAGCGTCGTTAATTTAATTAAGAAGAAGATAAGCAGCGAGACAGCGAGCGAAAAGACGGAGGGGCTTTCGAATCATTCGTCTCCAGATAAACCGTGTGAATAAGAGCTTAATTTTCTAAAGGGGCTCGCGCGACGCGTCTACCAAAGAAATTATCGTAGGCCTATCTCTCCCCGCACGCTTCTCGCTTGTCCTTGATCAAAGATAACACATTTTAAATCCACTCGATTCTATAGACATTTATAACGTTCCTCCGTAAAACGTTTTAACGTTTTATTCTCTCGTACCTTTCCCTCTCATCCCTCCCCCTTCCCCACTTACTCCCCTTATCACTCGGATTATACTTTCAAGATATTCCACCGATCAGTTTTCTTGCTCTTCGTCTTACTCCACTTTAATTTAAGACGCTGGCTACACAATTTTCCAGCAGCAGCGCTTTGCTTCTCTTTTTATTCCGAAAGTTTCTCCAGTGTTGAAAAGCATTAGACTCACGGCATTGACAAATCACGTGGGCATCAACGCGGTCGTTCACAGCTAAAAAAGTAATTAACGAAGCGTGCCTCGATTTAATTAACGCCCGAATTCCAGTCGGCTCGCTCGCTAATGCTTTTCATCTGAAATTCGTGCGCCAATGCACAATTAGTTTTATCGATAGGCGACTGCAGAAACATTTTAGCGCTCGGACGCCGCGACGGGGTGCTACAGCGTTAACGATATTTTATGCGGTCGTGGTTATCGCGCTAAATAATTCTCAGTATTGATTTTAGCAAGCTTTCTTCTAGAAAGAACGACCCAATCGTGTTTCTTATTATTTCACAAAATTTAGGATCAGGATTTCGTTTAATAACCATTCATATATGTTTATTATTAAGTATATTTACTGGAGTTTCTAGTTTATACATGATTTTGTAAATTGTATAAATGTAATTGCAGCATTGTAGAGGAGATAATTAATTTGAAATGGATTCGTGTTGGGTTATTCATTTCAAAGCAGTGGCATATTCCGAGCGTGTGATTTTATCAGGGAGCGTTGCCCTGAGGGATGCGCAGGCTATCCTTCTAGGTATTACATTGTGAATCTGGCTAAAACAATGGCTTGACACCGACTAGCTTCACCGGAAGTAGCCTGCAATTCGAACAACAATGCCACGTGGAGACATTCACAGTGTACTGTCTTCTGCCTACTGCGGATCTGTTTTCCAACGTGCCCTTCTCTTTCTGCAAAGACTTCATAGCAGGAATCGAGACAGCTACTCTCGTATTGTTTTCGCGAATTCTCGACCACAGTTCTATGTACATCCACGCGTTCACGGTCTTATAACCACCAGCCACTAAAATGCACATTAGATCTTCATTAGCAGTCTCGAAGACCAAATGTACAATTTTTAATTCAATTTTAAAAATTCTAAATAGGTTTGCAAAAAATCTCCCGTATTCTCTTCCATTCTTGCTGTATTTTCCATATTTTTTCATGCGTGAAATTATATTGTAGGTTGACTGGAAAGGACTCATCTTTTATGATGATTAGTACGCATATTATACAACTGATCATAATAAGGAATTTTTAATATTCAACCGAGGTTAGTTTCAAGTTTGTTCCAAGGCAACGTTAAATCAGAGTTATAATATTCTCGAATGAGTTGATTAAGGGTGGTAGCTAGGGCGAGGTTATAACGACGCGGCGTATCTCTTGGTGGATAGAGCGTGAAAACGCTGGAGAAAGCAGCCAGTTAATTTAAATTTTTCAGTTCGTTTCTAATCAGCCTTCCCTCTACCTCCTTCTCATCGGAAAATTTTCCGCGAAAATTTGCATTATTCGGGATAGTTCTTCGCCAAGAATTTTCTTTGTGACGCGACACTGCTGGATTTGTCGTTGAATCTTAATGGTTCCCAAAGGTCCTGCTTAATAGAATCGAAGTGAAATTCCTTTGAGGATTTTTTTTCTCTCCAGCATTTTGTCTTTTAACATTCTGATTTTACGAATCGCTCTAATTACGGAAGCGCTGACACTGCTGGCATACGAGATCCGCCCTCGACCTGTATCATCATCGACGACATACAAGTTATTATCCGATACGCTCCTCTCGCTCGGTCCTCGGGATAAGCGCTCTTACTCCCCCCCCCCCCCGTCCCTTTTTCGTCTCGATTGGCCACAGGACTACCAATACATTATATGCTGCATATATTCACCAAAACATATAGAGTCTTGGCTAATATTTGCCGAAGGTCTTGCCACGATCCTTTATACGGACTGATTTCGGAACAGGGTGATCCCCTTTCAAAATATCAATATATTAAAAAGATGATTCCATTTATCTGTTTGAAACCTGATAGAGTGTGCCTTGCAATCTCTCGAGTTAAAGTGTATTCACAACTACAGATATATGATTATCATTGAAGGAATAGTAAGAGAGTAAATTTTTACAGTTTTATATATTCTGGTCAGGTAATTATTGCAGATATAATATAACAACGCGAGGAATATCTAATTTGCATCTACCATTTATTGCTTATTCGTTGAAGGCATCTTCATCGTTTCGTGACCTGCAGAAAGGATTAATGCCAGTCTGAATAGCATTTGGGTCAAGCTCCCCTTTGGACAAAAAAAAATCCTGCAGACACCCCTGGTTGAGTATGGTTTCTTCGAGGGAAATTACTGAGACACGCGATGTCTTCATTAATTTTCTTTCTTTTCAATTAACTACGAAGCTACGGAAGTCAGTTATTTACTATTAGTCCTACAGTAGCTGTAAAGGTTTATTTTTTGCCTGCGATAAACTTAAAAATGCAGCTGAATTTTTCTAATCGATGAATTTTGTTAATTATTATCGCATCGTTTTATTTCGATGCTGTGTTTTGTTTCAAATCTTATGGAATGGTATTATTTGTGCCGGAATAAAATATTCTTAAGGTTTTCCATGCATTAGTGTAAAAAAATGCTCCGAGGTTTGAATGCCGTCCACGTAGCTGGAGAGTTTTTGCCTCAGCCGTCACTTCATATTACAGCTGAGGGTTAATGCGATTTCTTCCTGTGATACAAAAAAATGAGTGCACGACGTGCTTCCCTCAGCTTTCTCAGTGCTTTTAGTTATCCTTTCAATCATCGACCCGAGGTAACTTTATCCCTTTAATGTATGATGGGATTTCTCGATAAACCCAGCAAAAGTTTCGTCGATTGAACTGCTTTGCAGGACGCACCTCGCTTTTGTCTGAAAGATCTACGACTGACTGAGGGCTCTTTGCAACACGTGATACGTTCTCTATTTTTTATTTCATACTCCATTTCAATCAAAAATACTTTTTTTTCTCCTCTCTTGGTCCTTCGATAACAAGATATTTATTGCCACTTATCAAAACTGTCTTCGTTTTAATCTGCTTAATTATATCACGGATCACACGAAATACATATTTTCCCTCGAACTTCTTCAAGTTTTCCTTCGTGATAATGGGAACTTGGTGACAGAACCAAGAAAAAGAATATTTGCAAACGGTACAGAAACGTTTATAGTAAAATTATTAGTGTATTTAATTAGTGTTTGACTTTAATAATATTTACACATATTAAACAATAATTATTCTGATAGAACGAGTTTATTTGGACTGGTACAGTTAAAAGTAGCAGCAATCCTTTAAATGATGTTTGCTCATTTAAGGTAGTATAATGGGGAAACATTTAGCAGGTAGAACGGTTAATTTGATGAAATAAGGAAAAACGTGAAGGGAACGAGAGTTATAGACTGCAATTTCTTGGCTCCAGCGGAAATGGAAGAAGGAGGTATAGCTGTGTGTGTGTGTGAGAGTAGTGGGTTATCCGCATTTCGAGTAGCCTCGAAACGACATAACAATTTCGTTAGTCGTCGTATTCGGGGCGTGCACAGACGCTCAATGAATTGTAAAATCGTCGACTCTCTGTTGTGGGCGGGTACGTGTTCTATTTTTTTTCTCCAGCTTCAATTAAAGCGGTCTCCAGAGGCGGAACAGACGTATGCGGGGTTGAGAAAAAATCCACTCGTCTGTTAAAACCTTTGGCTCTCTCGTACTTGCTAAGTGTTTCCACGCTTCGTTAAGAAACAAAAAATCCAAAACTCGTTACCTTATACCATTAAAGTAAAAAGATTGATTCATTGATTTGTTATATAGCGATCGCATGGTTCATAAAGCGCAGTAAATCAGATTTTAATGCTCGAAGCTCATCGATCCTTGAAACGAAGATTTATAACGGAGATTTAACATTTACTGCGTCGATTAATTGTTAAACATATTTGAATTTTTCACCTTAATACTATGTGTAAGCGCTCACGCATGAACAGGTTCTTTTGTATATATATATATATATATATACAGTATGTGTATTGTAACCATTCCATCATATTAGTAGTTATATTTTCATATGAATCTCACGTTGGTATCTTTTACGAGGTAGAGCCTAAGCTCCGTCAGGGAATCGTCGTAAAAGTTTCTTTCGTGGAAGGGAAGCACCATCGTCAATATATACATAAATTCAGACGATTTGCAAATATTTCGAGGAAAAGCTTTATTAACTTGTAAGGGATCCTGCTATGGATCTACAAAAATTTATTTATTTTTTGACTCGAATATTTGCCAGAAATTTGTTGGAATAGTATAATTTTTTGAATTTCAATGTCTCGATGTTTACCTTAAATGAATGTCGTGCTCTACATAGCGAATACTCGCTCCAGGAGAATACGCGGGTTTATACCGACGAGTTACTTTTAATTAGAGATTATAAATTCGATATTGGCTTAGTTAGAGTTTTCTTAAGTCTCTTGAACGTGGTGTTGAGTGTTACTGCACCACTGTACTCCATTCAATGGTCGATACTTGAATTTATATCTCTCTGCTGTATTGACTTAACAAGGCCTCATCCAGAAATTTGTTTGCCTCGAAATTTGCGTAAAAGAGAGCTGTAGAATTTACATGGGAAAAGAGATTTCTTGCAGTCGCAGAAATCTGGCTTCCTTCTTCGGTCGAGGAAAGTAAAATTTCCGTTTGAAATATTCGTTGCGTCAAATGTAAGGAGAATTAATCGTGAAAGTACGAGAATAACAGTCAACCGTGTCTTGCATTATTAACCGCCAAAAATGTTATAAAAGTGAATAAAGCTAGCATTATATTTTCAGACATGGTTGATGATGCACATAGTCGACCCCCGCCATCGCTATGCATGGCCGCTGGTTTCTCCTCTTCTGCAACACAAGCAACGTAATAATATAGTCTAAAAGTTACTCCATATAATAAAACTAAAATTAATTAAAGACTCTATTAAATCTACCCATGAATTATCAAGGTTTAAAAAAAAATTCAATATGCCACCCTTTGAGAACTTTTACCATTTATCTCCAGTAAAGTAAACGGTCCTGAATTCCTAATTTTATTGCAAATAGTTTCTGCACGAAATTTAAAATAATTATAATTACAATGGGTTTGTTCGCAATGGCAATTAAAAGTTTATATTGCTTCGCGGTTACTCCCCACTTTCTTTTTTGGACAAATATAATAATGCGCAATTGACTAAAACTTTACATAATTAAGAATTCCTTGCCTCTTGTTTGTAAATGCCAAAGATACACGGGATACCATTTATATAGGGAAAATCTTCACTATTGAACCGGAAATTTTACGGTCCATAAAAGCGCGAAATGTTGCTCCGAGCACCGTGACCTCGCACTCAAAACCACGCGCGAATCTGTATTGAATCTCGTTGGAGGGTGCGGAATAACCACTCGATCTTATTACTGGTCAAGGTCAAGCTCATTGGGCCACTTTATGCTTTCAACCGTACTCTGGTTTACCATTTAAAATCGATATTCAGATTTCCCAGTGGGAGGGGATAGGGCCTCGGCTATAAAAGTGTATATCCAAGCATGCATATATATATAAAGTATATACACTATTACGTAGGATGGTTTTTTGGAAATCTTATCAGCCTGCCATAAAACCGAAACGAAGGAACGACGACGAAGAAAGAAAAACATGATTTACCTTCGATCACGCGAATCATAATTTGCGCCGGTTTGGCATTGCTGGGTAAACACGTATAGTTTCCTCCGTGATAGGGCTGAACTTTTTTCAGCAGAAGGATCGATCCGTTCTTCGTCGCTATTATTCTGGCTTCAGGATCATCATCGTAGTTAATCATTCGATCTTGCCTGTACCAGAAAATGTAAACGGGTCGTTCCGTGGCTGCAATCAGTTGGCATTCCAGTCGTAAACTCGAGCTTTGTTTCACGTGCAAATCTGGCCCACCAGGTATCACGGAATACGCATCTGTGATGTTCAACCGGATCAAGCGCTGCTGCACGGGTTCCGTTTGTATCTGCAGCATTTACCCAAAACGACATAGAAATAAGCTATCACATGGCTCGTATCAAAAATTCATCTCCATTAATAACGGTGTCAAACTTATGCGTACTATATATACTCGAATTAAGAAATGTTCTCAAAACTTTGACAGTTTTCGCTGCTTTCGTACTTTAATTAATCAGACTCTTTTGTCCGGTGCTTAATAATGAAGTTACAACGGTAGTTCATTAATCCTTGCGAGAATAGGTACCATTATGATTGATTTCCAATAAGAGCTAATAAATCTAGTATAAATCCGCTCGCTGACTAATTCTATATATATATATATATATATTATAAATTTTAGTCTATTGCTCTCTCCACAGCTGATATGCACGAATGGAATTATTCTACCATAATAATAATGTTATCTGTAAAGATGGAATAACCTTTAATATCCCTGTATTCCGTTATATCCTGTTATCACGGGTCGTCAGGATGTTCAGGCGCTATTATCTGACCGCAGTCTGTTATTACTGATCCCACTGACTCTATTGGCACCATTACTGTTGAGCGATCAGTGTTGGCCCTAGTAGCATTCGTGGATGACTGATCAACCTTGATTATTACTATCCCTGCTGCGTGTACTATACCTATTTAACTGTTATATATTCTACAATATTCCTCGTGCTTTGATCATTGGCTTACATTTTATTGTAATTTACCGTATCTCACACCAACAAATCAACCAACAATTCAATTAACGCTAATTCCTGAATGCTAACGCGCTCATAATTGTCTATAGTAAATTGTCATTAATTTACCTGACACTCGTAAACGCCAGCATCCTCGTGCCTGACGCTCCTAATTTGCAAGTTCCACTCGGAATTGGTTGTTACAACAACGAAACGCGAATCAATCGAATGTGTACTTCTGCCAACTGTCAAAAGGCGTCCCTCGGCCTGGTCCCTCTTCTTCACCCACGTCACCTGCAAAATAAACAACAAAAATCGTTTCTTTCTCTTCCTTTGTGTTTCTACTCGAGCTTTCGAGTTATTTTTATCCAGGAGGGAATTTTAGTCCAGAATCTCAATTGGAAGTGTTGCTACACAGTCAAAGTCTTGTGAGAGGGCTACCGTGGGCTACTACTGTTAAGGCAATTTGACGAAGCTACAGGTAAATGGAAGCACGTGAATTCACTCCGAGATTCCAAGCCGTTTGGACTTTTAGCACAACTGCGGGCTTTCACGGAAGTCCGTTTCTTTTTTAGCCCGAAGCACCACTCAAGGCCAGTGCTTTTGGAAAGTTTACCGGTTCATCGTTGCAGCATGTGTTAGTTGAAAATTTGCCTCTACAATTCCTCCAGAGTATGTGTATTACTGCTCGTCATTTTTCAAGACTTTATTGTTTCTTACTAAATCTAATAAAATCATAGTAGCATTTATAAAATATTTCTTAATTTATCATAATCGTCACTGAAAGCATTCAAAGAAAAAATACAATATTGCTGCACGTGCTCATTGGCAAAATAATTTACAATGATAACATTTGCCTCGGGAAAACTTTTGCGCGAGTATTTTGTCCCGCGATACTACATCTTTCTAACTGCCAAAACTTGTTTACTTTTCTCCTACTGTAATTCTGTTCAAAGGAAGCGAGTCGTTCATCAGAACTAACTATGAATCACCTGACAGCTGCACGTCTCGAAATTTCTCCAAGTTGCACATTTTTATTTAATAAACGAACAACCACAGAAACGTTGGACTCTGATCGGATGAAACACACTCGAACGTATATAATAATTTTAACATGAGAAAATTACAACAAGTCCATTTTCACGTTATATCGATGTAAGGTTCGAAATGTAGCAGTTTTAACCGACGATAAACGCTGAACAATTGCGCGTGACGAGTGGTTTTCGGATAATGGCTATCTGGGCGACAGGATTTCATTTGTCAATGAACAATAAAGTCGGATGCACGGAACAATGCTGGGACGCATCGTACCCCGTGGAAATCCTCCTGAATCACTGTAATAATTACTATGACATTGAATTCGCCACTCGCTCACAGGAAGGGTGGGATTGGCGCGACGAGAGGGCTGCCTAAGGGAAAGGGCACTCGCGTGCCTTAATTGTTTCGGTCGAGAGCACTCTACTTTAGTGGCAAGAGTAGCCTCCGCGATTTTCCGGCGACGAGGGATCGATCAAACCGCCCCCCAGCATTAATCACCAATAATGCAAGTCGCTCATTAGCGGCGCGGTATAAAATATGTTTCATCAGGAGTATCGCTAAAAATGAGTATTAGTGCGGTCAAATTAATTACGCGTCATAATAAAGTACGGGGAGGTAATGGTAGCAGCAACGAAGCAGCTGATAATGCAGTCCAAAGAAGTCTATCAGTATCGGACGATGTAAATGAACGAAAACAAAATAGCAAGAAACTCGTGGCACTATCCTTTGTTGGGATTGAAAAGTACGTGTAACAAAGAGCTTAAGGAAGCTCGTTCCGCTGTTTCATTGAGAGCGTTAATTCAAACGGATAACGATGTCAGCCGCAAACAAAGGTGTGTCGCGATTGGACCGAGACATTCGAGAGTGGTTCGCGGGGAGTCTCATCCGTCTGAGAGCTTATTCGTCCCTTGCGAAGCATACGCCATAATGGTTAAATCTGCCAAGGACAATAATTATTGTATTTCAACAATGATCCGTGCCGAGGAGTGGAGACTTCACAGGAGAGAAGTACAAAGAGATGCAGGATAAGAAAACCCATCTTCCTGTCGCCTGGATCTCTTCCAGAATGGACGCATTGTTTCGTCATCGGGGCCAAAAAATCTATCGGCTTGTGGATTAATCGTTGGCTCGTCTAGCTTGCTTTTTTTCTTTCGTCTCGGACTAGATTATTGTTATTGTATAAACAAGGCGTATCCCCTTGTTTCAGCTACGGGAGCTTCGATCGGTATAAGTAGTAAGCCTCGATAATTCCACGCGGCTTGACTGTGAGAAATCTTTTTGCCCCTCTAGGACTACTCGCAGTGGTATAGACGCAGCTGGGCCAGACGCTGCGCAAGTAGTGGGGACAGAAAATAATCCGGCGTGGGAAGCTGGCCATTAATCATGGCTTTTCTCGGTGCGTGTGAACAAGCCGCCGCGGCAACACCGAACTGCTATTTAATTAATGTCGTCCTGCCTGGCCCGAAAAAACGCTCTCCAATCGAGCGAAATTTATTGGCTCTCCGACCGAAGTCTGCTAAGACTTCGAGAGCCTCTCGCTAATACGCGCTTCCTTTTTCTTCTCGCTTGGCCCTCGCGCGACCGCACCGACAAAACCCTTTATACGGGTCATTAATCTGCTGAAAAAATTAATACGATCCAATCCCAGTTGAGGAAATTTGCACTTGAAAAAATTCAAATCTGCGGGAATTCAGCGAGGAATTCCTTTTTACCCCTGCGATGTATACGAGGGTGAACTGTGTCGCTTGAAAAGTGAAAGAAAATGTTTTTCATTTTGTTTATTGCAGCTACATTTGTTTAGACTCGAAGTATAAATTATTGGAGCTAGGCAATCTGGTTTACGCGAAAATGGAACGTTCTATGAAAGAGCTGAAAGGCGGTATCGATGAAAGGCATGCAATAAATAGAGGCCATGTACGTTTAGTAATTTATTATTAATCGATCACGATGTTACGAGCGATCGATATGCTTGCTTTCGTATATCAGATGAATAGTTAGAGTCTGATATGGTGGATTATCCACGAATCTCCGTTTGAATTGTCGAGTGATATTATACCGACGGATTTGAAATTGACCTAAATCAACGTACCATTTCCCACGTTAAGACAACAGTGTGTAAATTGTTTAAATCTTCACAGCAGATCCCTCGTGTTTTCTGTGTCTGCGGGTTGAATTTAACCCGATTCCGTATCAGCTACTCTCGTAAAAAAACTTTTGACGATGCAAATGGGATATCGTTGAATATTAAAAAGATTCAGCTGCATTTATTTTTCGAGACGGTTTTGCAATACTAAATAGTTTCTCGATGGAGGACTGGTAAGAAGGAAGGATAGGTTGCGCGATATGCTTCGAAAATGATAAAACAGTGATTTTAGTAATAGCAGGTATAATTGCTAAAAGTAAAGTAGAAAATTATGGACCATTGATAAAATATTGATGGCGTTGTCTACTAGGCTTTTGATTGTCTATTGCTTTGTACTTGCATTGTTCATTGTCTAATGTCGGCGTTTCGCTTCTCGCAACGACATGCTATGTTATGACCCACTCCAAATTTATGGCTCCTAAAGTGGACGCAGTTTTGTAAATCCCACTCGACACTACTGCGCCATCCTTTCGACTACAGGTGCGTCTTCTAGTATATGCTTCACATCACGATTCAATTGACGCACGTGTTTGTGAAGCAGCTAGTGCTTGTGTCTCTTGCAGAATTTCGTTTTTTATTTCACTATTTTCTTTACATAGAAGTACTTTTTATTTAAAGAATTTTCTGGAAATTATTGTACTGCAGCTGTGTATATGTGTGTGTAAAGAATATTCTATTTTGTGTTAGATGAGAGATTGCTTAATCTTTCACCCCTTTGATTAATCGAGTATATAATTTTAAAAGTAATAGACGTCCAATTATAATGTTCTAATAGCAGATGGTATAATAAAATCATTATTTCGAAATATATTTAAAATGTAAATGCAGTACCCACTGCAGGGAATGGTTCAAATGGTAGCAGTTTAATGGTTTCATTAGCGTAGCTCCCTTATTATAAAGGTAGGCCGTTATTCGAATATGCTCGGTCTTAATGATTCTTCTAAGCAGTTTTTATTAAATCCTTGTATAGGTATACGTTAAACTTGTTCTTGTTATTCAACAATATTTTATAATCATTCTGTACAATATTTTAAAAACCACATTGCAGTAAAATAGTTGTATCTATGGTTACTCAGCACTATTTGGAGTGTAATTTCTTGACATTGCGAAGGTCATTAAAATTCAACAACGTTTTGTCAACCTCGTTTACGAGTGTCCCATTTTGATGTCATATCCTAAAAAAGTTTTTTATTTTTTATTATAGAAAAAAATGCTTTAAACAAACCCTGTTTCATTTCGAGGGTGAGATAAGATGATATCATCGGTTTAAATTTGGAAGATATGCTGAAGGAGTTGCGAAGGTTATCTTGAATTTTTTCAGTCGTATCCATTGTTTTTCATTGCATACACTGAGAAACATGTTACAGATTTTTTAATCTATTAACAGATATTCGTAATACCAATAAACTACATTTATTGGCACTATGAATAACTATCAATAGGTTGAAAAATTATGTAACATAATCTCAGTCTATTCTTATGGCTATCATCAAGAGTTTTTCAAAGATCCATTTTCACGTTTTCATTTCGTTCGGTCGTTTACGAGGTATTTCAATTTGGTATTATATAGGTAGATGATCGACTATTCTTACGTACATGTAGTGGTCACGCACACCCCTTCAGTCAAATGCATTCCTGTGCAATTTCAAATTGAAATATCTCGTTAAACGACTGGATGGAATGAAAAAATGAAAAGAGGATTTTTGAAACCTTTCGAGGTCAGTTACAAGAAAATGCAATAAAATAATGGAGGAATATTGAAAAAATTTCAAGAGATCTACATATTCCTCGAAGCATGTCCCCCAAGGTTAAACCGAAGATATCATCCAACGTCTCTTTTGAAATAAAATATATTTCAAAAGTTATTCTCTTCGCTACAATGAAACTTAAAAAACTTTCTGCAGTTTGATATTAAAATGGGACACCGTCTATAATGCTCGCATTGTAACCACTGACAATAGCTGATAATTCATACAATTATTTACCTACCGGACCAGGAGTTATTTGAATTTATTTGACCTATTTTCCATTCTATCGAATTCTCGTTTAACAATCAATATGTGTACTTTCACGTGTCACAATATGCTTGGTCGCAGCAGAATATATTTCGCAAACCTGTTAAATTGATTATAAAAGCATAGTTTAATTAATAAAATAGCAACGATCGCAACAGTTTTGTGGCTACATTAGCTCTTTAGTAGTACAAGGGACGAAAATAGCTAGCATGAACGAAATTACAAACTCCCAGTAGATATCGCGGTCTTTTATTATCTCTTTTCATTAACGTCTTTTCCGGTGTGCTCGATGCCTCCTACAGTCCCGTTGTAATTTATACTCCACCCCCCCCCTCCTTCTACCACAATACCAACCACCTTATCCATTCTCCTATAGGGTTATTTTAATGGGGTCTGGAACGATGCAGACCTTCACCGTGGCCTCGACAACGCAGCTACGAAAATCATGTAGCATAAACACGAGAACTTCACCGGTTATTTCTGCAAAAATCATTCATGTCCAGCCAACCTCTCTCTAAAGCACACACGCATTACAAGCATTTACAGAAATATTCTGTCTTCGATTACCGTCATGGTAACTGGAATTTTCATTAAGGGAGTTTATTTACGATCGATAAGTCATTTTCGAGGGTGCTCCATCTCGTTCCTGCATTATTCCCTGCTTAAACGATGAGAAAAGCGATTGGCGAGCGGCAGTTATAAAGTTGGCGTGGGATCCTTAAGCGTGCGCGACGGCTGGGAAGAATCACGGGTGCGGAAGGATTCTTAATCTTAAGGATGGTCGACCGAGGAGGCCAGAGGCCCACTCAGATTCGATCGATTTCTTCGTACCAACCTCTTTATCTCTACCCCCACCCTACCCCCACCACGCCACCTTCACCCCTTTAGCGAGAGTCATTAAGATAGTTAAAGTTTAAAGTGGCCCAAGTTTGCGGTTTCCTTCCTCTCCAGTATCCGTTTCTTACCACTTTTAAGTGTTTCACTTCTTTATGAACAAGTTTGACGAGCACGCTTTTAATTAGCGTTTTTAAAGAATGTTCAGGACGATAAGGAGATGCATCAACCCAGCTTACTCTTAGATTGCCTCCCCGTGCATCAGGCTAATACGCCATTTCCTCGTAAAAACTTGTTGCTGCGTAAATTTTTCTTATTTCGGAGCTTATTTTCCCTCGGAGGCGAGCGCCTGCACCACGATGTAATTTTCGGCTGATTTTCGGATGGAGGATCTATCGGCTGTGAATAGGGGTATCTCGCGAGGTGACGTATCGATCATCGCGGGGCGCGAGTAAAAATTTGTCGCGCGGGCGCCTCGAACTTTGTATTGCGTTCCAGAGACAATGTGCTATCCCAGCCAGAAAATTGGAGAAGTTCCCACGTCCCCGTTGGGATTTCCAGTATGGGATCCAGTTGGATTTAGAAGGCGCGTGTACCGATTTCGAAAATATTCATATTGGCCTGACTCGTTGGGAAATTTATGCCTGCTACATCGGCTGAATATAACGTCCCGGTAACGCTCTCTGTCGCCTCACTCTACATATATATATAGTACATATATATACCATATCTCTGTACACTCGACATGGCGCAATTGCAACATATTTACATGCGTGTTTAGGCGCTGTAAGCACTTTGTTCAATTTATACACAAATTTGACATTTTATAGGAATCGTCAAAAGCTTCGTTAAATTTATTTATAATATTGTACACTCGGTACATATATATATATATATATATGATAGTTATTTTGGACTAATTTAAATGTTTATGAAGACACTGACTATTAGGCGATATTCGCGCTTACACCGGCCAGCGAAACTATATACAGACAGATGCTTGCAATATAGAGAAATATTTTTCGCAAATATCGTTATATCCCAACGTACTTCTGTTGCTGTAACACCGCTGGTGCTGACGTCGCTACGCGATCGTTACCGCTATTGAAAATTTCCATAAATATTTTTGCCTTTATACCGTTTTACGATAGTTGCCGACGGACACTCCATAAATTTGCCAGATTTTCGCTGAGCTTCGGCTTTTTCGTTGGGACATTTTTGCCGTCTGGTTTCCATTATCTCCGTTAATTGCGACAAATGAAATCCTAGCCTGCGCGGTCGTTATTTCTGACTAGGCGCGTTACTCTATGCAAAATTGTAAAGGAACGACCAGCGGCACCTAGCACAGTGCGCGCTTCGGAGAAAGAAAAAACTACAAAACCGTTGGCCACCTTTTGTCTCGTGGCACACACTCGGTGTCTCGTCGTTTTTCCTTCCGTCGTATTCCACTCCAACGACGAAATGCAAAATTGCCGCAGCAAAGTGCGAAACGTTTCAGCGAAACATGTTTCTGCACGAGTGCGAGCCTCTCTCTCTCTCACTCTCCCTGTTACTGTAGCTGAATGTATCCAGAAACGGCATCATTCCATATACATAAACTCCCTCGAATCCGGGCAAACCTTTCATCGTTATTTAATAAATACTTTATATATATATATAGTACCCAGGTACAGTACTAATATCATTTTATTCGGAGTTTATTCCTTCCGAGTGAAATCGATATATTCGCAAAATTGCCTTTTTCAATTTCTTTCTACGAATTTGGACGAAATGGACAATAGTCCCTTTTACGATTGGAATGCTATGGAGAAATTTCCTTGGATTCTTTTGCTGCTCAATGCCTGGAGACATTCGTGTAGAAGTGTCGGGGTACACGCTTTACCAGTCGCGATAAAGCTGTGGATATATTGGATCTATGCATGCGCGTCACGAATTCTGTCGGATCTTCTGTGACACGTTAAACCGCAAAATCCGCATTCTTGCTTTTAACAATTGCGCACCCAGACCAATTGTTATGTAAATACATCCTTGTGTGTGCGTTGGAATCAGATAAATATTCTGCTCGATCATTCCAGTAATTTCTTTCGACAAAGGAATCATATTTTGTCGATGTGGCAAATTAAATATTTTCCATTTAAGTAGAAAATCCTTTAAATAATCGCTTTAACTACTTTTATTGGCTCGCGAGATGCGCTATTGTATATTATAACGTTCGACGCCCAGAACTTCTTGCTTATCGAAAAGCGATAGAGAGAAAGAGGTATAATACGAGGCTGTTTGTTCAAACAAACCTATATATACATATATATAGTATTTCCACTCTTTCACCACCGAGGCGCGCAGAAATGAGAACACAAACCTATACGCAAGATAACATACACGAGTATATATCCACCACCCTCGCGAGCAATTTAAAAATGCTATATAACCCTGAAAGCATATATACATACATCTCTGAATATCTTTGATAATGGCATTCGAATGCAGAGCACACTATGCATAAAACAACGATTCAACATTTATTTCCCTTGCAAATAGATTAGGTTTCGCACATTAGAATCAATTGGCTTGTTTATGCCGTTATTATTTACTCACTCCTATAAAATTATGTATACCGGTATGATTTACAGCAGTGAAAATATTGATTTATCGGTATATATACGAACGGTGATAGAGAGATGCGCGAGATAAGCGGGTTCCCTGTGAAAAATCGAGTGTGTACGGAAAGTATGAAAGTATAAACGGTGAAAAAGCATCGTAGGTAAAGCTAGGCATTCTAATGTAAGAATAACGATCTTTGCGTAAGAAGGGCTCCATTTTAGAAATTCTGAATGTAGCTCGATAGGAATTGAAATTCTCAGCATGTGCGCCAACGATTTTTGCAAGTCAGACGGTGCAAGTGGAGGCTGCTATCCCTTTGAAGAGATTTGTCCTGCATCCTCAACACGACGTGCATTGCAGCTACTCATCCGTGGCCGCCTTGTCGTCGTTCTGCACGCATTTCGAAATTAAGCGCGAATTCCCGATGCCAATCTTCCGGAAGAGTCTGCCAATTTTCCATTCTGCTGCTTCTGCTAGATGGATTTTTCATTATTCTCCACCCCCTCCCCCTTCCTTTTCCATAGGTTTCAATTCCTCAATGAGGCTTTATTTAAAATTCTCTGTTTCATGCTGTATAAAGAACATTTACGTCGCAGCTTCATTTATTGCATTTCGGACGGAATTCCCGGCACGGAAGGAATTTTCCGTATAATCTGATCCAATAGAAGAACCTGGCTCCAAATTTCCACTGGCTTTGGGACCAATTTACTCTCTCCGCAACAAATTTATTTAGCTGAATTAAAATTCTTCAATAAAGATCCGATCTTCGTAAAATTACTCATGCTGCGATGCTTGCGAATCGTGCTCTTTGTTCCAATACGTGACGCACTCCGACAACTTTTTTTCATCTGCCACTGTTTTATTTCATTCAATTTTTCAGCCTTTTATATATATATATATATATATAGGGCTCGATATCCAAACGTTGTAACGTTGCTCCAAGAATAATATTGCAGCAATAAAAAAACCTAAATAGCTTCTGTACGGAGCCATCTTAAATTCGGGAATCTCTTGTATTTTAAATAAAAAATACTTTAAATCGATATATCGACTATTCGTTCTTCCTAAAAGAATTAGGATAACATTTATGTAGGAATTTTTTTTTGTAACATGGAATGCAAAACCAACCTTTGATTTAAATTATCGGTGTACCCCTATATTATTGAATTTTCCGAGCTCTTTCGATACATTTCCTCCAACATATAACCTATATAGTTTATAACGAATTGCAATAAGCAGATTGTAGGATGCGTCTTTTCTTCATCGGATTATCTTAAATGGAATTACAAAAAATATTGATATAACTGCACGTGCCTTTGATTATAATTATCGATAAAATTCTGAAGATTCCGTGTAAGAATCTCCGCGTTGGACGAGATAAAATAAATACATTTTGAAGGGATTACTAATAAGTGGACCATTTACGAGTGCTCGTTATCCCGTCTACTGCCTCGGAAGATCTCCGTTCATCAATTGGCTCGCAAATTGCGTTCGGTGACGTGTACGAATCAATATATATATATATATATATATAATATCGGTTATGCAGCTAAAAAAACACGTGAAAGTTAAGCTCGACATACGCGTAACTCTTCATCCTTTAACCCACTTTCCCCAGATTATCCACGAGTTCGATCAGAGAGTCGAACGTTTCTATTTTTATAAAATTGCGTCCAATCGAGCTTCTTATAAGAGATGAAACTGGTATCATAGGATAATAGACGGAACAGCAGCTGATTCTGGAATTAATCTGTGCAATTTGCAGATTGGCCAGAGATTAAACAATGGCAGCTCTTATCCGAGTTCCGAGTGGTAATAATGGTAGCAGCGAGCGATGAAAATAGAGAGGGGTATATAGTGGACGTCGCGAGAAATAAAAGGGATAGAGAGGAAGAGAAGGAAGTGGATGAGGGGAATAAGTGTGATATCCTGAAAGGATACAGAGGTGCGGACAAAGGAACCCCTTTCACACGACTCTCCCCTCTCCCTCGCTCTTTCTCTCTACGGCTCACTGGGTGCTTTAAGAATACGCGATAGCCTCTTGCCGAGCTATCGGATTTCTTTATTCCAGGGGTGCGTCGCGAGTCACGATACATAATATATACGAGCTTGCATAATATATGTGTGTGTGGGTGTGAGGTACACGAGGCGCTTCGAAGGATCAACTAAAATACCTTCGCCTGTGTGTCCTTGTCTTCCTCTTTTCAAGTTACTTCCGCAAAGAAACGAACCACCCCAACGGTCCATCCGAGCTTCAACTTTCGCATTCCGAAGGGAACTCGAGCTCCTGATGAACCACTCCCATTTTCTCCCTGAAATTTCTATATATGTAAAGGTACACTCTTCTGTAGGAACTTTGTGGTTTCTATAAATAAACAATAGGGGAAACTTTCTCTTTTTTTTACAAAATTACCTTTTCCCACGCAAAGTGAGATGGAAGTTTGCACGAAGGACAATTAAACCGAAATAAATATATTCTGGGACGATTCTCTTGCAGTTGTTAGTTAAAGTTAACCCAGCCACAAGCAAATGTTGTGGTAGGCTAGGGGAAAGTTGGAATTGTTATTTATGGAAGCTCGAAACGTTTCTACAGGATTTATGAAATCTCTGTGCCAGTTATAATAAGTCTGAAGGATTATTCTGGTATTTAATAGTGAATGCGGAGTTTAATCAGGGTTTGTCGAAAGCTTGCAGGTCCGTGTCTTCGGTGTTCTTTGGTGTAGTTGGACGAGTTCGCCAGCTGACCAACCTCCTTTGGATTCCATGCTGCTCTAATTAACTGCTGTCAGCAGCACTTGCGCATGGAGGGAAAGCGATAGGGTGAAAAGGTAAAGAGCAGGGGGGGGGGGGGGGTAGAAAATATGTATACGTGAATACGTAAACGTATAGGGGAGGAAGGGAGAGTGAGAGAGAGAGAGTGTCAAACAGATACTATATATACCACTGTGCTTGTTGGTGAATGTATAGAACGCGCAGAATGGATAGAGAATTTCCTCTCCTCTTTATGTCATCCCTTGTCAGTTTGGTTTTCCTTCCCCTACCCTCTCAACCATGCAGAAATATATGGTTATTACCAGATATTGTCCTACTGTAAAACCACGAAGAACCTTTCTCCGCTCGATCGATTTATAAAGTCGAATATAAAAGTTTCCATCGCGCGTTAAATTAGGCGAACGAGGAAATATACCTATCGTTCTTTAATTTCCTGCTGGCTCGTTGTTATTTTTGCGAAAAACTGATTTACCGATAAGCTTCCGATCCATCGAATACCAAGCTTGAAGTATGGAATGTTTCGATCTAGCTAATCGAATTTCGCAAAAGCAATGTATCCTTGTAATTCGAGAAGTTGCTGTGTGTTATTGGATGGCATTCCATTTAGGTGACGAATCGGTGGGCAGAGCAGAAATGACCACTGCTACGATTAGATGAAGCTTATTTCGTAATCGTATTAGTGACTTTGAAGATGCAGCTTACCCGTGTAATTTACTCACACTTACCGTGTGTAATTGCTCGCGTGCAATGTCTTCTTGAGTAACGCGTTTCTGCCCTTAGGCTGCTCTGCTTCACTATTTAAACTCTCCAACTGTGTTAAGGTAGCTATAGGATACTGATCTCTTTACCATAAATAATTCTGATAAATTTATATTCCTCGACCTGTATAAACCTTCTCTCTCTCTCTCTCTCTCTCTCTCATTGTAAGCCTCGATATATACCATACTTCTACAGGCTTTACAAAAAAAAAAAAAAAAACATTCTCTCTGTACAAACGAAACGAAGATATAAAGAAATGAGTTTTTCTTCATGAATCACCGTAATATATTTATATTCAACTAGTAATGTTAATTGCAAAGTGTACTTGTCCTTTAATCGCTAGAATCGATTATTCGAACGTCAATTTTATGATTTATCGATGTAACGCTGTGGTGGCTCGTGCCAAAGTATACATATACTTTTATAAAGTGATTCATACGCCCAGCTATTTGCGATTCATGCAATCACATCAATCTCCTTTAATATGTAAATGCGATCCATCATTTTGGTTGTTCTGGAAAGAAAGCGGATTGCGAGGTCCTAAAATATGCACTCTATACTTTTAGGCATTAATATTTTAATGTCGTAAAATGTATCGTATATAGCGGTATTTGTTTGAGGAGATCGAAATTGAATTTAATCAATATTTACGTTGAGCGGATAAAGCAAAGTGATGCTCGGTGGGTGCAGTACTATTCTCTTTATCGAGTGCAGTTGGATATTAGAGGGACAAAGCGATAACGATTTTACCAGCCACACGCGTATTTAGGGTATTGTATTAATGAAAATTGGTTGCCATTAAATTAAGGATGTGTGTCCTAACAACAATGGAGAGCCTTGCCAAGAGCCGTTAAGCTAGCATCGAAATGACATTTGTGCTAGGGCTTGCGGGTTTTATCGTTGACAAGTCGGCTCTCTTGTCACAACAATAGACGCGGAAATCAATCCGACATATCCTTTCTGAATGGTAATGGTCAACGACAAAGTCAAAGCACAATCAGGACTCGGTGGCGCTTAAAGGACAAAGGAAATACAATTCTCTTGTGCAATTTCCCTCGAGTGACACCGAACGAATGAAGTGGCGAAATTTGATGCTTCAAAGCCCAGCGTTCCCGCTGTCCCTGCGCCGTATCCTCTCATTTTGGCCTACCGAATCTTTTTTCTCGCTTGACTTTTTGCTCTCGCGCGATTACAAGGAAGCCGCAGTTCCTTCCTCTATACGTCGAAGAACTCACAAAGCTCCTCGTTTTTCCCTTTCTCTTTGTCTCCCCTCGTTGCAACCGCTCCGTTTCCACCCAACATTAGCTTTTATGCTCACTTTCATCGGGTGCAACCAAAATTCCTTCTAAAATCATGGACCTTCGCTAAGCTCAAACCTCTCTTACTATTACGTATACTTTTATTCTTGTCGTACTCTCCATATAACCCACTTTTTTTCTCCCTCTTTAAATATACACTCTCCTCTCTACAAAATCAGTTGCTTCTGATAATTCCGAGCATCATATATATAATCTATCCTGCATGACCGACCTTAATAGCAATCGTCCAAATAAGATACGTTCATCCACCATTTTTCAATTAGAAATCCGTTTCATTCGGGTCCATATTTTGCCTCACGAGCTTAATCCGTTGGATCGAAATAGCGCCACTCAATTTTTCACTATTGTCTTGTAGATTGAAAATTTTCTCTAGCCATTCATCGAAGATGCTGCTACTGGGGAAGTTTGATTAGAGTTATATTTTTAGCCAGCTCGAAGTAGATTTCGATAGACCCTATATCCACATATATATACGCGATCTTAAAACGATTGCAAAATTAATGGAATACGCAGTTATAGAATTTCATAGGCTCGGCTTCGATCGAATGATTTAAGAATTAACGCGCAGTAGCAGTTTATATCGATAGAAACGGATTGGCTGGTAGTGTCACGTTTTCGGAGTATGAATCCATTATCCAATGGTTGGATTGAAAGGATGGAAGTTGGGAGATCAATAGACTTTTATGAGGGCGTGCAGAATGGGCGCGGAATTGGAGCTGAGAGATGAAGTTTCCAACGAGCTTTTTCGGAAGCGATGAAGTTGGCCGGTGCGCGCAGTGGTGGTAAACGAGGTGCCGGGATGTCGGGAAACACAATTCTTGCGAGCAATTTCAACGGGCGCGGCCGAGTATCGTGCGAATGGGTCAGCTACTCAATCAGGTCTTGAAAGGTAGTTGCTGGAGGGAGTCTGAACTGGTTGACACTTGCAATTTTAATGGGGAAAAATTACGAGGCTCGGGCCGGGAAACTTAGTTCGCGAGTCAACTTGGCCCTTTTCCACTCTGGAATTGGAATCTCTGCGCACTGGGTCCAGCTCGCGTTGCATCTAATGCTTCCTGCTAGTGCCAGGTAGCAGCCAGGAGTTTCACGATATAGCTGCTCTTTGGCGCGGTAACGCTAGCCTCTGGCATGAATACATCAGTGAGCTGCTTCGATTATTTATTTAAGACCCTTCACTGCCCTTTCCTCCCCTGACCCTCGACTCTCTCTCTCTCTCTCTCTCTCGAGCAATCTCGCCGCTTCCCACCACCGGCTTAACCCTGCAATGCACACATCCACCAGCAGAGAAAATAAAAATCCTACAAACTCATGCAAGCCTTTTAGATCAACGCGTCGTCTGATCTTTAATTCATAGAGGCGTTTCTCCAAATTCCTCTCCCAAAATACGTGATATCATAGTCATAACGAGCAACGGACTCTGCTTTTCTTCCTTTTACAAAATTCCTATGCAAATTGCTCTTGAATTGGATGTGCTGTAACTTCAGCATTGCTTGTTTCAAATGGTAATATAATATATGTTACACGTCGAGAATTTGTTTGGCTGTGTAGTAGTAATTTCTGATAATCCGTGCGTGTGTAAATACAGGGAACACGGTTATTGTTTTTTAAAGTGTGGAGGCGAACCTGGCGTCTCTCGGTCGGAATCGCAAGGTACGTTGCTCCGACTTAGCGTGCACCACGCACGTGTAGTCTGCACGTGCTCGCGCTGTGTATACAGTTTGCATATTTCTAAGCTCTGCATACTCGTGCAGTTCGCATTCGCCTTGCTCGCTGCTGCTGCCTTTCTATATCAACTATCTCCTGCTCACTCTCTTCATCCCTCCTGATCCTCCTCTCTGTGTACGCGGGACATTCAGAGCACACATGTTGTGTGTATAATAGTGTGTATATCGGTGTCGTGTTTACTCACTATTCCTGTCCCGTTGAATTTGCAGGGGAGAACGGCGCTACTACCGTTCTGCGCCAGGACGTCCCGTATGGATCCTGGAATCTGTGGCAGGACGCTCCCCGAGGACTCCCCTTTGCCCTCCAAGTCACGCTGATGAAACGACTCTGCAAACAATTTTCACAAATTTTATATTTCATCTTCTCGAGATATTTTAATAATACAAACCCACTCCGCCTTACTGCGCAGCATAAACGCATACTTACGCGGACCTAACAGATATTTCTGGAATCCTTTTTATTTTAGGATAATTTTCCTATATATATGTTTGCATAGAAATTGTATGAATGTTTGTGCTTATGTATTTCGAAGGATCATTGTTTTCTATTAAAAAATTCAATGTGGGCAAATTCTTCTAAACTCGTCGTTTCGTCTTGAAAACTAAAAACTTGGTAAATTGATGGTCCAAGCGCAAAGTAGTTTCGCAAACACCTGTTTCCTCCAAAACTCAACGGAACTATAATATGCTCATGCATAAACCTCGACATCATTTTGCATTTGCCCTATCGAGTTTTTATCGTGATGTATCATGATATTTTTAACACCTTGTACTGTTATTCCAGATTTACTACGTAACTGTGAAATGAAATGTCGTGCAACGGAATCTTGGCTCTGACAATAATTGCGTATTTTACGAGTGTGTTTCACGTAATACTCATTGGAAAATATGTCAGTGGAATAAGTTTCCACGGACTTCACTCAACATGCAAACATTTCGTTACTAATCAAAATTGTTGTTTGAAAGATTTTAGTTTCGAAGTACTTAAAGTTCAGAAAATAATATCGATTGATTCCCATAATTAGCTTTATTAACAATTAAGCTGTATGTTTTATTCTCAATTATTACGATTTCATTAAATATCAGGTTTCACTTAATTAACCTGCTGGGTTTGATATAATATATCACGAAGCATTGTTTTCATTGTATATATTCGTCCATTGTAAGAATAACAAGCTTTTGTTGATTTACGAGACGAAGTCAATACATATACGAACTGGCACTCGGTACAAAAGAAAGTTAATTGTTAAAACGTTTATTTTAAAAGTTTTTTAATATTTAATTTTTCTTCCAAATCAACTAGATCCTTTACCATGATCTCGACATAAAAATATGATTTTTAAAGGTATTATTTTTTCGGAATAGTACGAGTTATACAGGTTTCTACAATTATTCCACTTCTCTTATTTAAAACCTTGATCTCCCAATGTAAATGCTCATACTGCATAATTTCAAGCGAGTGAGAATTAACGATTTGTGTTTCATGAAAAAAATAACCTCGCGTCTAAAAGGAAACTTTCTTTGAAAAAAAAAAAAAATCAAGGATAAACAAGAATTTTTTTTACCGTTTTGAAAAAAGTAAAGTGCAACAAGAGGAAAAGATGAGAGATTCTGGAGCGTCCGGCTCGTTCCCTATATGGTGTTTATTTTCTCTGATGATGCTGTACTTTTAAAAGTACGCGATTTTTTGTAAAGCGCTCTAATTTTCTTTGGAAAACTCGGAGGCAAGTCGACATATCCAAGCGACAGAAAAATGAAGTTGAATGGCATAAATAGGAGACTTAGAGGGAAGAAATGTGAGGTAATAAAAGTAGTTAGTGCATTGTAGAAACAGAGAGTTTTACTCGGTGTATTGGCTAACTGAAACTGTACGGAACTTCTTGGCTTGGGATTTATTTGCTTGGTCTGGCCACGTTCTACGCTTCCCCGTGGTTGCTCTTCTTTTCAGCTGTTGGCCTACGTGCCGTTTGCGCCCAAACCCTACGTGTTTCCCTCTTCTGGTCGTGTGGCCGTGGGATTACATCTCTACGAACCCTGCTGGTGCTAGGATGCTGTGGGGACTGTAGCCTGAGGCCGATTGAAGCATGATTCTCACTTGTAGTACGTCTTGTGCCTCTAGTACTACGCGTCCCGTCTACAGTTCCAAATATATATATATATATATATAAGGCTGCAGTATCGATCTCATTTACCTCTTTGCCAAATATTATCGCTCGTTAAAAAATGCACGATCAAAAGTTATATTTTTACCACTGGATACCAACATTGGAGCGAGTCCACTCGAGTCGAATATCATTTTGACAAGAACTTTAGAAACACCCATGCTCTTAGATCGAAGGTCACGAGTGACCCTTATCCCTCTCGACTCCCTCGTCCTCGTAAACCGAAGTAGCGCTACGTTATTATAATACGCGCTATAAACAAGCTTATAAATTTCCAAGTGCATGAGAAAAGGTGAACCGCGGTATTTTTTAATTTATCTACTGTTTCGCATTACTTATTAAAGCGAAATTACCAAAGCGTTGAATTTAAAAGACCGTATTACACTGGTGATTAAATTAATATTAGACTTTCGAGAAGTAATAAAGCAAGTCATTATATTCCTCTCTATTACTTCTCGCTGGGATATTGCTCGTAGGAGACTGTTCGGTTAAGTACGGCTTGCAACCCAGTTTCGGCAAGTGACCTTGTTATCTTTCTGTAATCTCCCTTGCATTTCTCAGGGAAACGTCAAATGCTTGACGCATATCGTCTCGTAGGATTAGGATGTTTCAGCTCATCGATCATTGGACGGTCATTAATTATGGGAGAAACGCGGCTGGAAAGTTTGCAAGATCGTTGGAGGAAAGTTTGCAGCGAGTGACGTGGCCATAGTTAAAATGTGTCTGTTTGGTAGGACAAATTATCATAAGCCTAAGGGGCAGTTTATTTTTGAGCCTCGCCAGGCTTGATTAACGGTTTAATTAATAATGCATGCTTCATGCAAATGGGGGATGCATAATCAGGATTCCAGGCAACAATATGCAACGGTATGTACGCAATTTACAGTAGGAGGGGACATAGCTCGATGGAGGTCTCCCTGACGACACATTTGAAAATATTTAGCTATCGTGGCTGGTAGAAGCGTCCGCTGTTATTCGTGCCAGATATCCAGTTGTCCAGCAGCGATTTTCACTCGGCTTTCTCCAAGCCGCGAATCGCGCAACTTTGACGCCAGTATATCCTGCTCGTAGTTAAATTTCGAATGCTGCACTCGATGTCGTAGCTTCGCCTTGAAACTAGGTCATTCCTAATTACTCAAGTTATTCACTCAACTATGTAGACGGAAGAGTTGCAGTGCGGAGTCGTAGGAATTTAAGATTCTCTCCTCATCCGGAGACCTTTGCGCCATTCTCTCACCACTATTGTATATAGGATTCGTAAAACCGATGCTATTTCCCTCCACGGCGAGTCTCCAATTGCATAATTTTTTGCAAATGATTATTCTTTTAAATTACTGCGTTTATATATATATATATATATTCTTGAGGCGAGTAGCTGCAACTAATTCCAAAGAACAACGTAGCTATATAGTGATTAGAGAGACCTTGCTGCTTAAGAAATTGTTCAAGCGAGTTTATTCATTTTGTACCATCAGCTTATCTTTAATATTTAACTTCCGTTCGTTTAGATAGTGTAGGCTGGTAAGTAACAAGAAATTAAAAAAGGTGAATTAACATTTATATTACGTTTAGCTAGGTAAATGACGCTGTTACTGCAAATGAGTAGCTCGAATCACTTTAATTCGACTTTAAATCATTTTGCACGTGCATAGGAGGGTCCTGGCTTTCCGTGTGGTAATTCCTTTACAGCGATTTCCTTAATGGAATATGTTTTACGAGTTACGTAATCGTAGATAAACGAGTAGATAAATAACAAAAATGTAATTCTTGTATAGCACTTAGGAATCAAATGTTTCTAATTATTCCACGCGATTTTCGAATGCCTAATTTGCAATAAGACTAAAATTTTGATGTTCCACATCGTTATGCTTGGAACAGCTATCAATTTACACGATCCATAATTTTCCAAAGTTTTTACATGTACATTAATTAATGAAGTCTGTAATTATGCAATTTAAAAATTGGTTCTATTTTAACAGTCTACATACGCATAAAGATATAATTGCGTTATAATAATCTCGAAAATATTTTATTAAAGTCTCTTCTTCCATATCGATTATCGCATTTGTTTGCACAAGTATCATCCGTAATAGTTGTGAGGCACCGCGATCTTCTTGTGTCACGTTGTCTGTCTGTATCTATCCGTCTGTTTGTCTGTAGAGCGAAGTTGACGAGCTGCGGCGGTTTACTCTGAAGATGTTAGCCGCAGAGGAGTCGTCGCGGGTGGGAAAGGTAACGTTGCTTCTGATGCCGTCAGCAATAGAGAGCAACAGCAACATCACTTAGAAGTTGAAGTACAGGGCCAACCGAGTTATAGTAGATATATTTACACAGGCGCGAACCCCGTGTATCAACAAGCGTACCTACCGCTTGCCGTCTCGTCTTCTTTGCCAAAACCAGGCAAAAGCAGCCTAAACCATAACCAACCCTTTCACAAAACGACTGAAGTCTCTGTCGTATAGAAATGGTAGTACTCCTCTTGGCAACTCCAAAAGGAAGACTCGTTTAAAGGCAAATAGAATAAACTAGGTCAGGAAGGAGCGTAAATATCAATCGTAAATTAAATAATAATTTTATTCTTTATATTTTTTTTGAAAATTGCATAAAATATTTACTATAACATCTAACAGTTACAAGTTTTACATTATTTAGCACTACTCGTGATTTATAATCTATTTAACAAGTTAAACGGACTAAATTAAATCATGCTACAATTAGTTTCCAATTTCCATCAAACGACCACCACTGAATTATACTAAATACATTGTAGAGATTAGAAACAAAGGGTGGGGGTATGGGCTTTATGTTCAGCTCTTTAGTGATGGTATTTTGACTGTTTATTTTAAAGAAATATATATATATATATATACTATGTTTTGTGGTACACACACTGTGGTGCCCAAAATTTGCAGTTCACGTGTGTTACCTTTACGAGGAGTAAACGTGCATGTATAGTGGTTAGGATGTTTGCACTGGAGAGACCCGTAACTATCGCTTCAGTGGTCAACCTCGGGGTTGAACTTTGCAAGTATTTACGAGAGCGCGAGCATGATCGATGGTAAAAGGGCTTTGACCGCGAGATAAATGTCTCGCGAGGAGCTGGCTGAAGTTGCCAGCGCAGGACTGCTGGTGTGGATTAAGCCGACGATCAAATGTAGAAGATACCACCTTGCCCTTCGTACGCAAACTTGTTTTGGGATCAGCTCGTATAGCAAGCGCTCGCTCGGACAAGTATCCGATGGGGCACTCACATGGTTTACTCCACTTACTGGTTGTCTGTCTCTACATAGTCCTCCTCCCCTTAAAATCCTCTTAAATTCTTTTATGAATTTATTAATTATTATAACGTCCACCAGTCCATTCCCCTTCTCTCTTCGCTCTTGTTTGTTTCACCGATAAGACTGATTGCTGATATAAATAAACAAATAAGAATAAATTTAATTATAACTAAAATATAAGATTTCAAATTATATTTATCGAAATGATATTGCTGCAATATTACATGTCTATATATATTGATGATTTTTAGTTTTCTTAAATGCTTAAAATATATAGTGTTTCAAGAAATAAATACTCGGTGTCTCGCTCTTGTATAGACTTGCTTTTACTACTTGACGCGAGACTACCCCAAATCTCCTGATACACCGATCATGCATATAAATACACCGAGTCTATGTCGAAGATCGTTTTTTCATTGTAAATTGTTAAACCCATATACTAATATTTTGCTTTCAATAGTTTGCATCTATTTGACAAAGATTTTGTAAAGATTGTACCGTGGAATGGAAAGTTGGGAAGGGAGGGGGTGGGGCGTTGTTATCAGGTGTGAGGTGTGAAGATCCGGCAGTAGTTCACGAATAGGAATAGGAAATATATAACAACGTGCACGCGACGAAAAGGTATGAGACGGCGGGAATCGCTCTCCGACACATGAAAATATCCAATAACGATGCAAACAAGCTTTCCGTGGAGATATCTGCGCGAATACGCACTGGGAAAGTGTTTTCCTCCAATAAGAACGAGTCGTCACTTGGAACGTCATGCTCGCTAAGCGAAAATTTTTATCCACTGCGAGAACACATTCAATTGCATTTATTCTTATATTTCTATAGCCATTCTTTTCAAGAGTTCTCTCAAAGCGTTTTATCACAGTCCTGTATATATATATATATTCAAGTGTCCATTGTTAAAACCTCACGCACACTATCAGCTAATCGGTCTGATAGTGTCAAAGGGCAACAATGACATTAATTTAATCGAATTTTAGCCATAAAGCTATAAATTATATTAGCTTTATTTGGCTCGAACAAGCATCGAAGTAATTTTCTCTTCCCAACAAAAGAAGCAGCAACTTTGTGTGATTTATCTCAAAAATCGCGCGAATCAAAAGCGTTATCGCTTTATCGATAAGCGTGATGCATCAGGGGGTCCTTGGGACTATGTGAGAGCGTGAACTTTAGTTTAATCGAAGAACCAGTTACAAGTTGGATTTAATCGATGTTGGGGTCCCTTCGTACTTCGACGTGTCTATTAACTTTGTTAACGTAAGTGTAAAGTAGATCGACGCTGCACTTGAAGATCCAGCAAACTGTATTATCCGAATCTTGGATTTTGCCCGGCTTCCCGTAACTTTGGACGTATTATTGCTAAAGAACTAATTAATAGCAATCGTTCAAATTGCCTTGCGAGGTAAATTATTGCAAGTTCTTGCGCGTTGCTGCAATCGAATAAATTAGGCTGCTGGACCAATAGCGTGCTCGTAGGTAGTCTGATCAAGTTAATTGACTCGAGAAACGGCTTCCCTACGAGTGCTCTTAGGTTGTGAGTCGAAAATCTTATAACCTAGCCTTTCTGGTATCGAACCAACGAAAAGTTACAGCATCACGAGCAAGATTTTCACGTTCTATCCCACGGCACGTATCTTCTCTATGCTCCCAGGTGTTATTACGTAGAAACATGACGGAAGATCTGCTTACGGGGTGAACCGCAGCGACGTGTCGTCTTCCCAGAATAACAAACTTTCCTCACTCTACAGAATAATGTGGCTAGACTCCCCACTTCCACTCACCTTAGCTATTGGATCAGTGCATAATGCCTTATCACTTATTTTATTTAATATCTACTCTTTACTTTGTTAAATCAGGGATTGCAAAATGTATTCATTTTCACGAGGTGGCTTGTTTATTACTAGAATGTTGTGGAATATTGTTGCTTGTATTTGTAAGTTTGTATAATACGGTTGGTGAGAAACTGCATGTATTGTATTATGAAATGTGGAAGATACGTGGAATAAAAGGGTACATTATATTTAACGTGGAATATTGTATTTGAGACAAAGTTTATTCATCGTGCAATACTCAGATTCGTTACAGCGAAGCTCTAGCTGTCATTGGTGATTTGTTTTCATCTCTCTTTACTTTACTCGCATAATTATATTTCAAATTTTCGACCCACTTTATGTGGAAAATTCATAGGCTTGCTTCAACTCATTTTTCAGGCTATCTGGATTAATAAAATCCAATTAGCTCCAGTATTTTAAAGGAATATCTGTACAATTAAGAAAATGATATTGAATTTGTGTTTGAAAAGCAATAGCCACTCTGCATATACGTGCATATATGTATCAACGCTCTTTCCCGTCGTTGCTGTATGAGGATTCGCTCATACATTTTTCATGTAATCCATTTTATATGGAAATTACATTAAAGTTTCCACCATTGTATTGGGATTTTGAGGACACTGTTTTGAAAAACTTAGGATTTTTAATAGCTGGTAACAAGAATCGCATTATCCCATTGAGATATCGGAAAAGAAAGCCCTAGAATTCGCATTTTAGAGCGAAAGAGAAAAAGTGTAATAAATTTAAGTACGTCTCCTCATAGTCACATATTTGTTAAGCTTCCAGATTAAATTAATATTTTATACAAAGTATATATAACTTTCGATATTTCCCTTCTGCAATGAATTGCCAGATTTTGATAAAATTATTATTGATCGTTAATTTGAAAGTTAGTTAAACTTTCGAAATGTACCATATATATTTGCTTTTTTGCATTTTACGATATTTTAGTGAGCTTTGAGTGGCTATATTCCACAGACAAATGTAGTGGTTATCCTTTGGCCTATGAGGTATAGTCTACGTAGAGGAGCTAAGGAGAGTTGAGAGACAAACGTGTTGGATATAAAGCGAAGCAATCGAAGCACCGAGCGTAGAGAAGGCGAGGGTAAGGCACGTATAGCTCACTATAATTTTGCAGCTCCTCCATTCCAGCTCTCGCGAAATCACGTCTGCAGATGCAATAAGTTTCGTTAGCTGCTCTCGTATTTCTCTGCAGCCGGCGGGCTCTTCCCATCGTGCATTATCATGGTAAAGACTAAGATTTTGCGTTTCTACCCTACGTATGAATGTTGCCATCAGGCTAAATAGTTATATCGTATGCTGAATGAACTTTTCAAGAGAAATGGACGTAACATATAGAAACTGTTGTTTCATTCCTCAACGTGCTTCAATGAAATTAGTAATCTAAAATTAATCGACGTAGAGATGTATACCTCCATAGATAAACATTCCTTAGAATTTTCACGAAATAATATTTAAGGAACGCGATTGAGATAAACTCTACAATTCCTTCAGATTTTTCAAGAATCTTAACATCTCTATTGTAGCGAGAATGATATTTTCTGCAGCTGTAACGATTCGTGTAAACGAGTATTTGTTATTGATTTCTTTTCTGCTCAAGGTTTCCCCTGTTACCAGTTGTGTTTGACCAGATGAGAAGGACTGTTTTCGGAGCGGTGATGAAATTGTTTCCCGAACATATCTGCCAGCATTGGGAGACCAGAGGGAAACAAGGAAACGGGGCCAGTGTGCCGATCGAGGCTTTTGAAACGGGCTCTCTATCGTTGTTTGATCCAGTCGGTATTAATCCATCGTCGGTCTTGAATTGATCTGCTCGAGACAATTGACACACCATGCAGTAGAATTGTGTTGAAGATTCGAAAATGGGCTAATTAAAAGCAGCGAGGCTTTAATCATTATATCTAAAGTTTTTGCTGAATTGGAAGTTGTGGAAAATACAGTTTGGACGAAGAAGAAGAAGAAGAAGAAGAAGAAGAAGAGGAGGAGTAGAGGGATGAGAAGGAGGGGGAAGAAAAAGAGGAGAGAAACAGGGTGGCGAAAGTGGAAAAGAGACAGCGAGATATACTTGCAGCGTGGCTACAATGGGGGCTTCATCGTGAATACGAATGAGGTCCTGGTCGATCGGGCCAGGGCACTAATTGAGAAAGTTCTGCTGCTGCCACTGCGTTCCCACGAGATGTAGATAGCCAACCACCTGGGGGTATGTCTACTAGCGACGATCCTCTCCCGTGCATTTTCTCCTTCATGATTAAGGTTTCCTCCTCTTCCTTCACAGTATTCACTATGCACTCTGTGCGCATCCACCGTGAAACAAAATAGCGTCCTGATGATGGAAAGGATAACCACGAGTCGAGCCATCAAAGGACGAAGCTGTGCTGACGTTCGCGATGACTTTACCTGGATTCTAATCAGTCCCTTCTACAGATCCAAATGCTAGATATTTGCATGCAATTCTCCCGCAATAATCCACCCAAGCTCACACGTGACTCTCCGAAGAAGGACTCTGTTTTAGGTGTACGCTCGCTGTGGTTCTTACTCAAGATAAATGCTGCAATCGTGCATGTGCAATCTTTAATAAGAGAAACTCACACTGTGCAGCATGCCAGGGATTTGAAGATCCGAAAGTTTTCGCGCACACTTCCATGCTAGTTCCCTGGCGCGTTTCGCCGTTTACGCGGTTATCTCAAGATGATTCTTATCCCTGCAACGGAGTCAGTGGATAGGGCGAACGTCTTATTACCGCTCGAGCACTATAAATCGCCCAGCGCGCTTTGCTTCCGCAGAATCTCTCATCTCTCCTTCTCCATGAAAACACAAATAATCCTCCTTTTCTCGTCTATGTTCTCGCAGCTATCTTCTTGGAATATGCGCTTCGACTCGAGATTACCACGTCGAATACACGGTTGAAAGTTTTCTCTGTATATATATGCTGGATCTATTTGGTTTTGTAAAAATTCAGAAGAGTTTCTCGGCTGATTCGGTAATAGAGGGTGGGGAAAAAATCCTGTAGGATATGTGGAGTTGTACGAACATTTTATACTAACCAACTGATTTTACGAAATATTGCGATAATGGTAGCAGTAGTAGCATCAGGATCAGCAAGGTACCGTCCATTAGGGCTTTGTTGGATCACGCAGTGGGCTGAAACAGACAAAGATAGCAGGCTAAATAAATGACTATGCAGGTCAGTCATTTTGAAAATGCATGATGGCTTTTCTAGCCCTGGAAGGGACATTGCTTTTCGGTTATCTGCCACAATGGTTTCACTGGAGTACGGCAATAGCATGGATATTGTTACTGGAGTAAAATCGCACTCAGAGATCAACTATTTATTCTGGATTACTCGGGATGGGAAACGCGGAGCTGTAACCTAAACACACGTACACCTACACAAACGTACGAGCGTACCTGACGGGGTTACGTATTTACCAAATTGAAAAAATATTACACAATTGTAATCGACGTAATACTATTATTAGTTTCAAGAAGAGATCGAGCCTCTCGATATCATTTTTCGGCAGATTTAAACGGATGTATATAATTGTTTTTCAATTTCCACTTAAACCTTTTCCAATATTGCTATTTTTTTACGTGGTATTCATATTAAAAAGAGTATTATACTATATACTCAGTGCATAATGATAATACTCTCATGGTAATATGATTAAAATCGTGAGTATGTATATAGCAAAAGACGCGTTAAAGTATTTTGCAAATGCACGGTACGTCCCTTTGACACTTTCAAAGAATTAAAGAGTTCAATACCTGCACGAATAATTCCGCCAAAGAAATTGCCAGGAGTGAGTAGTATGGGAAAGTATTGAAGGAGGTTTCTAAAAAGCAGCTCCATTTCCATCAACATCGATACGTACTATACCTTACCTCTTTTAAAACTGTATAAACAGCATTTGAATTTTTAACGAAAAGGAGGAAAATGGTCAGCTGATGCAAAACCCTTGGGATAGTCCTATACTAAAATTTAACTTTTTTTCGCGAAGAATACTTTTAATATCGAGTTATCAACGTGTAATTGAGCAAAAACACGAGTGGTTCCTTTTTAATGCTACTTTTCCACGTTACATTGTACTTTGATCCTCTAATAAGAAGCGAGAACAATTATGTACGTGTACATGAATAATTAATTTAGTCGAAAGACTGTACTATGTGACTCTGCTGTCATTAGAACCTGTGTCACACGTGTACATCTCTTTAAATAGCGTTAGTCGTAATGTATACGCGTTTCATCTTCCCACAGCTGGTGCTCGCATTCGCGCTATTCAAATCGTTTGAAAGGGCTCTGAAGATAGCGTGTAAAAGCGTTCGTAGCATCAGAACACTCGGCTTTTTGCTTATAGTTATCCTTGTCTACGTATGAACATCGGTTAAATTTCTAATTTCTAGTAAACGTTAATTACCATGCAAGTACCTCGATTCTCTTGAAGGGTTGTGTCTTAAACAGAATCATTTGCTCGAACGCACAAACGTGTAATGGCAAATGGTCCCAAAGCAGGGGATTTCGTAATAAGTCTATGCAAGTGTAAGTGTGGCAATATTAATTGACACTTGCAGATTATGCTTCTGGTTTTGTTTAGAGAGTCAAATACCGAAAGATCGAGCTGAAAGGAGAGAGGATATGGAGAAAAGGATCTTATATTGGAAGGTACGCATGGATTGTGCAAGGTGAGCGTCGATAGCGATATTGCAAGAATTCCATGGAGAGAAGTTGAACGATTCGTTGTTGAAAAATGTGTCGGCTTTGGGACACGCGGGAAATCTTCGTGAATGCTCGGTTTGCCTCGGCTACTTTATCTTAAGCCAAGCTTTAGCGGCTCCTGAGAGTTTTGCGAGAATAACGCCAAGCAAGGGTCAGCTGTGCCGTCATGGAAGCTCCATTACCGTAAATTGGGAGAGAAAAAATGTAATCGCCAGGAACGAAGTGCGAACGAGTTTTTATTTGTGGATTCAACATGATGAAATATCACCCGAGACAATTTTCTTTATAGCGCCAAATTTTAGCGGTGCCCATAAAATTTATGACACATTTTTCCATACAAAATCGTGATTCGTTTTGTTAATAAATATTTATGATACGAGATGTCCCTGCAAAGGGTTTGCCAAAGGATTTGCTACAAATTTTATTTATACCATATATTTTACTTCATTTTACTTCGAGAACAGGTTTGGAGTGCCACGAATATTTCTGACGTATGCAAAACACTGGAATTTGATAAGTTTAATACGATAAATAACAATTGTATGCAAATTATCCAGTTTTTAGTCGCGCGCGTTCCCGATCCTTTGCGCATGTGTTGGTGAGCAGTCGAGCAGTTTTCTCGCTTCTCTCCATGATTTGCTCGTCCCGAGTAACGAATATTCCTATAGACTCAGCTTTTACAAGATTTATTTAATTAAATCGTATCTCGTTACTGTTAATGCTTGACAATTTCTGAAGAAATTCGAGCTGAATTTATTGCATTGTATATCAAATTTGTCTTTTTATTCGTACATTTCTCAGACCAATGCTATAAACTTAAAATCGACAATTATCACCTATATTTGAAAACTGAATAATTTAGCAATAAGCAGACGAATGAAAATTTCTAAAAAGAAATTTCTCACGAGACTGTTTGGTTTTGAGGCGCGATTGATTTTCTGCTAACGAGAAACTGGTAAATTACTTGATACAGTATTATGCAAATGCTTAATGGATGCATCATATTACACAAAATTATCTCTGATAATGTAGCCCTCTGTAGTGAAGCACCATGATTTTACGTAATAATGTGGCTATTATGCACTTCTGCGAAGTTCAGAGGACATTACGCATTATCCTATCTATAGAGCAGCTGTTTTAATCTAACAGTGTGCTTCTCGTTCGATCGATATGGTACGAGGCTAACAAGAGGCTAATCTCTACGGATCAGATTCAGTCTAAAACTCTCAATTTATAATGAGTAGGTTCGCGATCATAAAGATAAGCTTCTTAGCTTACGAAATGAATTTCCCATAGCAATATAAGGATGTCATTGTAGAATTTTCATTTTCAACTACAGTAGATTCCGTGAATTGCCTTAAATCGTCTGCTCACTCTTTATACCATTGTCAGAATCCCAGTCTCTCATTTTTTTATTCTCTAATGAGAATTTACTTTTATTTTACGAAAATTCTATTACATGAAATTCGCTGCAAATGGTAATATGCCTTGGCTAATTTCAATCGTTAGATTTTATTAATAGCTTTTGGATCTAATCAGATGAAGCAATTTGGTAGAGGTTTGAACACTGGGTTGTTTTTCATAAGTCTTGAAAGGGTTGACGTTTCTTTTGTCGAGAAATAATTTGTCGTGGAAAGCCCTCTTCGCACGGAGGCCCCGGTGGCTAGGAAATTAGTGTCAGAACGTAAAGCGGAAGCCGAAAGGAGCGTCATAAATGTAACCACTCTCGGCTCTCTGAATTCTTCTTTTCCACCTTTGCATTTTTCGTCTTTCGTTTTTGCTGGCTCAGAAAGAATTCTCACTGACGCACGCTCATCCCTACTATTTATATACATGTATATACGAAAATGAATTTCGTGTAATACGCAAGAGATTGCTTTCTGTCTTTCCGACTTACTATTTCATCAAAATGCGATTAACTTTCGTTAAGATGGATCAATTTGAAATAATATTCCGTTAAAAGTCTGCGCTGATAAAATCTGATAGTGATTTTATTAATTTTATAGAATATTTAACGTTTCCGGTTTGAAAGGAATAGAGAAGATTAAATAAGATATGGTTAGGGGAGTGTTATATATTTATCAGTTTTCTATTATAACCTGAGAAGCCCAATGTGGAAAACGTCGAATGCAGAAGAATGAAGCCACATATGGCGAATACGTGAATAATGTATTGATAGATAAGTGGAAAAGGTGTCTGCGGGATGGACTACTGTGGTACGAGTACTCGACTAGTCAGGCCAATGAACCAAGTACAGCCACTGCTGCAAGATTTTTATCGTGTATAATATATTTACTTTACGTTATTGAACGAGAGTTGCTTGTCAGTGCTGGAGTGTGACCTTTCGAATTAGACGTCTTCATTCAGACACACCACCACCCTTACATTTCGATTTTTTTTTATCTTTTTAGCATTCAGCGAGGGTCGCGCGCTACAGTTTCACAGCGAGCTACTTGAGCCGCCAAGCCGCTTGTTTTCACTTCCAAGGCTTCCTCCGCCAGGACAATGATTTGTCGACGCCACCACTTCGTGGCTGCACTCATTCATAACGCCCCTTTCTTCCACATTACTTTACATTAAATATATCATTTTATGTAAAAGTCTCTTCTTTCAAACTTGCTCCTCCAGTATCATGATTTGTGGTCGCTGTCGTTTCAATTGACAGTATTTTCTGAATTATTGAGAGTGATTACACTGTATAAATATAAGAGCTACGTGTTAATATAATGAAAAAAAAAGCGAAATGTAATAAGATCCGTTAAAAGTAAATTCTCCCTTTCATATTTTTCTTGATGAATCGAAACATTAGTTTGCCGAACATGAGAGAACGGGAGGTTTGCAAATATTATACGAGAGAGGTGCACTGTACAAGTAGTTGGAATATTTTGGCAAATAAAACTCTTTCAATTGAATATGCCTCAATTTTCAACTTCCAGTTGAGTATCGTAGTTTATTAATTATTTTTCCCGAATCTTTTTCTGGCCAATTACCTATTGTTACACTAAACAAACTGCGAAATATTTGGAATAAAACTTCTCGTATTAGATGTTTCTCGTATTTTTCCTATTTGCGATATTGTTTACAATCTTTTATACTGTAAATTTTGGAGAGTGAGATAGAATTGAAAGATTTCATTTTCCAACAGGTATGAACCATTTCGAATTGTTTCAAACAAAAAAGTAGCTAAAAACCGTCAAAAATAAATAATTCAACACTCGTTTAAGCACCTATGTACACCTACATATAAACAATAATATATATACACTATATGTTACATTTCAATTGGAACGTGAAACATTGATATCTATATCATAGAGGAATAAAAGGTAACGAGTGTATTTCAATCGCAGCTGATTGTGTATTTGTATCGGTTTGTTGCGGTAGATAAGCACGAAACGTCGAAAGCCGCGTGGACATGCAGCTCGCGTTCCACGTGCTCATTATCACGTGCGATGCATTAAACCTACTGTCGATCGTGAACTCCCGAAATAATTGCTAAAGCGTGGAATTCAACGGTTGCATTGCTCGTGCGAGGCGAGGAGAGAAGCGATGGGTGAAAAGTAGGGGAAAATAGTAAAGCAGGTATATATCGTGCAACTACTCCAGTACACAGTGTAATGCTGCAATTACGAGCGCAGCAACTGGCTAGCAAATTCAATTGAACGTGTCGGGAGCGCGACATTCGTGTCGAGAACTTGCTGGCCGTGAAGTTTTATCACTGCGACTGGTTTTCTGTGAAACGCGATCGGCACACGAAGAGCGAGGCTAAAAGCTTGGCCGCGGCACGTAAACGTAAACAGGCAAACGGCTGAGCGTGCCAGTTGGACGACAGCGAGCGATCGCAATCGGTGCGAACCGTATACTGACGTACGTTAACAAACACACGGTAGAAGGGAGGGAGGGGGGGGGGGGGGGTGGGATCTCTCGAAGCACCGGGCAACCCCGCCCCGTCGACTTTCAAATTGCCGGAAACGCTGGACAAATCGTCGCTCGATTCAATTGCGGAAGTGAATCGATTTCTGTACCGGCACGTTCCCTGCGCGCGCGCGCGCGCGCTATTTCCTACTCTTTATTGTTTTGTTCATTTTTTCTCTCCCCCCCCCCCCTCCCTTCTTCTTTAGCTCTCTTACGGCATAGTTTCTCTTTTCCATTTAATCGAATCCTCTCGCGATTTTTCATGGAAACCCATCCAGCGATTTCTTCGTTAAGAGTGCCAAGAGCTTCGATTAGCTCGCCCATTGAAAGCATTTTATCTCGTGGAAGCTCTATTTACTCTTATACTGTATATATACACACACACACACACAGACATAGAAGGAAGCTATATTTTTCTTTCGAGCGAGAGAAAGATAAAGTTCGCCCAGGATGAATTCCGCACGAATACCGGACGAAGTTTCATCGTGTTAAACGAGCGAGCGTGAGGCAAGCGTCGACATTGATTTTCTCCAGCATCGGCTAAGTGGAAGTTTGCCTGATTAGTGGAGTTTTACTTCATGTCACTGCGCGTTGGAAAAGCGCGGGAGCTGCTTTTATTTGACAAGCAGCGTCCCGTCACGTTACGGATTCGTTCGAGCTACCCTACTATGTACATACTACGTATAGGTATATATATATATAGTACAGCTGTATATATATATATACAGAAGCAGTCTTCCCTTCGTTCTCGCTTCGCTTTCGTAACTCGGGTTAGTCGAGGCTGCACGCGGAATGCCCTATCACCGCCAGGCAGGAAAAGAGCGAATTCCACAGATTGTAGATTCGGACGGATTGACAGAGAAGCGAGAGCTGACATTCCGTTTGTTCGTGGGAAAAGCGATAGAAAGAGGAGTGAAGGGACGCCAAGAGTCAGTCGCAATATGTTTTCCCTGATTCCGTATATATATATATATATATATATATATAGTTGAAGAGAATCCCGTGGGGAATCGACGCAGAGGCGCGCCGAGAAGGATTTTCACTGCAGGCTGAAAGTGTGAGCGAGAAGACGAATATACTATATATATAAAGTATATATACCGGTGGTACCCTTTTAGTTTTCCCGCGCGGAAGGCTCATGAATCATGGCGTTGAGCTCCGAGTAAAACTCCTCATCTGTTATCAGTCGGGCAATAAAACTCCTGCAGCCTCCTAATAGACACGGCAGCCTTCCCGATCTCATCTCGCGTTCCCTGTCTGTGGCTGTCGGCTGCAGGAAACGAGGCTTGATCGACCGGTGAACGCCGCCACCCTGCATCTCCCCCCCCCCCCCCCACTCTCCGTCCTCCTACACCAAACCTTACCACCACCATTCAACGCACGCCTACCTCGCTCAATCGATTCTTATCATATTTTCATCGATCGCGCACCAGCTTCAATCAGAATAGACGTCCGTCCTGTCAAAGAAATTTACGAGAAAATCACGTTTTCCGCGCAAGAACCCTTTGAACAATCACTACTACCCGGACCAAGTTTACCTTTCGCACATAGTATATCTTCTTTCTTTCGTTTTCACTTATGAAATCCCAGCTCGCTGGTGCGAGAAATAAAATAAAGAGCGTAGGAAGAGATTTATACGATTATTCAGACATTTGTACAATGTAGAAATTCAATCGTTCTCTTCGGGGTGTAGCGCAGTATATATATATATATATATATAGAAATTTTCTTGAGCAAGTACGGAGCGAAGTTAGTCGCGGTGTAAACGAATCAATTTCTTGCAGCGTGTGTAGAGTGTACCTGTCAGGTTCCAGGGGTTCGAGGAGCTCCTTGGGTTGACCAATAAGGTGTGGGGCGGCGTGTGGGAGGACTGACGGGTAACGAGGCTGATTTGGAGTGGCATATTAGACATCTAGGTGTCCCGGTGGGTGATCGAACGAGGCTCCGAGCCAACCATGAAAATGGCCCAGGGCGAAGGACACGTTCGTGCTTCAACCTTAACTGGATAGGTTTGACAGGATTTAGCTGCGTAATGATCAACTCGACGTTTGCTGTTGCGGTCGCTTTACTCGGCGACCTGCTATCGTAGAAGGCTTGTTACAATTATTGGCTTGGGATAAACAAGAGCCACTCGAAAACCAACTGTCCCCAAAAAGTTACTCTTCCAGAGAATCACGTGACTTCGCAGAGACTCTTCCCAACGAAAAATCTCAAGCCACCGCGATAGATCCCACGTGAAAGTTATCGTTACGAGCAAAATAAGCATAATCCGATATAACAGCGATTCGTATTTGAGTCTCTTTAAAAACTCTTCGTTTATAGCCGCTCTATCTGCACGTGACGTGTAAGAAAGGAGACTGTGATTCTACAAGGACTTACTGTTCGACGTCTGTTTTTCGAAGCCGCGTTCATTTCGAGCTCTTTCGTATTCCGAGCCATTCGGAAGGGCTGCATTATAGATAGTGTGAAATCCAAGTGCTGACCCCGATCGAGCAGCAGCCTTTGGCAGGTGGTGGTGGGGGGTTGGTTCGGAGAAGGAAGGGAGCGAGTGCGGTGAAAAGAGATAGAGAGGCAGAATCGGAAGCTCTTCCGGTTAAATCCTGATTCGCGAAGCCGATGCGTGGAAAAGGAGAGCCGCAGGATCTATCGATCGTTAAATCTCCGTGCGGAGATAACGTTTATGTAAATGGTTCGCCAGTCGACCGATGTTCCGCTCTGCTCTCTAGTTGTAATATATACCACTGCTGAAGAATTCAATCCCTACAATTTGTCGCGTAGCGTTAGCGGTCCCCTGGGTTATCATCTACACTGGTGCAAGTGTTAATAAGGCTTGTTGCCAAGAATCGCGAAGAATTGGCAAGAAATAGAAAAATATTCCCTCGCGTCGCTATTATTATTCTACCGGATGGTGACATTAAAAACTTGCGATCGTCGATTCTTGGCTGAAACTTTCGGAAAGTTTCTCGTTGGCCCGTTAGCCTTTTGACGGTGGTTAGAAAGAGGTTATCGATCGTTGGCCAATTACGCTTTGAAAATTTCGCCGTGCCGCCGCCGCCGGTAAAATTCGCTGGTGAATGGGAGGCGCGGCTTGTGCCGCGCTGCTGCTGGCGAGGAGAAAACTTTGCTCGTAACGCGTGGCAATCAGTGGGTCACCGCTTTCGCTTTACGATCGGAAGGACCACTCTGATATCCGGAAATGAAATAAGTAATCTTTATTACCCGGTGCTTCTCGATGGATCGATCGGAGAAACAAACTTTTAATCGCAAGCATGAGTCAAAAGCAGAACGAAATTCTTCTTCGCTTTAATTTCTCTTGGATAGCAATAACGTATATATATATACTGTTACAGATATAATCGGAGGAAAGAGAATGCTAATGAGATGCTAAAGGTTTGGAGTGCTGGATGATAACGATCAAAGGAGCAGTAACAACTATTCGTGATATACTCAACGTTTCTCGTATTCTTCTTTTGTACACTTTTATCCTTCGTCCTTGATTGTTGCAGCTTCTGTTAAATTCGAGAGGAATTATTTTTTCTTCGGTTTATATGGCTTTTTAGAAGTGGGATATAAAGTCACAGCGAGGGAGACTCGCAATATTTGAAGAGCTAGGTACTCATTGGGAGTTGAAAGAAAGCTTTTTATCTTGCGAGTGAGAAGAGTGAGGTCAGTTGTAAGGAAGAGAAAGAGGGGGGGGGGGGCGTAAGTAGCCCCGCAGTGCAGCGAGATGCCAGATAGCTTATCGATAGTTCCCTTTAAGGCATGCTTTCGTTGGCGCGGATGAATTCGAGCAAAACCACCTGAAGATTTATCTGGGTGTACATTATCGTTACCGTAATCATTATCGTTACCGTCTTGATAGTGCGCTCGGTGTGCAAAGATTATTAACGCAGAAACGATAAGCATCGATCGTTAGATTTTCCTATCGAGAATGCTGCCCCTTCCATCCACTAGCAAAGTATCCTGAACCGATTACATTTGCACAAACTTACTAATACTTTTAACTGGCTATATGATGCTAATTAAATTTTCGAGTTGCATATCGCAGATTAATATTTATGTAATGATTGTCTGGAATTTGGGTCAAATGTGACGTAAATAAAGTTTTTTTTAAAGGTTTTATATATATGCCTAGAAATATATTTTACACTTGTCGTGAAACGATACTATATATTTTTCCAGAGTTTAAATTATATCACGTGTTTTGGCATACTGGCCAGTTTTGTTGCTCTGTATCAGTTTTACCAGTGAATGTTTAATCAGTGAGGGGAGGGAGGGGCCAACGATGAATCAACTTTGCAATTGTCACGGATTGTAACAACGTGTCGGAACAAAATATGTATTTGCGTTTATTATGCAGGGAAAGCTTGATCCATTACATCGCCAATGTGTCGGTGAAGTGTAAACGGGACTGCCGACTGCCTCCCAGGCTTTACTACTTCGGTAAATATTGACAGATTAAGTAGTAAAATAGGTCGAAGCCCCGGCTTCTCTGTTTCTGAGGCGCGTACCATGTTGCGACCTAAATTAAACTTATGTAATAAACGAACGGTTTGATCAGGGTGATTCGAAACCTTCGGTTAATATGGGACGTTGACTATAGAAATTGAAAAATTATAAGAAATTATCGTAATTTACATCAACTGCTTTCTGTTTTAAAAAATAAAATATTGCTACTGTTTTTTGTAAAAAATTTCGGAAACTCGATCATGAAAAAATCACGACAGAAATATACAGTTTTTATAGAAATTTCTCGTAAAGAGTCTGTGTAAAAGCTGATATATTCATTCATTCGTAAACAATAAAATGTGCAGATAAAAATTCTGAAAAAATTCTGAGAATTTTGCACACTATTTTAAATGGTATTACTCTCGCATCAAACCATGTCCTGTTTGTTCATCATTTATTTCCTGAATTTGTTAATATTACAACTATAAAATGCACGTGATTTTTTAAGCACCTGCCTGTCATTCGACTATTGATGTGATTGATCGAGATGTCAATGGGTGTATTAAAGAGGAAAATAATTCAGTATCGGATACATATGAAAAGCTGTAAGTGGCGGTGGCGCCAGGACGCTTAGGGGTAATTTGACAGAGTTGCTAGCTCGTTGCACGAGTCGTTGCTAGCCGTTTGCATAAAATTATCGTATATTCGCGGGTTTTACTACCAGGATGTAAAAGAAGGCAGCGCTTTAAGTACTTCCCGGAAAGTGTAGAGAGAGAGAGAGAGAGAGAGTGAGAGTGATGGTGTGTGGATGGGTGGGGGAGGGAGAGGAAGGATAATGCGCGAGTGTGTGAGTGTAATCTGACTGCACGAGGTCGAGGCGTAAAGGACTCTGCCTGCAGAGGATTGGGAATAAGAAAGCCTTCGTTTTACGTGGGCAGAGTGCATAATAGAAATTCTGGTTCCAAGAAATTCACTGGGTTTGCAATGAAAATATCCCAGGATCGAAAACTATATAAGATTATAGCCCGCAGTTACTCGTAAAATTACATAATTTGCACGAAAGCTTTTTTTACTCGTCTAATTGGAAGTCCTAAAAGTTTATTCAGGATTTCGACTGGCAGATATTGTTTTTAAGCTAACAGGATCAATTATGAAGCGAAAAGTTTGAGTATAAGCTGGCAGCTGAGGAGGGGCTAGGACTATTAGACGTTTCTGAGAAATCGTTCTTTGGTCTGTGTGTGTGTGTGTGTATATAGTTATAAGCTTCAACGAACGTCTAAGCTTTTTTTCTTTAAGCTCTTTCAGCCAGAAACAGATACAAGTTCCAGTATATAAACGTATATACTATATAGCGAGGATGAGACGGAAGAAAAAATGGAGTCCCTCTCGACCAAATTGGATTCGGCAAGATTTCCACGTGTGTTCGAAGGGTCGACGAATACGGAAGCACCGGGATTTTCTCGTGCGTGCCGAGAGGAAAAATGGCCATCCAGAATTGGAGGGAAGTTTGCTTGTTTCGTGCCTGCATCCTTTGGGCGCTTCGTTTTCACGTAGCGCAGGCTTCGGTAGAATGAATCGTGCGAAGATTGCCTCCTTATTCCTTGGCCCACTTCCCTCGCATAGCCTCAGCTGTCTCCCTCTCGCTTTCCCGTCGACCCCATCCCTGACTTTTCCACCCTCGTTTGACTATCTCCCCAACAGCATTTTTTATTTCCAAAGTGGATGGGAGTGGAAAATTTGCGCACGTGATCGTCCCGATCGCTTAAGTTTTGCCACACTTTGATACTCCAATAGCGTCTCGGACTGCTTTTTATTTTCTTTTTGCTGCATTCTGCAAGGAGCTTGCAGAGAATCTTATTGGATGCCAAACTTCTTTTTCTTTTAATAAAATGGTATTAAAGAGAATTGCTGAAGCAAAACTTGTTGCAACTGAACGGGCAAAGACCGGACTCTTTGGAACTTTCAATAAATTTAATATCATCGTCCTATACCTTAAATAGGAGCTTCCGATTTAATCGTTGACGAAGAATCGTCTGTTCGATTAAAGCAATTTCATATATATATATATATATATATATATGTGTGTGTGTGTGTGTGTGTGTGTGTGTAGCTAAAAGAGGACAAGGAACACGAGAGAAAAATGACGAATAAGTGGTCAGGAGATTTTTCAAAATAGAGCGACGACGGACGCATTGTTCCAGAGCTTCAAATTGGACCATGATTCGACGACTGACATTCGCATTGAAAAATGTGATTAAAATCAACTAGAAATCTGAGGGCTATATCTATTGGCCGTACGATGAATGTGACAGTTTGAATCTGTCGATGATGCATATCGGCTAGAAAATTATTTTATCCGTGTCCATATATACCGTTTCGATTCAACGTAGCTAGCACGACTCTCGCGTGGGCTTATACGTACCTATATATATTTGATTTTTCATACTTTACTTTTCCCAACTTTATAAGCCCTTCAAATTCTCATAAAAATTTTTACGCGTACCGTTCGAATCTCTAGATTAAAATATTTAGTCAGCCGTGAAAGGTTTTTTTGCACATAAGCCCATGATCGATAAGTGAAACGGGAAAAATAACGCGTATAAAAGCGCGATAAACATCAAAAAGAATAGTGCTGGATTTACATAACAGCTGTATTTTGTATTCGAGCGCGTAGTAAAAATACTGAATATTAAATAAAGATGGAGAATCGGGCTATTAAATCGGAGTCATGTGCTTGGAGTGATTTTCAATCTTTTGTATAGTCTAGCCGAGGGAGGGGAGAGGTATGGGAGGGGGGGGGGGGATATTGGTTGGCTGGCTGGCGCAATATAAAGCAATATGGGGCCAGCATAAGTCGAAGCCTCGAATTGATATCCATTATCAAGATCGACGAGGTGGGTAGGAGCGTTTACCCTGAGGATTTCCACTTTAGCCGTTGACGTTAATGGTACAATGACGATTCTTCTAGGTTGTGTACGACCATCATTCATTCTAGTCTCCTCTGGCTATATAAACTTCGTCACTGCAGAGGGTAGAGGGTAAAGTAATGATAGCACCGTGTTCAGCCAATGCTTGTGCCTCCGGATCAAGTGTATCGAACGAAGCCTCTGACAAACGAGAATAATTTGTTGCTCGATTCGTGCATCGCAAACGTCTCCTGTTGGAAAGAAAACCTTCAGAAACACGAATCTACGTGCACCTCGTAACAATGAGCCACTCGTTGAAGGATAGGGGGAAAAAAAAGAAAGGAAATTCGACCAAATCAGGATTATCGATTATATCGCGACGCAATATTCATCACCTGCTTACATTTTTTATGTAATTGTCAAGAAAAAGCTCCGATAAAGCTCGTCGCGAGAATCGACGTGGTTAAATATGCAAAAATCTTTCCTCTCCTCTAAACTCCTCATGAATATTGCATCTTAAGGAATTTTTCTATCATTCATTTTTATTCATATCCATGCAGCACTTCCTCGTCTTTATTTGGCAAAATCTGCCCCAAGCCTTGTTAAAGAATCGATTCACGCCTAATTTTATTCTTTCCTCGTCAGTTATGCACGGATTGTACGATTATATATACATATACCAAAGCTCGCGCTGAAATCCCTGTACAATTTCCCATTCCGTATAGAAAGCCCCATTAATCTGGATTGATATCTGATTGTTAATGTGATTACCTGGAAGAAAACATGAAAGCAGGTGAGAAAAGAGTGATAGGGTAAATGTTTGCCAAGGTATTATCGTTCTTTTTAAAAGGGGAGTAGTTTTTAACGGTGTAACGTGGAAAGATAACAAGATTCGTCGCGAAAGAGGTATTATTATGACCGCGTGTAAACGTAAGTTGTGTGTCGTGGGGCTTTCAGTGCTGGTGACAGTGTAGGAAAAGCTGAAAGCCGCTTGGAGTCGCAGCGGTTACGCTTGGATAAAATCGAAAGCAAACAGGATCGAGGCATCGTTGGTCGAGCTAGCTGTATATGGAAATCGGCCAGTCACATATGTTTGCTCTCGCGTAGGCTCGCTCGGTTATTATGAAAGGACTGCGGCACATTGAACCTTCTACCTCCACCCTACACCCTTGCCACGTGTGCGGAACATACACGATCCCCCGCTACGCACACAAACCCACTCGTCCCCGGTCGTTCACGCGACAGACCGCATCGCCGGGGTGCGGAGCGACGGGGGAATCCTGCAATTTCGCAGCAGCTTCGACGATTGCAATTTACGACTGATTCAATTAATTCCACTGGCGCGCCGATTATAAATGCTGGGATTCGCGGTCGCCCAACCCCTATCGAGACCCCGACATTTTCACTTTGCCCGCAAACAGGAAGCCACCTATATAGACCGCGTTAAAAACACTTATTCTTTATTTCTGTAATACCGCAGATATACGTAAAGCAAGAAGCAATCGGATTTTTAGTATGCTAGTGTTTAAAATAGAATTTTTATTTTATTATTTAAAGTTTCATTTATCTATATATTTGAGGATATTCGTTTTCTGGGGGGAATTTCGTCGAAAACTTTCTTCTTTCGATAGGACTGCGTGTATGTGTATATATATGTATGTTGTGTGAGCTAGACGAATGTGTCTTTGTCATTTAATGCTCTGAACGAACGAGTCGAATTGGGACCATTAGAAGCACCGCATATAATTCGGACTGCAGTGCGTTGATCTCAATTTATGGGTAATTCAATTATCCTTGCTAGGAAAGCAGATCGATTATATCGGTGGATTTCGTGGTTGCTAGACCGACACGTTTGACTGACGTTCTCCATCGAGTGCACAGGTAAACTATTGCTTCTTTTCCTACTGATTGTTTGAATCATCATGTCTGCCAGAAGGAATTAAGTATCTATAAATATAAATAAATGCTCTCATTTTCTCATAATCTGAAGTAATGGAAGTTCTATTAAGCACTAATTAGATACCGCCAGGGATTAACGGTGCTAGGGTAAAAATAACAAAAATCTCAATCAAAAATATATCTGTGCTGTGAAATTATTTAATGGTCTGCACGACTCAAAATAATACAGACGATTTTATTGAATTACGATAATAACATCGACTCTACGATTGTAGAAAAAATTCATTATTTAAGCAATATCCTTGCTAGAAGAATTGCAAGGTTGACAAGGTGAAGTATCGACGTTGTTTTTCCAAGACAAACATTTGCTTCCGTTTTGCCAGTGGAGGTAGCCACTCGTAGAATTCTCGATTGCAATAGTTAGACTCAAATAGTTTGTCAGTCAGCCCTTAGGATTCTAGTGCACCGAGTGGCGCAATTTAACCAATTAATTATTGATGCCAAATCTGTTACTTCATTACTTACTCACGTAACTTTGTGCGTCTGCTTTGAACCTATATAATTTAATTAATTCCGGTATGATATATAGTTATATTATAAATTATAGCACAACTGCGACAAGAGAGACAGCACCTTTGCTTGCAATTATATTTAGGATATGCGAGAGGGGACAGAGAGAAAGATGAGGAATAGTAGAAAAATATTCAGAAGTATTTATGTGGAAAGGAATTGTTGAGGAGTTTTTCTGGAAAAAGCAGGGATAAAGGTTGCTTTTTAAATGAGTGCGTCATAGCTACTTTTATGGATCACTTCTCGCGGAAGCTGGCTCAGCTCGGAAGAGTCGCGCGCATGGGTCGATTTCCAGGTCATACCTATCAAGTTCAGAACTTAAATTTCTGTTGCGGAAAGGTCTTGCGCAAAGCGGTCAATTGGCTCTTCCGTTCTTCGTATTCTCAGGTGGAATGGCGAACTGCGATAAGCATAGCGTTCTCTTGATAACTCGATGCGACCACCATAAAGGACGATACACTGTTCTCGTGGTCACGATGCCCAGTTGAAGTAGATACGTATGCTGCAGAAATGGAGCATTGGCCAAGGTTTATTTAGTTGGGGTTGCATCAGTGTAAGTAAGCCTGAATGCTGAGATAAAGTTATGAGAGTTGGGATGAGGTTCCCAGCAATTTTTGACACTGTCAGTCCTATAGGGATGTGTGCCCCGTTTTGCCCGAGGGCTGTTGAAACTGTGGATCGTTAGGTGCTAAGCGTAAAATTAACCGAAACTCATCTCCGAGCTATGCTAACGATCCAGCCTTGCTCCGATCCACGAGGCAACCGTATCTCTCTCCTTCCCACAAAGTTTGTTTTCTCTTCTCCAACTATCTCTCTGGTAGCACAAAGATGTATTATGGAGAGAAATATATTCAAATTCTACTTTAATTCAGCGGATGAAATAAACTTGCCTGAAACTAACGAAATATCTGTCTAATCCATCCCACTATTGCCCATTATACTCTCGACGAGCACATTGTTAACAGTTTTGCAAACTCATTTTCAATCAATTTCGAAAATATTGACTTATGCTTTACTGTTTGGAATTTAAATTAGACCAATGAGCTAGATAATGAAATTTACCATATTGGATAAAGTCTGATTTTAATTTAATATTGATTTTCATTAGCCTTCGTAATCTACGATTATCTATTATAATTTATATGTATACAATATAAAAGTTTATATCATTTATTGCATGGTTTAGTTTTTCAAGTATATCACATTTTTAGAGACGAGCAAACTTAGTACAGATATTTTGTACTGAAAGTCGTTGGCAAATTTCCAGCCACTACAATTTTTATAGGATCAAAGACGATAAGTAGGTAGGATTGATCAGGATCAAGCGCAAGCAGCATTTTCATTAAAGAAACGTCCAAGTTTTCTCATTTATATTCGCTGAAAAAATCTCATGGATAAATCTCTCGCAGCTCATACTACGTCATAGCTGGCTCTTCTATTTTATGTAAGAGATGTTCTGCACAGTGTGTCATTTTAGTTTCATGGATTAGAAGTGGATGTAGGATGCACCGCTGGTTTATCTACTCAAGCTACTGTAGTTATCGTGTATAAAATATAAATTGCACTATGTATTCTCTTTGCAAAATAAGCTATGTGTGTGTACTCGCCTCCCGAAGACAAAGTTTGTGCAAGGATACATATCTCTAACCAAGACCCGAAACGTAATGCTGATGAGAAATTTTAATATAAAATTCTATTTATCTTAAGCAGTTTTTAGATTGACCCTATTTTACCCAGCAGTATTTCAGTTCTTATTTCAAGAAAATATAGAACGAAAATTTTGATCTTTATCGTCGAGGCGCTGAAAAAGATTACGGGAGGGATTTTTTGCAGTTGTATAGTTTTTTCGAACATTGCGAAGGGAAGATATATCGGTACAGCGCAGCGGATAATGTATTCGCGATAAGGATTATCAGAGTATGGAAAATCCTGTGCGTTTGTTGTTCGGAGTAGTGCTACTCGTATAATAATCGTTGGGATGATAGACATCTCGTATAGTTCACGGGGGCAGCCGATAGTTATGGACGAATCCGCACGTGACTTCTGAATAGAAGGCTGTCTCGGTATATGGCATCGAGTAAGATCTGTCCGAATGATATGCCGAGTCGGATCCTTCATGTGGAATTGTTTATGCGAATCCTATTATCATTAATCAGACCAGCAGCGATAAAGCCAGGGCACCCTTAGATTCCTACCTATTATACTGTTACTCATATAATCTTAATAAAACAAGATAATCAAACTCACGTTTCGTAATCCTGCTGGAAGATTTTCACGATGCTTTATGGGCCATCTTTTTTCTTAATGGCACGAAATTAAGCCTCTAATATTCGATTCTTCGCCACGATAGGGAATAATCTACGTTTGCGCAAGACACTGTGGTAATAATAATTTTTATTAAGTGATATTTACGCCAGACAGCTGAAAACGATTGAACAAACAAAAGAGAGAAAATAACAGCAGCAAGGGTTTAGCGCAAGTTATTTGATTTATGGAACGAATGAAATATTGTTTTATGAGTACAATATATGTACAATTGATCTACTATTTGTTGAACGTAATCGAGTGTTTGATTATGGGGTTATAGAAGCCTGGACTTTCGAATAATATGACTCTGAATTATTTAGGTGTATGAGCAGTATTTACAGGAAGTAAGTTTTATCATTTGTAAAATCTAATATAAAAAGTTTTTGTGACAGGGAATTATAAAAACATCAGGAGTCCCAGTGCAATTTCATATATCAATTTTAGGGAGGGTGGACAAAACAGGAGAATATATTCGAAATATGTTTGAGTTGGAGGAAAGTGCAGAATGATGGGTGGGTCACAGTTGCCTGCAAATGGGCAAAGGATACGAGGGAGAATTCTCAAGCTAAAGAATCTTTCGTGTCGAGGGATAGAATTGGAAAGGGTCTATCCGGTTTTGCAGATGTCGGGCAGCTTTTTACGGGATTTCTTGGTCGTGAAAGTAAGGAAAGGATGAGAAAGGCAACTTATAACAGGTTAGAACGCAGTCCCTACAATAACCACAGCGAGCTTTTATTTAAATTCTTTCATGACGAACTGGGAGCCAGCCCAGTTTTCTTCTGCTCTTACCAGCTGATTCTAAGGAAGAAGAATCAGTGACGTATAGGATAAGGTGTGCAGGTTTCGTTCTACTCGGTTTTGAATTAATTCTTTCTCTCTTCTCACCCTCTTCTCCATCAGGAAATACTGGACGTACGCAATAAACGTCGACCTTTCTCCCAAAATAGAAGTTAAGCGATTGCAAGGTCTTATGGAAAGAGATCAGAGATGTGCACAGCACTTTTGAGTTATTCACGAAGCCAAAGCCTTCCTCTCTGGTAAAGCGTGGAGAAGATGTGAAAATTTATTCAGCCATTGTCCATTGTCGAAAGATGTGAAATGGCTGTCGAGTAAAACAGGAATTGAGCGACTGAAAAATTTTATTCGATTGAAAGGCGATTGCGTTTGGCGGATAGAATGGTGGCGCACCGAAATTTTGTATCAATTGTATTTTGCAAGCGAACGAGGTAAAAAAAGCGACGCACCGAGCAATTACCGCGTCTCACAGAATTGTTTTCTCGGTAATTACCATGGGCCGAATACATATATGTGTGTGTATAGAAGCTGGTGTAGATCGATGTACGCGCCACCGCGCCCTGTTTCGCGATTAATAATGCTGTAATATGGCAAAAACTCGTATCTGCTCCCCTAAAGCAGGACGGCAGACATTCAAAGCCCAGTTTTAACCCTCTCGTTACATTTATTTGTTTTATAAAATTTTCTTTTGCCTCGCCCTACCTTTCGGAGCTTTAATCGTCGAGAAAAGCTGGTTTAATCTTTTTTACGGTCTAAGCATAAAATATATATAAACCGTTTAATCATGAAAATCTCTATCAGCATTAATTGCTGCAAAATTGCGAATCTGAAAAGTTATAATTGTATTTGAATAATTAGGTGATATTTATTACTGGAACGTTCTGCAGTTTACTAAATAGCTACTCTGGCTTGTGGGAATAGAATTTACGCACCTTCTCTGATTTATTACAATAAACCAACGGTAGGAACAACAGCAACCATATGTTACTGGTTTACTATAATTTCCAGCAAGTGGTAAACTTTGTTCCCGGTATAATTATGCTGTTATGGTGGTCTAACCGAGTCTCTCCGTGGTGTAAGACCAGTGATAAAGAGACTTGGGTAGACATATACGTGAAATGGTACTTTCAACTTAAAGATCGTTTTCAAACTTAACTTTTTAAAAGCTTTTGGACGCTTTCGACTCCATTAAAGTTTTTTATACGCCATTTATGCACTGAATTTTCGTTGAAATGTCGCATCATCTTACTTTTTCTCCAAATATCAATCATCGTAAACTAGTTTGGAGAAAACGTTCGAAAGTTATTTAAATGACCAATTCAATCATTTCGATCGAACCTTTTTCATTGAGTAATGATATAAATTACAGTCACTTCTAAAATACCTAAAAAATTTCTACAATTTTTTAACTCGCTCGTACGTCTCTCCATATCCAAGTAAAGCTTGAATTGCCCTGTTTAATTTTCTGATCTCAAGAAATATTACTGCACTACGTAATTGTGACGCAGAGAAGACTGTTGCATTACAATCCACTCATTTTGAAAAAAGAAAAACATGGCACATCTCGTATTACATTAAATCAACATATTCTTAAAATAATATTCAAATATTGCGCTTTCGTCAAGAAATGTGATGGTATTAGTCTCTGAAAATTACAATTCCACAAAAGAATTCGAGATGAGGGCGACAAAGGAGAGAATGCTTTTCGCGTTTAAATTGCGGCCACTTGTATTTCTAATAATCAGACTAATTGTACGGTTAAATAAAACAGAGGCGTAACGCCATATGCATATATGTATGAGGCTGAAATTAAGATTACTTAACATAACAGTGTGTGAGAGAGTACTAATGAATGATTTCGGTCTTAACTACCTTCATAACGTTTTCGCCGGCGAGAAGCTGAAAGGGGAAACATCGATATGTGGTGCACTGAACTCGCAATCGCTCCGAAGTGTGAAATAATTATTGGGAGAAACAATGGAAGGTCTTTCGTCAAGTTTTCATGATGATGTGGGGTAGGGACGAATACCGAGGTACCCACTGAGAAAGAAACGATCGTACAGAACGCGACCTTGAAGGGAGAAGCGGCACGCAGGTGCGTGGTCGTTGGAACGAAGTATTTTCCTTTTCGAAGGGATAACGAAGTCGCGCGTTTCAGGTTCGAGCAACGACTGAAGAAAGTTTACCTAGGGGTACGACGCCTGCGCTTATCCCCGGCTCTTCGACTGCTACGGCCCTGACGCGCACCACGCGCCTCGTTTCTCAAATCTCACCCTTACACCATCCGAAATCCAGCAAACTCCAGCGGAGAACGCGCGTGTTATCAAATCGTAGCTAGACCACACGCACACACGCACGCACATCATTCTCGTCCCATTCAACATTTCGCCCTACCCTTATTTCTATTACAAATGAATTTTCAAGGTCACGTGCATTTATTCTAATCCATGAAAATTTTTCAAACAATGTAAAAATCGGTTCATATATATTTTGAGAATGGGATGAAATTGTTTGCTTCTTAGGAAGAGACTATGAGGCGCAAATAGTTTGGACGTTGGTGGAAAGGAGGGTTGGGGGGTGTAGGAACGTCAGGGTGGAAAATGTTGGTAAAATCGGATGCCGAGTGGCGCGAGAGTGAGAGGGTCAGGACGATGCAAATGTAGCGCGGTAGGCGAGAGATAGGGATAGAGCGAGAGAATGCAGAGTGCAAAGTGAATAAAGAATGAAAAGAAAAAGAAAGAGCTAGAGTAAAGAAAATTTTGGAGGAAATACTCTCTCGTGGCCGTAACAGATTGGCAGTGGAACTGGCGTGTCAGCATTTTCCAACGGGCCTGGATTAAAAGGTTCGGCGCTCGCCGGGCCGTAATAAGAGTCAGCATCTTTTTCTGGGCAATATTTCACGTCATTACACCCCATTTCCTCGCAATTAAGATCTGAAATTTTCGGCGAGATCCGGTTTATCAAGGGCGTCGGGCCCCGATTCCTTTTATTTCCCTCTTCCTTTCACCGTCTTATTCAGTGCACCTTTAAAATACGGTCTGCTCTTTTACCTATCTAATTATTAATTCAAGCTGACACTACAGTGTGCCCCTGCCTATCCAAGCACCTATATCTACCAACCAACTGCTATCTCTATACCTATCTTAAAACTTACTGAATCTTTTAAACATTGAAAATTTCTCCACGGACTTCCCTTCGAAATGGATCACTACCGCAACAGTCTGAGAGCTGGCGAGGATTCTCGTGTAAGTTAATACATATATTTTTATCAAATTAGACTGAAAATGATAACGATGGATCTCGCGTATACATTACTGTAATATTTAAAGCTTTCCGCAGCAAAAAAGTAAACATTATTCTTTTCATTATCCTAACCAGAATATTATATTTGTTATATGCTTATTTACTTAAGTGGATTGCCCAGGAGGAACGAAGTTAAATTTTTCTCCATTTATTTTTACATAAAAGCTTGTTAAGAGCTTTTTCAGAGAAATGTGCTAAAAAACTTTACTATCACTTTTTCTTCGTTAATTTTAACATAATTTTCATATTTTTCTGTTTTTTTTTAACTTTAAGTTCAACTGTAAAAGAATTTACCAGTATTTCGTGAGATCTGTAAATTCTTCCGTTGAACACATCTTAAAGAAAAACGTTTCGGAATTCGTCGAAGATGTGCAGTGCCTTCTTTAAGATCGACCTCTTTGGGCAGAGTATTTTTACTGAAAGTGGAGAAATCGGCTATACTGCTGGGTAAAATATCGAAAATATCTTTTATCGACTTTCACTCGTCGGTTAATTTAGCTCAAGGCTCTTAATGAAATTGTTCTACATAATAGAAATATAGGAATTTTAAAATTAACTTTTTTGATGAATGAATTAAATCACTGTCACTCTTCTTGTCACATACACGCTTCATATTTTATTTTCTACCTTTACGATTTTATTATGGCAATGCATACTTATGTCATTTATTCTATTTCTATTCCCGTTTTCTACTCTTCCTTACTATTCTTTTCGATTTTAATAACCGCTCTCTTTACAAATAAAACTGCATAAATATCTTTCTATTCTCTCTTTCGAAAGGCAAAAATACCATCAATATGAGATGTCAAGCGTCTTGATTTCTCCTCATATTTTCAAATCAATTTTCCAGCATTAGAAAAATTGATATTTGATCCTTTTTCTCCTTTTACAACTTTTATATAATAATAATTATTACAAATAGAGCACAGGACTAGAAGTCTATGATTCGTTAATTGACTCGAAAATGAAAGTAGTAGTCGAAGTTGGAGAGCGAACAATTGTTCAGGTTGAATAAAGTTAGAGTTTTGCCAATCCCTACGTGATCAGGCCATTCGTGGAACTATTTGAATGGCAGAACCACACAATCGTAAAGACTACGTGAAGTTTATGAGGTAAGAGGGAATGAGGGGTGGGGAGAGAGCTAAGAATGATTAGGAAGAAGAGAGTGAAGTTTGTTAACGAATGGTACTCTACGATTCGGTTGAGGAAACGGGACTGTGGGGGTTAGGCTATAAGTTTCTGGTGGTCGCGGAACGTGAAATTTCAGAGAAGTGCAAAGGCCTCGCAGGTTCCACGGGGCTGCGCATCACAAACTTCCCGTAGATCAGCAGCTAAAACTAAGCTATACATGGAGCTCGAGAGGCTCGTGAACCGACACCATTTTTTCCCTCGCGGGAGCCGGACTAAGCGGGGCGTAAATGACGTTGATAAGAACTGCTCTGCTAGAAAATTGACCCTTCTGAATATACAAATCATGATTGACGCGTTACTGATAATAATACCACGGTGAAAAATATACTCTCACATCCTCTCATCCTATATTCGCTGGCTCGTACACTATTTTCACTTATTATTTATATACGCGAGAAGCATATTCATTATACATTTCACGTCAAGGTACAAAAATAATTGTCGAAAATTCGATGAAAAAGTCGAATTGCATATTTAATTCCATACATTGCAAATTAGTCTATGTAGCGTATAAAAAAGCAGATTCTGTACGTAAGGTTGAAGAATTACAAGTGTTGTTTGCCCAGTAGCATGTCGCGTGTGTAAATATGTAAGCAGCGACGTAAATAATAATGCAATATTCAAAGGAAATAGCGTGACCTTTGAAACGACATTTCGAAATCTCTGCTTATCTCCTGGGAAACTTTCTCCCACAGGGAAGCAATGCATCTTTGTGAGATGTCAAGCGCATTCGGAACATCGTAGAACGCATTGGCTCTTTGAGCTAGATGCGAAACGATGGGCAGACACACGGCTGTCTGGATCTTTGAAACCAGAATAGCTATAGTATATATATACAGCTTTTATACTTATTGCTTAATAATATTGCATGGAAAAGGTTGTAGGAGTTTTATTAAAATTTCGAAGACCGATTGGTTCACGCGATAAGCGAAGAACGTTCGCCAGAAAGTAGTTTAATAAATAATGAAATATGAAAATCTCGTTGGGGGAAGTGGTAGCGAATTCGGTAGTGGAATCTGAAGGGAGAAGAAAGGGGAAGAGCGCGCGCGGCGTGAGTTGCGACTCGATGGTGTGGGAGGTCGTGTGAAGTTAGATCAGGGAGGGGAATGGTGCGAATGAAATAAATAAGAGTCACAACGAGGTGGAATGGTTGGTGGGTTTAGGTACGCGACGGCAGCAATGCTGTCGTGAGATGAAATGGAATTTCTGTCGGTTGGTTCAGATAAACAGCCGCAATTTCGTTCGTGCAACAGAAACCACCGCGAAATGCGTCTTCGCATTTCTCTCAGACTTTCTCACAGCCGCCACCCCCTCGCTCCCCTGTGCCCTCTCTCGACCTCTTATTGTTCTATTGTTGCTACCCCTCCTCCTATTTACCCCATCATCATACAGACTCTTTCCTCTATCAGACCGAGCACACGCCTGACACATTTGCTCTCTTCGTTACGCAAACATTGGCTACATCTGTCTAACCTTGCCACTTTCCACCATTCGTCCTCCAGCTCTTATTCCTCGGAAGGGATCACGCCATTGTATTGGCAGACCACCCTTCGCAAGAATATTGCCTTGTTGCCTTCCGATACTTTTCCCAGAAGAGCAGAACAAATTAACCGAGGGATAAATTATTAATGGGCTGCTACATCGCATCAAACTGATATTAAGAAATTTTATAGCAAAGCCAAATGGCACGGGTGCGTGTAATACACCCCTCTTACAAGGGCTGACCAATGGTAGGATCCTAGTAAAACATGTATGCCACTGCTTCCCTCGAGGATCTATATATACTGGGACACATGTCACTGTATAACTACACCCTTTATTTTTATTTATATTCCCTTCCCTTCATTAGAAAATTATTACTGTGTTTCTGTTACTCTCTTTACTCTTGCGCTGTACAAACATGACTGTTACCCCTTGTAATTATAAAAATAACAAATTAGCGAATTTGCCCTTTAAGGTCTGCTGAATCTAAATCTGCCTTGTTCGCGTTTCCATAAGATTATGCAAGCTCTGGCTGGGTATTTGTCAAGCGTTCTCCAGCCATAAGTCTACCACGCGTGATCCTCTCCTCGGCTTGTTTTCTAACTACACAATCCCCACGTTGACTTCAAACTCCTGTCAGCCTGTTCGCTCCTCCCTCAACGGGAAGGAGGCGGCAAATCACGTTGCGTGAGATTTACGAAGGGAGGTGAGAATCGCTATTAACCATTCGCTGGTATATTGTACTAAGAGTGCATACGTGTCACGAGGCAAAATCATTCATGTAAATTATCAAGAAAGAGGGCTGTTCGTCTCGTCAGGGCTTTTCACTAATGTTCTCTCCCTGCACAGTTTGTACTAGTCAAGTGGAATTGAAAACTGACTCTGTCAATCTGTCGGTATTGAAAGTAATGTTTACAAGTTGTTCGCTCTTCTGGATAACTCTCTACATCCAGATGCACTAGGTGGAAATCAGGAAAGTTTGGCGGATGCCACGCATAAGTTTCTTTCAAAAGTGACTTATCTTCGACTAGCAGCGGCTTTGCTAAGACGTTGCAAAGTCCTGTCCGCATATGTACGGGCTGAGTTACTTAAGCCGATTTTGAGCATCGCCACGAGTTTCGAGAGGACAAATTCGAAACGCAGCTGTATAGCGCATTGGTCGATAGAAGCGATGGCTCGTTAATTTCCAAAATTTGCATCATTCCTCCTGGCTCCATTCCGAGGATTTTACCAATAGTTTTACGAAAGCTCATTGCAGAGGGCGGAAAGTATGTCTCTCTTACGAAGCTATTGCTCAGGAAAATGAATCGGAACGTTCGTTACGCAACATTAATCGGCTAGACACCATCAGCTCGATATGGACACTGGTTCCAATCGCTGCATGAAACGATAGACCCTAACCACTACTTCTCGCTTTAACGATACCGTCCTCCATGCCAACGCTGCAGAGTGTCTTCAGAAACGTTCCAGTCCACGCTCTGATATTGCCATGTATAGCCTCGCAGTTATAAGCACCACGATATTGCATACCGACTTTTATTATCCTCTTTCCATGCCATTGTAAGATAAAAACTGCAAAAAAGAGTAAAAACTGGTATATTCTTCCAGCAACTAATTTGGAACATGGCTGGTAGCAAGCATATTGCGAGAAAATACGCGAAAGATTGAGAATGTGGCCAAGGAATTGGGAGTCTGTCGTTTGAAATATCAAATATTGTCTTTCTTGCGTGACAGGATAAGTGGAAATGAAATTTAGCCGGGTGTTTCGTTCGACACGTTGAAACGCAATAACAGGGGGATGCGATAGAGTAATCGAATTTTGGAATAATCGATTGGTGTATCTTTGTGAGGACGAGGGAGGGGGAAACAGTAATTTAACGGACAGCGGTAAGCCGAATTAGCATGTACACGTAGGGAACCATGACTCGTCGCGCGTTCTATCCTTCGCATCGTGATATTACACATATACGATGACACGTACAAGATACGTAGTTTGAATGTGAGCGAACGCGCGTGATACGCCACTGGGTTAACGATCCACTTGGACCGAAAATACAGGTCTGCCTTGTTGCACTTTTATCGGGCTTTGCGCAACAATAATGTCAATTTATTGCCCGTACATGGTCACCGATCTTACACAGGATATGAAGGTCCTGTAAGAAGGTTTCACGGTCATCCCTCGAATATACCTTTAGGACCAATAAATCAAGTCGTACGTTGGATATTACGTCGATCGTCATATGTACGCGAATATTACGATACGTGCAAATATTGTCAATTTATATCTCACGCGTGCAATCACCGGTCTTGTACACGAGATACGAAGGTCCTGTGCAATAAGCTTTCACGGTCATTCCTAGAATATGTCTTTAACAACGATAAATCAGGATGCATATACCGGTGTCATTACGCGATGTTCGCACGCATGATGATGCGTAGTTCGAACGTGAGCGAACACTCGTGACACGTCACTGCATGGGTTAACGATCCACTTGAACCGAAAATTCAGGACTGCCTTGCTGCATTTTCGTCGAGCTTTGCGCAACAATATTGCAAATTTATCGCTCATGCATGAACGACCACCAATCTTACACAGGATACGAAGGTCCTGTATAAGAAGGTTTCATGGTCATCCCTTGAATATTTCTTTAACATCGATAAATCAGGATGCATATACCGGAGTCATTACTCGATGTTCGCACGCATATGATGATACGTACTTTAAATGTAAGCGAACGCCCGTGACGTCACAGGGTTAACGACCCACTTGAACCGAAAATTCAGGACCGCCTCGCTGCACTTTCATCGAGCTTTGCGCAACAATACCGTCAATTTATTGCTCATGCACGGTCACCAATCTCACGCAGGGTACAAAGTTCCTGTAAGAAGGTTTCATGGTCGTCCCTCGAATATGCCTCGACGACCAATAAATCAGGACGCACATACGCACGCTGGACGTTACGTCGAGTTAAGTGCAATTGTTCTTTGCCAGACTTTTCAGATTCTATCATTTTCTGATTCCTCTGTATAAATCATGACCTCGGCGTGAGCTCGCATTTTAATGCGATCGCCTATCCGAGCTCCCTCCGTCCGATTCCACACTCTCTCGCTCATAAATCCCCGCTTTATCCCATTAGCTATTATTTATCCGCGAGAAAAAGCACGACAAAAGAGTGGAGGACCTTCCGACAAGGAATATTTATTCCAAAGACATTAATCGTCATTTGCTTTGTTGCTGCGGGGCTCCCCATTCGCTGCTCGCATTTCTGAATATCAGCAGCAATTACATTCACCTTTTATTGTGGTCGCAGCGAGCTATATTGCTCTATTATACGCGCAACGTGAATCGGTTTCCACACTGTTCTTTATTTCTCGTCTGTATTAGGGCCAAAATTGCATGTTACAGAAGTCATTAGTTGGTCATAATTGCCAAGTTGAATGCGATGGCTCAAGCGGGTATAACGATGGTGCACCTGCAGGTAATTTAGAAAATCAGAGTGCGGTCGAGTCGCAGATGCGCAAACGTGTGGAAGAGAAGCGAGGGGTGGCGAGGGGGTGGGCCGGGTTGTTTCGGTGCACGTGCGGGATCGTAAAAGCAGGATACGATCGTGACCACCAGTTTCTTGACCGTCGCGTAGTCCCTCCCGTAGTCCGTTACGCGCGCACCAAAATAAAACCCTGTTCCATTGAGCTGGAGCAATGAGTACCGCGAAGTACGTACTTTGCGTCTTTATGCTCGCGCCAAAATGACTTTTTCCTCGCGTGCGACCCTCTCCCCCCCACCCCTCCCCCCTATCCCCACTCCCCAAACCATCCGCGTGTCTTGTTTTGCGGTTCGCAGTATTTTCCGCGGATTCAATTGTAACAGTTCGTGGAATTAAATTGAAAAACTTTACGCCGCTCTTATTTTAACTAGACTCGCAACTCGCAGTTCTTTCTCCGAGAGGAATCGCGTCCGGGTCAATATAATTATGGGAAATATATCGAACTGTTGGAAATTTCCGGATGGAGCGATAACGCTGCGAATCATCGTTAGATGACGGAAGGTCGAGCGAGAACTCGGAGCGAACAAGTTTCTACGCTCGGAGGGTGTTATCACCGATGCCTCTAATTGTTCTCTGTTTGTTCTTTCGCTTCGAGCAGGACGGAATAATTTTCTTTATTTCCACTTCTCTTGGAAGGACATTACCGAAGGAATCGTAAAAGCAGCGTTTCTTTCCGCGTTCGGAGAATCCAAGTCAGTCAGTTTCTTATGCCCTTGGAATATAAAGGAAAACTGGAATTAGCAGAACATTAGGTTTGAACAGTTATTCCCGAGGTTAACGGTTGGGTTCAATTACACAGACAGGCATATATAAATGCATGTATATTCCTAAACGGGGTACGGTATGGTAGTTGAGCCAGTTAGCGGTGATAAGTGTTTCTATAAGGTCTCCTAAGGTGCAGTGATCCGCAGAACGATAGCCGAAGTTGGTCGTGTTGAGGGGTAAATATATATAGTATGTGCTGCAGAAGTCTCCTGCGGGGTGGTCGGGTCGTGCGGTGGTGGCCGGCTTTGGCCAGTTGCTGTTGCCGTTGCTGCTGGATATTACGTGTACCGCAAGCGGTGTACTGGCTACCATCGCGGCTGTAACGAGTTACAGTTGCCTTCTAATATTTCTCCTTGGGAACGCGTTGCAGCGCGGCTAAGCACCCGGCGTTTTTCACGCGAGAATTTATGCGTTCGCGGCTCCGCGCGCGGTTTATTCGCTACGCGGCGAGGTGGCAGGGGTTGGGGAAAAGTTGCCAGGGGTGCGGGGAGGGGCAGCAGGAAACACGAAGGTCGAGCCGAAGGGGGAAAAAGCGAGCGAGGGCTCTCGTGGTGGAAAGAAAAGAGTAGCGGGAATAAGAAATCCACGGTACGTGTTAATGATTCTTTTTACGAGGACAAATGAGCGCGGACGATAAATGTTGCTGGTTGGCGGATGGCTCGAGAGGGTTGAAGCTGAGATGTGAGCTGGATGGGAAGAGAGAGCTACCTATACGGCGAGCTTTCGGGAGAAAAGGGTGCGCGAAGAGGTGGCGAAGGGAAAGAAAAGGGTTCTCGCGTGAATAATGATCCCTTCCGCCTAACCGAGCAGACTCAATGCTTGCCGCAGGACTCGACATTTTTAATTTCCGACGCTAGTTTATTGCGCAATTTTAACCGTACTTGCGGCTCGGAAATCGCGCCGTGCAGCCTAGTATTCTCACTCGCGACGTGTGCAGTGTGTTTCTCTCTTATCGTTCATCCCCCCTCCCCCCCTTTACACCCTATCTATCTCTCTTTGTCGTAAAACGACTAAATTCACTCCTGTTTGCCTGGCAAAAATATGCAAACCAAGTATCTCGAACAAGGCGAATGAAGCGGATCGCAAAGCAACGCAAGAGAGGAACGAGTGAGGAGGAAAAAGGAAACATGAAAAACTAGCAAGCTTATTTCGCACGAAAGTTAATATTTCGTAGATTGTTCAGGCTGAATTTAACGCTCTGTGAAAAGAGTGGTCAGGAGTAATAAAGATAAAGGTTATTATTTTAGCGAAGAGAAACGACCGGTTCGTTATGTCTGAATGATTTCCTTTGCACAATGCCCTGTATTTTCATAGTATTAAAAGTAGCATATACAACATCCAAGTGAAATATATTGCTCCGCAGGCTGGCCTAGAATTCCATACATCTGCCTCAGAGCTGTAAGCACAATAGGTAATATTGAAATTATGAAAAATAGCCAAGCTACTTTTTATTTATTCGAATTCTTAAGATATGCTTGCTTGGTATAGAGCAAATCGATCTTGGAATATCACTTTTTTTCGTAGCATTTTATTTTTAATTCGAATATTACATTTTACAAGGAGCAATCTGTAGCTTAGTGACCGTGGTTCGTTTTAACAATCCTTTCTAGTATTCGTGCAGCACGTACTTTCCCAGAAGTACTTCCTCCATTCTGCATCACGATTGTTTGCAAGAAACAAATTTCCTCAGTCTCTTCGTGTATTGGTCGGTCGTCGACGCATCGTGTCCCATAAATATTTAGAACCCTATCGGTTTTTATACGTTCGATGTTTCAAAAAAATTCAAACATTTTTATTTAACCGGAATTTTATTTAAAAAAATGGCGAAAACACGATGGAAAGTATAATATTTCATGCGATGTGTCTGAAATATTTTGAAAACAAACGTATATCGCGAAAACTCATCGGATACACTCTAAAGGTAAGAAAATTAATCTTCGAAGCCTAAAACTGGACGACTCGAGCTAAAAGCGAAATATTTACCTTTGTTCATGGCTGATTAAAAAAACTTTCACATTTATATACATATTTATATATTTACAAAAGTGTTAATAAAAAACTGTTCCCAATTTGTTGCACTTTTCTCTATATCCATTACTATTTTTCAAAAATTTCCTGCATGGTTGAAAAATCGAGAGAGTCATAGAAATAAAGCAGTGTGGATAGTTTACACATGTAGGGTACAACTGACTGATATTGGAAAACATTTGGTGTTCGTTTTGAGGAATCCCATTGCTGATCCGTCTAGCTCGAGCATAGCATTGTTTTTATTCATCGAAAGGAAGAATTTAGTCGAAAAGGCGAAGAATTTTATTGCATTGCTCGCTCGCAATATCGAGATGAAGCAATATGCTAGTTATTCGTATATATTATCGTAGATCTCAGCGATGAGCTTATTGATTAGGAAGGCTTATTGGGGGTAAGGTGATGTTCCGCAGTTTCAGTCTGCAGGAAGCAGTAGTGTATTGGGGGTGGTACAGGATGAAGCGAATCCGGTATAAAAATATGAAATAAAGATTCTCGTATTAGGGATGGCCATGCTCAACGGAGCAGAACCTGGACAGAGGGAGGAGCTGCTAGGATCCAGCATATTTTCAGCGTCGACATTTATTCGAACCACGTACCTTCTCGAACACCGACCCTACATAGCATCTGTTTTTTTCCTCGCTCCTTTTTGCCTCCTCTTTAGCCTCCTTCAACGGTAACCTACATTCTACGCGCTCGGAAAACTTTTAAATTTCTTTATAATACGCGCATCTCGAAATCAATGCGGATTTCGTACGACGAAAAACGTCGGATTCTCTTCCCTAAAATATATACAGTATATATTTTTCCCGCTCGATGCTTCTTCTTCGTTAGTTTCGAATCGCTCGTATTTTTTCTCTCTAGCCAGTTGGATTCCGACGTTTCAGTGGGAATATAGCGGTGCAGTGAGTCTCTGGCAGCTGGACAGCTTCCTTCGGAGTCGTATGTCGTAACAATCGTCGATTTCATAAAATCGAACGAGCACGCGAAGGGCGACCAGTCCGAAACTCGCTCGTAAAACCGAGCGGTCGCAGCAGCGTCGTCGTTCTGCTGCAGAAGGGCTGCTCGATGATTTTTGCTGTGTCAGGGAAAACTGAACCGAAGCAGCTAGATAGCTCCATGGAGCCTCGGATATACACAGATCTGTGTGTGTGTGTGTGTGTGTGTGTGTTAGTGCGCTCGTGTGTTTGTTCCTCCCGTTTGCCGATTCTCGCCGCGATGCACCATCACTCCCCCCCCCCCCCCCCCCCCCTCGCGCTGCTCCTACTGCATTTTCTGTCCCTGTCTTCCTCTACGATGATGACGTTCACCCCTTCCAAGTATCTAACTTATAACTTCGAAAACAGGCCTCTCTCTTTCTCTCTTTAGAATTCCTTCTGTAAAATATCATCAAATTTTTGTCACCTACCGAACGTCTATTACCCTCAAATGTTTATCACCCTACTACTTTCCTGCCTATATGGAACTCGCTGGTTAAAGTTTTAAACGCAGATAAACGCAGTCTTCTGCGAGCTGCAGGAGAAACTCGTTTTCTTCGAAAGAACTTATTTTGACGAGCCAAATATCGAGAATGAATTTCTAAAACTACTTTCCAATTATCGGAGCTTTCCACAAAATGCCCCATCGATGAATCGATCCGATTTACAAACTATTCCCTATTTGGAATTCATTATAACCGCACTGCCAACTTTTTGCGAGCTGACAACCTCTTTAAATTTTCAATTATTTCTCCACTCTTTCATATTTCAATTGTATCGCGCGCGCGAATCGTAATATTATTAAATTTTTAATTATCGAGAAATTCAAACGTAGAGGCATTACTCTCAAGTTTAGCAATAACTTTCTTATTTTCTCTGTACAGTTTTTCGTCTACACTAACGAAAATCAAGAAGTTTGGAGTTTAATGAAATTTTAAAAAATGCTTTGCGAAGGGTTCTAACCTAGCTGTATCTAATGATTATATAGGAACAATGGAAACTTGCGGACTTTTGAGTGTAAAAAGGTTTCAAACATAATCTAACTTTGTTCGAGCCGAGCAAACTTGGGCACCTTATGCTAATATGCTTCTAACATCGTTCTACCGTGTCAGTTTCTCGTGCGTATTTGCACATATGTTACTGCAACAGGAAAGCTGCAGGAGTACTTGGCGTGCACCGCCATCTTCTCAGAATACAAAACTACGTGTATCTTACGATTAATTCATAAGCCCAATCCAAAGTCTACAGTTACGGGCCAATATCCCTCTATGCAAAATTCGACTTAAAAATGCTCGCTCTCTACAGCTATATTAAATCATCGTTATTTAGTATGCAATAAAATTTAAATGCTAAAATATTAATTACCCAGGCTATACAATTATCATAATTTTTGGGGAAATAAAAAATACATCGTACGAACGAATTATTAATTTCCATTGAAACAGAATATATATTATAAATACAGAACTGGTTATAAATTCTTGTGTAAAATAATTGCATGACAATAAATGTTCAAGGTTCAAATCTGATTTTATCGAATATAAATAGTATCAATATTCAACCGAGCGAGGTGTAAAGTTGACCTTTCAATGTACGAAAAAGAGGCGTATATACAGTGATTGGTTTAATAAATTTTCACGTAGCAATTAAAATAATGCATTATGTGGTTTAAAGAACATGAATTTTAATGCAAGGAAAAATGCAACACGTCGTATTCTTTTTTCACCCCTATTTCACAGAACATATATATTTGAAACGTAAATACACTGAAGTATCCGACCGCTTCAGGAAACGAAGTTGGGTTTTTATCATTGAAGCATATATATGTTACCTTGTTATTTTCACACTGATATCATATTAAAGTTAAAAAGAACGGTTGTTTGCTTGTGTATTTTTCAAGTATGAATTGTTTTTTCTTTCCATCCGTAAATCTTGTGCTCTCGAGCCATTAAATAACCCAGCTGTTTACATAAGTTATCGCCGACTAACATTTCTGAATGCAAACCCTTTATCATATAACAACGTTTACGTCGTATATTTCAGAAAGCAATGTAAACATTGAATTATGACGAGAAGCGTGATTGAGTGACAATCGGGTAATCAGAACTACTGGCTAGATTTGATGTAAACAACCCTTCGGGGAGTCATAATGAAATTTACAGTAGTTTTAAGCTACACCGTTAATTTTGCAGCACGATCATGAACATCCTTTATGAATAATAGGAAATCTCGTTAATTTTATATTCAATCGTCGTTCTATTTCAAAGGACTTTCAAATTTAAATCCTCCCGACTAAACAGATAAGCTCAAATTATAAAATTATATTATTTGGCGAACGCAAGACTTTATATTTTTTAACGATCCAATGTCTATAATCCAAAGCACTCTGTTAAATTCACCTTTATAGCGAAGCGAGCGGTGAAAAACTGAAGCACCAGTTTACCTTGTACGAGATTAAAATATAGCAAAGGCAAACGGGTCGAGTAACGTATATACTCGGTCTAATCTACTTTGGTTAAATGGTTAATCAGCTTAAGGCTAAGGTAAACCATACGCGGTATTGTTTAATTAGTTTTGCCAATCGTGCACAGCCATCTGATACTACGGTCAATCCAGAGTCAATATGTGTGCAATATGAAACGTCAACGAGGAAAATAAGCTGAGAATAGGGTGAAAATTTGTAAGAGAGAGAGAGAGAGGAAGATTAGGTTGGTTCCGCACGAATTTCGGTATTGTCGATTTCAGGGTTGTTGGGATAATGATACAAGAGGGCGAAGGGCAAAGGGGGGGGGGGGGGGTGGTATGTAGGAGACGAAGGAGGTGGAAAGCTTGACGAAGCGCTGGTGCTCGTTGCCGCAGGGTTTACACGGTGGCGTTTCCGCGTTGCGCGAGATCCAATTAGAATTTATGCGACCAGGTCAGCTGGAAGTGGTCGATGCATATGCATCGAACTTAATGCGTTTGCTTAGTTTCACGGAGTTGTGGTCTTCCCTGCGCTTGCAGACGCGCGCGCTATTGCCATAGGCCACACTCGTCTCGAGATCTTTCAATGAACCCGAAGCGGAGCTCTAGCTTTAACTGTTTGACCTCTCCCGCCAGAATCGTTACTGCCCATTAATTGATCCGCGTTACAGTTCGCTCTGGCGAATCTGTTTCGGTTCACTTGGCTGGCGGCTCGTTACGGGAAGCGACGTGTCGCGTCTGCTCTCTATCAATCCAAAGTCCAAAGTCTATCTCGAACAGTTTCTGTACTACTCAAAGCACGCCCACGCTCGAGGAATCTCCCAAGAGGTGGATATATATGTGTGTGTATGTATATATATATATATAATATATATACCGCAATCGGAATCCTCGCGTTCATCTTTCCAAATCGGATTTTCTTATCATCCTCCATCTATGAAATATTCAAAGTTTCCCACTCTAATTGGTAGACTCGCTCCTATCGCACTTCCGGTCCCAAGAGGATGGATCTTCCGTGTAGGAAATGTACCGAGTGTTCTTGTTTTCGTCTTAGCGTATAATTGTATTTTTCGATGCTCGTTAAATTCGATCCGGCGTGAAAGGATGGATCGTGTCTCTCAAGTATTATATTGAATAACCTGGGTGAAATAGGACAAGAGAAAAGTGAGAAGGATAAAGAGAGGGGAGGGGGGGTGCATCGAGTGGTTGCTGGGAGAGAAGAAAAATTGAGAGGCACTCATATGACGGTTTAGAAGCAGCGTCTGAGCCCCGAGAGTTTTGCCGGGACACGCGGAAGTGAAGGGGAGGGTAGTTGGCCTGGGGATGAAAATAGGGGAGGGGGAATAAAAAGCGGCCAGGCAAAGAGAGAAAAAAGCAGCTAGTCATGGGAAAGGAAGCAAGGTCCTTGAGACAGCTTTACGTCGAAAGCACGACAACGTCTCCAGGCAAATTGGATCCGACGACACGAGAAGACGATAACGTAGACGGCGTTGCTCCATTGCCTGGTGACTTCCGAGCAACGATGTCAGCGACTCCTGCCTTGCCCTGCTCTGCCCTGCACTACCCTGCCTCCTCTAGCTTACACGCTAGTTATTATTCCCGGACAGAGCAGTCTTGCTCCGGAAACTCTCTCCCCCACCCTCCTCTTCCGGTTCCCCTCGTTTCTTTTTACATATAGCTACATCTATCGGTGTCTATTAACGCCAAACTGCTGATGTTACTTATCCAAAAACTGATTATTATAATTGCGTACTGCTGAATTAGTTTTTTCCATGAAATTTTAATTTTATACCTGTCTATCTCTAACTTTTATATGTACGGTACGCTCATCTCTTCTGATATTTTTTCCTGATAAGATATTCACTATATACATCTTCCGGGTATTGCACCTTGAAAACCCAAGGCATATCTTTTCGCATCTTTGCCACGTGTTGTTTAAGTTGTTTTTTGTATCCATTTCGCGTAAACGAGATTTCCACATGGTTCCGAAGGGACTCGCGCCACTCGATTTTCATGCTCGTTGAATTTTACGTTATTGCATCCCTCGCTTCTTTCTCATCCCTCGCAGAGTCACGTTTGCAAAATCTACGTTCATTTTTGACACGGTTAATCAATATCTGACGCAGCGGTAAAAATTGTATGGATTTTTATACGAGCTATTTATTATTATAACACGCTAGAGAGAGAGAGAGAGAGAGAGAGAGAGAGAGAGAGAGAGAGAGAGAATAGGTTACTCGCTTTATTTCAATAAAATATATGTAAAACGCTCGTGGCCGTGGAAATTTTCTATTTTGTTACTCCGCATGCCGAATTTTGAATGGGCCAGAAGCAGCAATTACCTCAACAAAAGGCAAGTGAAAGCTTCAGTAAATTTGACTGTCGTCACTTTGATCTTTTATCCGAACTATTATCTTTAAGCTTTGAACTATTTTCTATTTCTGCTTTAAGTGGAGTGCGCTTTGTACTTTCCCCCCAATGAATATTAAACGCCCTTGTTGCCTCGCAATTCCAATTGCGATTTCTTTTCTCTTATATTAATTAGTTAATTGCGTTTTAAATTAATCCATCGTTACGATTAGCGAAAATTAAATTTTATAATAATTGTGTGTATATATATACATATATACAATTATTACGAAACACGTACGTGAGTTGCAGTAATTGAATGGCGAGCCAGTAGAGTGAACGATTGTGATCAATTTCATTGTTGATAATCAGTCCCAACGAGATAATGCCTGGCTGTGCATGAAAAATGATATCGAAGGGAGGTCATTAAACAGGTAGTAATAAAAAATTAGAGGAAATAATCGGGAAGCTGGTGAAGGGAACCAAGGAGAGTAAGAGTGAAACGCCAGGTAGGATATTACGCGTGGGTGGTATAGGTAGTGGGATGTTGGATACTATTGAAATTTCAAAGCACGTTTGCGCTATATTTTGCTGAAAATTAAATTCATACGAGGCAGCGACGATCGTGTATTCATTGAAAGCATCGACCAGCGAAACGTACCTGCACATTTCTCTCTCTCTCTCTCTCTATCTCTCCCTCTCTCCCTCTCTCGCTGCTCTTGCAATCAGAAGCGCGTAATGAAGATATTATATTTACAGAATACAGTGGCATTTCTGCAAGAATTCTTACCCCAGTTGAAATTATATATCAGTTAGCAATCATTTATTTCCCTGTTCCATCTCACTTTTGTCAGATTTTTTTGCTCCTCGCTTTGCTCATCTATTTCAGCGATTTTATTTAACTTGGAAGAAACGTCTGTCGGAAGCACCGGTTATTTCTTAATTGACTCTTTTTCCTCCTTTTCTCGCCACAATACTATTTCTTTCTGACTTCCTTCCATTTTCTCTCCCAGCCGTTTCCTCTTCCTCCTCTTCACGAGACGCACTGGTCGAAACGTCTGTTACGTGATTTACGTCCGAAGGAAATAAAGGGTCCTCTCTTGGTCCTCTAAGTAGTACGAGAGGGGGAGCAAGATGGTGTTCGAAATCTCTCTGCTCTTGCTGGACTCACCACTTATCAACCCGGGAACGATTCTCGCGTACGACCTTCGCCACATTTTCCTCCCTTTCCCTAACCACCAGGGACCAAATTCTCAAAGCCAGTCCACCTAAACCTGGAATTACAATTATCCACCTCACTTTCCGTTCTCTGCATTTTCTACATATACAGTAGTTATATCGTTAAAAAATATTAAAGGTGAGAAATTTCTGTTACCAATCACCATCGTTTCTCAAATTTACATACCACGCTGTAATGCTTTTAAGACTTTTAAGACTCGATGGCTTTCAATGGAGGAAACTGGGCTACGTTGCACTCCTCTTATTTCTCCTGCAAGAATCTGTAAATGTTCAAGGTGGCTTTCAAGTCATTTCTAGGACCTCGAGTCGTAATAATCGATATAGTTTCAAGCGCGTGAGAGTAACTGCTATTTTATCGACAAGAAAGGGGGGGTGGGAGGGGAGGGGAGAGGGCTCCTAGCCCATTGATTGCACCATCCGTGGAAATACAAAAGGCTTTGCAAGAAATATCGAAAAAATTACGTCGATGGATACTTTTGCCATGCTTTTCCGTGGCAGTACGATACATAAAAATCTTTTCTTCCATGGTAGGATACGAATCCTTCTTTAGTCCCTTCCTATCGTGACCTAGTACCCAATTCCCAATGTACAGTAACAAACGAACGTGCATCCACCCTCCCAATTTGCCCTAACCATAAACAAAAATTGAATAATATTTTACAAATTAGATAACCACGAACGCCCCATTAGATCAATATTTATTTATCAAACAATAGATTCCACGTCGTACATTTGGTTGACCTTTCGGGTGAAACGTGAATTTAATTGGTCTCGTCGTTGTGTGTATTGTAATTGTGTGTGCTATTGTAAATTATCGTGCGCGTGTAACTTACCAATGAGGTGGGCCATTTCACAGTGCAGCTTAACCGTGATCGTGGACTGCAATCTCAAGTATTCCTCATTAAGCATGACGCGTGTCTATCGTGGCTTTCCATCTAACTATAGATGGATCAACAAAGGTTATGATCTATTTGAATACTGATTAAGCGGCGTTCCCCATTAAATAGACGGTTACACTGAATTAAGAAGAATTTGATCGACGTTACAGCTATAACGTGGAAAGATTATTTGCTAGATTTTTCGATAATATCGTCCATTTTTATGGTATACAATTTTTTTTCAACCTATATATATATATATATATATACGCGCAATATCAGAGGCAACACAGCATTACCGTATTTCTGCTTTGGTAAGGGCGGATATAAAATCGGTAAATTTGGTATTGTCGGGTCGTCGCACAGAGCTACTAGGCGATTTTATCGTAATTGACGAATCTGGCGCGCACGGTCCGACCCCGATCTATCATTCGATGGGCAGAAAGATGGAAGGGGTTGAAAAGGGAGGTCCGCAAGAAGTGTCGGCCGCTCGTAAAAGTATACGTGATCCGCAGCAGCGGTTAGTGCGCGGATTTTATCGCGCTGCTAGACGCAGCCTTCGAGTGCTGCACAATTCAACTTACACCCCCACAACCTCTATTGAAAACCTGTAAAAATATCGATCGTAGAGAAAACTTAGAGCAGAAGACCATCGTTTTTCCTACACGTCCTCGATTTTACCTATTTTTCCGATATTTTCTCCCTCCCTCTTCACCCAACCTACGATTCTTTGTCCTTGTTAGTTTTAACATTCAACTACTATGACCCATGACCGTCCCTTTTTACTACATGGAGAGGCAAAATCCCGATCAGTGAGGTGACCCGCTCGTAAATCCGGCTGGCTGAGTTAGGGTGCTCCCCCGCCCATAATCGTGATCCGTTAAATCGTGGCTCGTTTCGCGTCTGTCCATCGAGAAATAGATTTCAAAACCGAGTCGCCAGGACCCACCCCCTACTTCCCTCATTCGCGCTAGCTTGCACTTACCACCAATCGTAAAAGATATCTCCTCTGCTTCCCTACTACATATTCCTGAATATCCTTAAAGCTCGGAATACTGAAAAGGACTGTTCTCCCTACCATTGGCCTACCTCATACTGCAGACCATCTTCTCCGGAAATAAAATATTACTGTTCGCCTTACTCTCTACTGCGCGTTATCACCACGAGTCTCTCCACCACTTTTACCAAATGTATTTCCACAGATTTACTGATTAAAAAATATTGTTGAACCAGTTTTCACGATCACACTTAAATTAAGTTTAATTTTCAGCTAAATCTCGCAGGAATATCTTTCCTCCTGTGGAAGCTTATATAAGAAGAATTTATTGAAAATATTTCTATCCCGTTGCCACCGAGCGAGTAAAACGAACGTTTTCTGATTTTTCTGATCTTAACTTTACTGCAATCCATGTCGATGCATTTCTGATGCAGTAAAACGCATCGTAATGTAAACTCGTAAAGGGGCATCATGTGCCAAGCGATACTTGGCTGTATATCTGTATCTAGCTAGTTTTCACCGAGGTTTCCACCGTATATACAGTATATGAAACATAGCGGATCGTGGTTGAAGACAATTCAGTGTAACCACGATAGATCCTTCGATCAGCTTATATCCCTTTGAAATTATATAAAAATACGGTGGCTAACGACGAGTTGAATTATTGAATATAAACGAGAAATTAGTACAGTCAGGTGAGAGAGAGAGAGAGAGAGAGAGGAAAGAGACGTCTCGCCGTTTGTGGAAGATGGCGCTAAAAACTCTTAGATTTTTCATGACTAGAGGAACTTGATGGAAGCAAAAGTTTGCCGCAGTAAATATATAATTGGTTGGACGGGGTGGTCCGTACAAGTCAGTGACCCGGTTTTCGCCGAAAAGGAGATGCGATCTTAGGAGTTTGGTGTCCTCTCGCGACTCGCTTATGCCATTTCGTATAATAATCCGCAAAATTTTTATAAGCGAACCACTCGATCGTGAAGAAAGTCATCGCCTGGAAGACCGTATATACAGACTTTGGCTCCTCTGTGCCACAATGTTTATCACTGGACTTTTATTGAACCCATTGCAGCCATTTGGCAAGGCTCTCCGAATCGTGTCTCTCGGTATATTGGCGAGTGACGAGAAGCAACGTCAAAGATAAATAAATATTAAATGAAAATCTCGAGTACGAAGGCCGAGGGATCTCGCGTTAAACACTTCTGTTGGAGTCTTGTAAAGATTTATTCCGCACCTCGGAGCGTAAAATGAAAATCTTGTTAAATATTGCGTGGTGAAAGTGAGATATCTTGGGGGAAGAAGGAGGTGAAAAAGATTGGATGAATTGAATTAAGAGGAGGGGGAAGGAAAACAGCTCGAGTCGGAGTTGGAGTATCCCACTAGTGGTCCTGAAAGGGCTGATTTTCATCCAAAGATTGGCCGACGCTGAGCGATTATTTCTACTGGTACGTTGCTCACGCTCCAGCTAAATTTTCAACTTTACACGGTCCACTCAGGCACATCAGGGTTTTTTTTTCTCTGTTTGCCAGAGGGAATAACGGAATGGAGGGAAGAGGGGGAGTGAGCGAAATGGAGAAAGGTTGACGTGGAGGGGGGTAGAAACAGCTGTACACAAAGAGCGCGTCCGCTCGAAACTTTCTGCAGTAATGTAATCCCAGCAGTTCGTGTCGAGCAAATAATTGGCCAGCCGAGTTCCGTCGTGAAAAGCCGTATTTGCGTTTGGGCTATGGCTACCGCCATGAATCTTCCGCTGGAAAAAAGTGGGTGGGATAAAGCATGGAAAAAGCACGCGGTAAAAAGCAGAACACGGTGGAAAATTATAACAAGATAATTCCCACGTACGATTTAGCTCCCCCCTCCACGATCCAGTTTCCTCCTCGGTTCTTTTCCTTTTCTCACCCCGTTTCGCCCGTGTATGTCTTCTTGTTTCTACTTTTCTTCCTTTTCTTACGATTTTCCTGAGAGGCTGCACCCACACGCCTCAGGGGTGAGCTTGAGAAGTGGGTAAACGTCGATTATTAAAAGATGGGATGAAGCTACAAGGAAAGGCTTGGTCGAGCGCAGTAAATGCTCTTATTAAGCGGATGACAATAAGGCGAAATTACCAGATGAATAATTAACTAGGTAGCATACCGTTGGCAATGCCCGAAGCTTTTGGCCTTCGCATCAATACACCTAACGGGAACATAAAGCCCCAACCTACTGTTCCTGTACACACACACACATATACACTCTATTATTTGTGCCACCCCCACCCTACATTCTCCGAAGGTTCGTGTTTTCAACGGCGCGCAAGCGCGCGTTTGTGTTTATTAGTGTGGGCGTATGAACGAGTAAGAGCCAACGAGGCCCCGGACAAAGCAAAGAGGCTGCAGGTGAAGCTGCGCACCTGAGAAGGTGAAAGGTCACAAGCTGGATCGCACTCGACCTTCCACGTGATCTATGGCGAGCCAGGTTATACCGGTTACCTCCCTCGTTATGCTCCCCCACCTCTGCCTCGGCCTACCTTACCCCCTGTTAACCCTCGTTATACACGCGATATATATATACGTCGTTGAATGAAAAATATCCCATTTTTTTGCAACACTGTAAATTTCAATCTTTCCTCGAAAATACAATTTAACGAACGAGTAACAACAGTGAGAGATTTAATGGACGATTATATTTTACGAAATGAGCAAATGGAAAAATTTATCTGCTCCGTGTTTAAAATCGGATATAGTACAGGGGATGAATTGTTTAAGTTTTTAAAATAATCAAACACGGTATTCGCGAAAGCTACGGCGGGCTGTTAATTTGACTTGTTTACTTTTGTCCGAGATCCAAACTGACTAACAATGGCTTGCTTCCTTTTCGATGTAACGAGGCTACGTAAATAAAAGGGAGGTGGGGTTGGTGGGGAGGATCGATTGAGCGCAGTGTCGATGGGGGATGTGGTAAATATGGAAATACCTGTCGCAAGTGTAACGCCCTGATATAAAGAACAAAGCGCTTTCCAATATTGATTTGGACATTAGAATTTTTAATGCTGTTTAAGTTATTTCGGAAATTGATCTGTAAAAAAGATTGATCGAGGCCAGATGTTCGGGGGCTCCAGAAGAACATTTAATGAGGTCGTAAGCATAATTGACGTTTGCCTAAGCTCAAATTAAGTCATTCGGACGGATGTACCCTTAGCAGGTGGGGGGTGATTGGCGAATAGAGCGCTCGGCTTCATATTCTTTGACGCGCGTAATCGTATAGGAATCGCTTTTACAAGATGGACGAGCAAGAGGGTAACGCGGTCATTGTGGTTTTGTACGTAAGAACGATAGGCTAAACTCTTAGGGATCAGGGGATAGCAACAATTTCCTGTGGGATATTGCTGAAAGGAAGTGACACCAGACGCAGTGCTGATCCCTAATCCCCTCTGCGGCTTCTGCGAAAGACACAACAACCCTCTTATTTTTGCCACCACGCTGACAGATTGCGAGGCGAGCAACACAATTATAAATTTGCAATCATGAAATATTTGTCGAATGGCCTTTATAAATTTTATTTCAATTCATCGTTCCTTTAATATTCAGAGATAGAATTTTCCAAGAGAGCTTTTAATTCTTCATGGCCTCCTTTAAAGCGAGGGACATTTCCATAGCTTATGCAGAACAGCTACTAAAGCCAAGATTTTCTTGCCCCAAACTCTCTTCTGCCTAATTAAATTTTAACACTGACTTATATATGTAGGTGATGTAGTATATAAAACTCGGATCGTCAATACTGGTTTGCCTAAGAGTATTTTGCATTCAGTATTCGTGGCATCTGGGTCCGGAAATATAGATTTCTTGCCAGTTCAGGATTTTAGCTAGCAAAGTACGCTTGGTCCCAGGTGCGAACTGCAGGTGGACTGTCCGTGTAATAAAGTTTGGAGACAATATCCCCCGGAAATGGCGTTATTCTTTATTCACGTTTTGCCCGCGTCGTTCTTATTATATGATTTGCGATCGTCTGTATATATAGCATTCAGTTATCCGTATTTGTGACAAAACTTATCTTCCGCATTCGTTATAATAGTGCGTAAAAGGAAGCATTCGTGAGAGATTTGTTTAACTCCGAACATAATTTTTCAATATCATCAGAAAATTCTAATTCAATCTTAAAACCACATTTTCTTATTGGACCTCGTAGTAAATTACGTAGGAATCACGTATTCTTGTAAAATAAAGCTATTCAATAGTACTGACGTTTAATACACGAAATTTCATTCTCCAACGAGCGTTGTAAAGTTATAACGAAGTTATACTCATCAAGTTTAAAAAGTCGTTATATGGCATACGCGTGTCTGTCGCATCGTGACAAAGTTACAAATTCATCATGACTTTTCATCCAACGGGATACACGGGGCGACAATCTAATTTTCTTCCTTCCTCTCCTCCTTCGCACAGATTAAAATATATAAACATTGTTAACACAGTTTTAAGAGAAAAATGTCCACATTAAAATCATGTAAAAGATGTTCTTTTTTATCTTCGCCCATCGGGACAAAAAGAACTCAAACGTGTATACATATATGTATACTAGATAAATTTCTGTACTTCAGACTACGATATTATTTATATAAGCGACATTCAACCTGGCCACTTTAATCGATTCCTCCATTCCATTTTGAAAAATCGTGTAATTTAAACGCTCGTTATATATACTTTTATTTTTCACGATGATTCTCGTAGAGCCACGAGATTGCTTTTATTGTATATTCGGCATACATCGGTGCATTGTAGAAATTCTATTTTAAAAGTGACGCTCATCACGTTAGTAGCGATTGGAATTTGTAGCAAGAGTAAATTCAATGCGTTGCTGGAAGCTTTTTAAAGTAAAAGTTTCCACGGATTCATTTGGATGGACCTCTGTATGTATTATATATAAAATATATATAGCTATATATATGTATATATTGGGGTGTGCAGGCGTTGAATCGTGTATCTCATAACCGTGGGCGGTGGCGTATCAAGAACGAATGAAAGGGCTGCGCAGGTGCCAGTTAACTTTTGTACGATCTTGCTTTGACAAGTTGTTTTCACGATACGTTTGCGCGGGACTGGCCAAAGGTGAATCCACTCAATTGCAACTGCGCCATCATTGAACGGTACTTTCGTAAATAGATAAAACGATGCGTTATTTGATTTTAAAGCCCCGTGGACCTGTACTCCTATTAACATGAAATTCGCTACTTCCACCGGCAGTTCCGTATCGACGGTTATGTAATAGGGATTACGCGATATTTATATTACAAGCTTCGGCCATCCACATAACGTTTGCTACAGTGTCAATTGCTTGGATAAAATTAATCGGCTGCACCGTTGCTCATGGTGATGCAAAAGCCTTCTGTATTATTGGAGAATTTAGAAAAGTGTAAACCGATCTGTTATCAGAGTGTATATATAGCTATTGGTTTTTATGAATTATTAAATTAGATTGATAATGGTCGATTGTTAAAAGATCGTTATTAATGGGAGTGGTGCATTTTCTGCATGGAATTTGCGTGGAGATTGGGGGGGGGGGGGGGGCGAAAGAAAGCTTTGCGAGGTGAAAAGCCATAAGTGTTTCAAAGGAAGGATGTCGAGTACTTAGTAAGTTTTCGACCGTATTGCCATTTCCACTACGTTCAATAAAAGATTATTGGCAAAAGGCTCACGGATCATTCTTGAGACGAGGATGGCAGAGGAACCGAGGCTTTAAAGAAAAAGAGGAAAATCCTTGAGTGCCTCGCTACTGTCTTTTTCCGACGACTCCACCAATTTCAAGCTGCTTTTCCCATCCTCTCTACTATATACACGTGAACGGCAGGGCAAGGCTAAAGAGAGGAGGATATAGCTTGTAGTTGGATACCTACTGATCTAGTCAGGAGTGTTGTAAATTTGATAGAAACAACCTATTTTCATATAACTAGTTAATTAATGATGAAATATTCAAAATAATTATAAAACAATAAAAAATGAAGCTTTTTATCTTTATGTTAATATCGAATACTATTTTATTACAGTTTCTATATTTCTTTTAACTTTGTTCTTCGAATATGGGATTTTTATATTTCATTTGATTTTGTTCTTTGAAAAGTCGTTTTAATCGTTAAAATATACTCGATAAATTCACCGTTTCGATTTCTTGAAATAATAATTTACGAACTTAAAAATCTGTGTTTTTTTTTATTTTAAATAGAAAGATGATTATTTACACGAAAAATGTTAATTCTTCATTTATTTCTATAAATAAATTAAAACATCAATATGGTAATTAAATTTGTAGAATAATATTTTAACGATAAAGATGGCTTCTAAAAATAATCAAGCAAAATATTAAATTTCTTACTAAAAGAATTAAAGAAGAAATTGAAATTTTTAGGAGGTATAATATTCCATTCAATGGCAATTTAAAAGTGAAATATTTAATTTTCGATCGTTTTCCAATTATAATTAATATTTCACCATTAATTAATTATTGAATAAAAGAACCCCGTTACATTCAATATTAAAACAATGCCTGACAAGTACAGCAGGTATCGAACTACACAATCTCTCGTTAATTCTTATTTATCTTAAAACATTTATTTTCCTGCCATCGTTTTCCCTGCTTTTTATTAAATTGTGTCAATCGCTCTAAGATCCGTGCAGCAACCCCTTCCCCAACTCGAAAAAGAAGAGCTGAAATATCATTGCAAATACTGTTGAAATAAGAATTTAACGTTACACCTTATGCTACAAACAAGTTGCGAGTTTAACAAGGAGTGAAAAATTGACAGATTGACGTCGGAAAAGTTGAGAATGTATGACCAAGTATGGAAGATTTGTGAAACTGGGAATCGATATTAGCTACTTTCAAGCAAACTTGAGTCTGGGTATAGGTATAGCTACACGTGTCTGCAAGTTCGCGGACGAAGGCAGAGTTCCAAGACACATTGCTGGCTCAACGACCAGCTAACAATAATCTATATATATACCTAAGCAGCATATCTCTCTCAGTTCATCCAATGTACGAGATCGAGAGATATATATATATATATAGTTCGTCTTTCTCGATTCCCGGCTGGGACTACTCCGCGCCCGGTCCAGCATGGAAACTTCCACTTAGCATGCTTCGAGACATTGGTGTGTCGCGTACAATCCCAACACATTCGCAAAGCGACACCGACAACCAAGAAGTTCAACCATCTCCAAGACTGCTTGTAATTTCGTCTCGTTTCGGCTCACGGAAGTGTTTAATGGGATGTAACAACATGCACTTCCGGTCTTCCTCGTCCTTATTTACAGCTGTGTCGACGTGTTGCAGACGTGTTGCACTAGAATGCAGAGATCATACTGTAGGTGCATACCCTCTCATCGACGGGACGAGTCGGTTCATTAGATACTGACGAAGCAGCTTGCACAGGTAAACTTCACGAAATAAGCTCGAGAAACCCTTCTCCCTATCCCATCCACTATGCGATATTTAATTATATATGTACCTAAGTAGAGACTCGCACATACTCGAAGAGAAAAGCCATAAAATTAAATTGATAAATGTATACGATTATGGTAGAGGCAAAAGTTATATAACTCGTGAGCAGCAAGAGTGATATTAATTAAAAATACTTAAAATTTATTGACATTTCATATGGTAACAACTACGAGCTAACCATATGAAGAAAAATATGAAAAATTCGCGAAAGATACTATACTTATTTTTATATATCGGAGGATCTGCGTATGGTCGAGCCAAGTGCCATCCTGGGAACTCTTTATAGCCTGTTGAAACTATATACTATAAATATATGGATAGAAGCAGAGTAAGGGAAAGATGCCAGCACGCAGGATACAATTTCTAGACGCAGCGTGGATACTGGCGGAAAAGTAGCTGATACTTTCTACTTGAAATATTCTACGAAAATGCAAGCTACATGCGAAAAGTTAAAAGCGACCGTCGAAAAATTTACATGCAACACGCACAGTTATTTCTTCGCATCGGTTTTTTAAATAAATCCGTTAGGTTTTTATATATACGCGCTTCTCATTGAGTTACCGGGAAATTCAATTCTCTAGGATATTCATTTCTGTTACCAAAATGAAAGAGGTGCGCGCATGGTCGTTAACGCTTGGCGTAAAATTTCTTTATCCCTTTTTTCGCCCTTAAAAATTGATTCAACCAATACGAACAAATCGGATGAAGCGCTGTGGTGCAAAGTATAAGTCGACTAAGAAGCTTGACTATGTTAACCGGGACTTCCCGAACAGAGAAGTCTGTAGGAGACAGCGCTTCGAATCTCGAGTTGCACCGATCGTCAATTAGTGCCGTCTTCCTGCACGTTTTTCAACCGCTTCACCTTTTCCAGAACATCGCACGATTCATTCTCGAATCATTTTCTTCGGCACGGATGTTTAATCAAGCGTGTTAATAATCGGCCAATTCTTACGTATAATTACAGCGAAAAAATCTTGTGAAATTATTTAATTAGACTCTTCTGTTTGGATAACCTTTGCTCGATCCTTTCCTTCCACTCGGGTAGAATTGTACTTTTTGTTTTATAAATCATTATGAGAGCGTGGCAAGAAGCTTTGCCGAGGGAAGTAATTTTGATGGAATTAAAGTGGAATTTGAAGTTTTTTCGTTTTTATTTGAGATTTTCTGTCGCGATATAAAACTCGGTAGCGAAAGTTTGACTGGCGTAAAGAGGCGGGGAAAAAGTATCCTTCGACCGTGTTGGTGATTTGTGGAAGGGGGAGGGTTGGTTCAGTCGTACGTTTCGAGTAGTAACGGCCGCAGTGGACGATAAATTTCACGTGGACGAAACGCCGGACGCGTTGGTGTAATTGGACGTAACGCGGCCGATTAAATTTCATGCCCGTGGCTGCCTGCACTGCGTTATACGCGGTCCTGCGTACTGCGTTTCTACACAACGGATGCCTTTACGCGTTAAGAGAATATATAGTTACTCTCGTCCATACAACACTACGAATTTATCAGTTTAAAGCCAGAGTACGCCAACAATACGCTCGCCATCGCTTAAATTGCCCACAATTTATATTTTTATCAGCCTTCAGCATCGAGTCCCTTAAATCTCATCATCTTCAAAATTACACGCTTTTTATAATTTCACCAACGAGTCTCCTTTTTATCTCGACCAAATTCACTCTATATCTCTATATATAAAAAAATACACAAATATTGCAATACTTAATTGCCGAACTATTTATTGTTTCGTAAAAATAATTTAATCGATATATTCCCATCAAAATATTGATTTGGCACGAAATACCAAATTTATTCAATGTTCTACATTCTTATTTAGAATAGGACAGATATTTTATGTCTCTAATCTCTTAATAATCATTAAGCATAATAATCAACTATCAGGGAAATTCTTGCTCGAGGGGAGGAATGATGCTATTTTATTGTGCTCTGCGACTCACGTACGATTTATAACAGAGAGCCTCGTGCATATGTATATACCTATATATAGAGGTCGATTGAAATTGAGCGAATCTCGACAATATGGTCGATCTAGGCATGAAGTGGCGTGGCAAGGCATAGCTCGATTGTCGATTCGACGTAAACGCACCGATAGTTTGCACGTATACAGTACCCCCTTCTGTATTATTCGGCATGCATTATTAATGCTGGTTGCATAAAGTTTAAGCCCTAACTAAGCAACCAGTCGGTCGTCAGCCTCGTCGTTTTTCTAGGTACATGACCTTTGGGTAATAACGCCGTGTAAAGTACACCCACGCAGAAATCACCCCCATGTGCTTGTCACCCCAAGGTACAAGCGAGAGACTAAAAATGAAAAGCTAACGCATCCATAAAAGGAATGTCTTTTTATACTCTTACAAATATAACACAGGACCATATCCATAGTCTTTTCTCGGAATGACACATCTAATATAAATTCGTTCATAAAATTTTTCCACATTTTGCCTAGACTTGTAAAAAGTTAGCAGCCGTTCTGTTCTTTAAGACTTTATCACTACACGATTCATTCCTTTGCTTTTCACTATCAATCTTATTTGACTCGCCATTTATCTATATTATTCATTGGCTTCTTACTCGAGATCCTTCCACTTTTATTCCAATGTTTCCCACACTTCGGAGTGCATTTCACTTTACGAGTGGGAAACCTTCGGTCCGAGCTCACTCCGAACGTATATACAGGTTGTTCAGCATCCAATTTCTAGTTCAGCCACGTGATCTCGTGAGAGATTGTGGGCGCATGTGGCGTGTATCGAAGAATAGAGAGAAAATTGCTACGGCCGTTATACGTGATGGCGGACTAATTCGAAGAAAATCGTAGGTCTCTGAACAAGTGTTGCCGAAAATCTCGAGATTTCCTGCTTTTTTCCTCCTTTTACTTTGTTTCTTTCTTTTTTTTTGGGGGGGCGCGATGGAGGGGGAATATCTTGCAGGGGGTATATTCGTGTAGGAAAAGGGGCATAGATTTAAATTCACAGCACCCTCGTAAGAAATGCGGCGACCGAGTTTACGCCCCGCCTAAAAAAACGGCAAGTAGGTACTGATGCCACGCAAGAGAAAGAAGCACCTTTGCCAGGGAATATTTTAAAAATTCAAAAGCCGAAACCCTCTTGCTAAGTCGACGGTTCTTGCCTTTGAGGGGATTTCTTGTCTCGCGAATTTCGTACTGTTTTTCGAGATGGTTCATTCTCATTGAGTGTATACGAGTACACATTGCAGGAGGAAACTAAGTAAGATGGCCCAGTCCTCTCTATCTCTCTCTCTCTCTCTCTCTTCAGTCGCTCTACGTCATCGCGAATATATACGCGTCACTTGTAAGATTTCCATAAGAGCTTTATGAAAAATTCTTACGGTATTAAGGTTTTAATTAATATTGTCTAATTAAGATTAATTGCGAAAGAGGGGAGAGTTTAGCTATCTTTCCTTTTACGAAGACATATATACTAATACAAATATTCGACTCTATTTCTTTGAAATTCCTATCCACTAAATTCGTGGATGTTAAATGTCCATAATAAAGATTGATACATGGACTCTTGCCGCGAAGCGAGCGTAAAAATCTCCTTAAAATCGTTTCCAATCGAGGCACGAATCGCGGACATGCCAGGTAGAAGCATGAAAATTTGCCTATTCGATAATAATGAAGAATGGCGATTGACGTATAAAACCCGATATTTCATTCATCGCATACTTCTTTTCAAAGCGCACCACATGGCAAATCTCATTTTCCTCTCAATTTTCAGCCTTAAAATTACGTTAGGAGTCCTGCAATATTCTTGTAAAATTATTATTATTATCAAGCGCTCAAAGGCTATATGCAATGATAAAATTAAGAATATTGAAAGAAATATACGCATTATAATAAAATGTTTTATAAAGCATCAGAAACGTAACAACCATGAAATTCTATTTATTTGTCTAATTCTCGTTTCAAAGCCTCTAAACACAATTGGGAAATTTCTACTCTTGAATGTTTTTTTAAATTAAACTCAGCTTCAGAGTCATAAAGACCTAATATGCAATTTAGATTGAAATAATTCAAACAGGTTCGTCTGCTGGCTAAGCTGCTCTAGCAGGCAGTCGAGTAAAATAAAAAGTTTGGGTTTTATTAGGGAATCAAGGTGATTTAGGATGGCTACGAGTATACAACGGGCAGAGAATAGTCCTGTACGGTGAAGTTATCACTTGCCATTTTAATACAGTCGAATGAAAAGCAGTTTATGGCCACTAGAACGAAAGCTACCTCGTGAATTGTATTTAAATAATAGATCAAGACTCGTCCTGCTATTACGAAAGAAAGCGCGCACGCAGTAAAACATTCTGAGAATTCTGAGAAATTTTCTTTATTAAGCACGAAAAGCTTAAAATAGAAAAAGTGCGGAATTCCTAATCATAGAAATGATGGAGAATGATTATCGATTCTGGCATTGCTACGATGAATAGACATGATTGGAAATTCCCGCAAATTATCAGTCGCGATATTATCACGCAAAGTGCTACACGAAACACTGGCGTTTTATTCAGGAACTAAAATCAATTTTACTAATTGACAGCTCAAACTTACTTTGCACAACTACTGCTATTTTTTCAGTTACTAAAAAAAGTAGGTGTCAATTAATTCCAAACATTATTCCAATTTCGAATTGGAGCGGATATTTTTATATCAGTATATGATAAAAATAGTTATACGGAAATTGGCATAAGCTGTAATTTGGTAATATATACACGTCTCTTTTTGTACAAATGTGGCTGTTGGAATCGATATTTGGGTTAATGGAATATTTGGCAATTTGTTTCTAAAAGTTTCTATAGTTAATTGTGCGAGTATGTGTGGAATATGCAAGAAAATCTAACTAGCTAATCGTTAGCTGACAACTCTGTTAGCGATGCAAGAAGAAAACCTCGCGCCGATTTTCTTCTCTCTGACAGAAAATCGAAGTTTCTTCTTAGAGACTGAAAGTTCGAAGTGAAGCTTTCCAGCGTGTAATTACCAACGGTAAACATTGCCATGTAACTAGGGCATGTGTACTCGTAAACTCAGGACTTTCGGTCATTAGTTTAAACCATCGCATCGTTCAAACTACTCTTTCTCGTGGGCCTTTGCTGCTGTAACTCGCTCTTTCCTCTTTCCTAACCCTGATACAAGGGTCCTCCCCTTTACTCTTTCCCAGCCGTGTTGTCGCAGCACGCAAATATATTGCTAAGTCAAAAAGGTTAAAATATCCCATGGCCCTACCTTTGTTAATTTTGGCCCTCTTTGCTTAACAGGACTCACACAGTGGGAAGCAATAATACAACCCAAAAGCATAACTTTAGCTCCTTCTTACTCTGCAATGTACAGTGTACTATACATATATATGTATACATTATATCCCATCCTATCTTCTCTCCAGCCTAATAACGTATTTACGGTACGAATGTATATTAATTCGACAGAAATTTAATCGTGCGATTTTTCCATTTCTCAGCTAAACTTTAATTCTGGGAGAATTTACAGGAAATTCTTTGTTGAAGCAGTGCTGCTGGTGTTATTAATTGTGAAAGTTAGCAGAGGTAAGTTTTACATTTAGCTTTTAATTCTGGAATTTTGCAGAGATAAAATTTCTTACGAAATTCCGCGATAGCTGAAAGAGCTGAGGCGTGCAAAAATTGCGTGAGAGTTTTTACAGCGTCGAGTTTATGGACACGTTCTTTCCATTTGTAACGTTTATGGTTGCTGACGGATGGGCATCGACGTGGCCTGACGGTGATCGAAACGAGGTCAAATCGATCCTGATATATTGCAGCTGCGATGCTGGATCCCTTGCCATTCGCTGCCAGACGTTGGCTGCTTTTCCTTGCCTGTTTGGGTCCATGATCGGTGAAGAAACTTGAGAAAAAGAGAGGGCAGGAGGGGGGGGGTGGGGTTGGCTCGGGTAGGAAGGACAGATTGAAGAAGCTTAAGAAGAAGGAAGGCGAAGGATGATTATATCTCTATATGCTTCCTTCATAAAAGTCTCCGGCTGATAAGGGGGGTCGTGCAGGTAATGCTTGTTGCGCGTGAAAAAAGCATCTGGCCAGAAGCTCCGCAGTCTCCGCGCCATCCGCACGGAGGGAATGCAATTTGTATTAATTTCGGTGGAACTAGGAGTTACGTCTTGAGACGCAATTAAAATTTGCATAAACAAATTTTACTCGCCGGCTTAAGTTTGCCAGGAAGTACAGCGGCTAGATGGCTTTCATTCCTCTTTCACTCTGAATCCTCTCTCATAACCGTACTATTACGTATGGAATTTACGCCGCTGTCAAAGTACTACCAATGATCGCTTCAAGAATGTCCTAGCGAGTTGCAATTTTCGCGAATATTCTTCAAGTGACGCGGCAGAAAAACTTTTCAATGGTTTAATTCTTTCTTCGGCTTTAACTTAATTCCCTTCTTGAGAAAAACTTGCAAACTTTAATTGAAGCTCGACGAAGTATCCAGATAGTTTACGTTTCAACGCACTTCCACGAGTTCCCAGATTCACAACTATTTCTAACTTCAACAAATTTGTTTACATAATAAAAAGGTTTAGTTTATAATACCTATTTAATCTGGCTTTATCTAATTTCACGGTGGCCACAATTAGAAAATTAAAATTCTTCCGAGGCTCGTTGTGCACTATTCTATTGATAGTACTTTGAAAGTTTAGCACTTTTTATGGTGAATATTGAGGTTGGGGAGAGCAAAATAATTATAATATGTAGATTGGATGTAGCTTAGTACAGTGTGCATGCACATAGTGGAATACGAAGAAACCTAGCTGACAGACCTCTAACTCAATTAGCAAGAAGTACAACTGTATTTCGTAGCAAGTGGTTTTATTTGATATGCAATAATGTTTGAAGCTATCTGGTAAAGGATTAATTAACGAGCTACATCCCCTATATAGCATATGGTAGTAACTACCTCCAAAAACACAATATCTACGTCAGCTTGAAAGTTTTCATTGAGCCACCAACACATATACGAGCAGTTTATCTGGGATAAAAGCCACTTACGTTGCTATAAACATAAAGGACACACGGTAGTTTCGTCTCTTTTTAAATTGGGCTGGCCATCAAAGCTAAACAGCTTCATTAAATATCGATTATTGGCTCTGTTACCAGACACACCAGGTTACAATGGAATAGTCAAACTATACAATAAGCCATATATCTATTAACAAACACAATTGATCAATCTCCCCTGTAATAATTGTAATGCAAGAATTTTTGCACAATAGTGACTTTATATATTTGACCTTTGGAACAATGAGATCTTTATTAGCTAGTTTATTAGAGAAAATCTTGGTTCCTGTAAAGTCCCGGGTAACATGGAAGTAATGAGACGACAACAAGATCCAGATATCTTCAGAGCCCTGGGGGGTATCGTTTAATTCGAATCGATCGACCTCCTTCATTTCATTGTCCTTGCTTGGTCTTACTCGCGGGATAGCCAGAATAGTACTCCCTTTAATGGCATTGACATCCTTCTATTTGCCCCATGGGAGTCGTTTACACTAAAACTTTACCTTTCCCTCTCGCTCTCTTTCCCTCTTTTTTCCATTCATTTACTTCTTTTACATTCCTTCAACATTTGCATTAATTAACACTCTTTTCATTCTAAACTTTCATCAGTATAACCAAACCATTTTTCCAAATTTTATTAACGATAAAAATTCAATGTTCGTCCTAAAACTATTCCAGCTGTTTTGACATAAATCTCTTTTTGAAAATAGTTCGATATAGAGTATATTTGTATTTCTGTGACACACCACTTTGTAATTGTTGGGCACCAAGCGTCACTTTTGTCTTTGAATTCTCAAAGCATAGCACGACGACAAAGCCTGTAACTTCATCAGCCGTTGCAGTTCGTATAATTTGCATCAAGGTGGGCACTCGCAAGAAGGCTACCATAAAAGCTTCGCTTTTATTATTTAAGAGTCACTCGTTACTGGCGATCGTTTGAAATTTGGTATTTTACGAGATATCACAAGATAGCTTTGCTACAAAGGTTGAAGGATTTTTTAATCCTGTTTTAAAACGTAATTGGCAGCGCTTAGAGCCCTGCGTCTTTTCCATTTTCGTCGAGCAAACCTAAAGTGACGGAAAGATGCAAAAAGAAAGTGGAGTTTTGAACTGCTTAAAATTAATTAATAACGAATCTCTCTCATTATAGGCGTCACTCGTAAATTATGTCATTTTGATTTTAGTCATTACTTAAAGTGAGGAAAAGCGGCCACAGCACTGTAAGGGGCCCTGTTTACAATACATGCTGGCAAGATTTATAACGCATAATATCAATCATCCGCGCAAGCTCGAGGCGAGAACAGCTTTACCGTGTTGGTTTTATTAAATTTTCTTTTGTGTTACTTCTGGAACGTCGATATTAGGGAAATGGCCTCGAGCTATATAACGAGGTTTAATCCGAAAATTAATGTATTATATATACGATTGAAAGCTATACATATACGTATATATATATTCGTCGCGTCAGTGTGCAGGCTGTTTTCATCGGTATTGCATTAGTCATACGAGTATATATATATATATATATATGTATATATATCGCACGTAATGGAAATAGAGCGGTTAATTCAGCAAAGAAAGTTAGACACGAGGTTTTACGTATACTATATCCATCGGCACACTCTTCTTCGCGGACTGGTTAAATTTATTATCCGTGTCGATTTGTTCGTTTCGGTGCAAACTAGGTCGAGCCCATGAAGCACCGACCAAACCTACGTACTGGCTCCATCGGATTAGGATTTTTATCGGGCGCAATCAAAAACCGTAAATCCGTAGACGGATTCCTGATTCCACTATGCAATGGTATTCAGAAATCAGGAATGGAAACGATCTTGAGAGGGAGGGGGGAGGAGGAAGCACAGCGAGCGCTTCGATGTCAGATGGAAGAGCCGAGCATAAATTTATACCGGCTTCTTTGTTTCGGGCTGAAGAAGTCCTGTGATATGGCCTTAATTCTTTAATGTGAAATACTTCTGCACTTAATTAGACGTTCTAGTCATTCCCGTTGAGCTGGCTCCTTAGGGAGTCGTGTTGCCTAAGTGCAGCTTGTTATAAAGCGTGCCTTTTATCTCGGCTTGGTTTCTCTATTCACTCATGTTCCCTTTCTTCTCCTCTCTCTCCCTCTCTCTGCTCTCATCAACCTCTCCCTCCAGTTTTTTATTTCACTTCCATCAACTCTTTTAATTCATAGCTTTTCATCTCTGTCCATCCCATTCTTTATCCTAGCCACTACTTTCTCCAATTTCAGAACCCTCTTCCCTCATCCCACCCTCCTCCTCCTCCCCTTTCTTCTCGGTGTACCTCCTATTTTTACACTCTCAGCCCCGACGCTGCTTATTCCGCAGGGTCACCTGTCGCTTCGAACCGCCCTTTGCCACTGGAACAACCCTAAGTTAATGTACCAACGTAATTCGTCATCGTATATAACTTCAGCAGCACGAGATAAGAAACAAACGTCCACTTTGACTTTAACTGTTGTTTATGGTACAACAAGAACAAAATTCCTTATGAAACTCGCTGTTATATACACTCTACGATATATTCTTGCGTTAGAACAAATTATCATACGTATATAAAGAAGCACTCGACAAATTTTGTCTAATATATTAACTTTCGCAATCTAGTCCAAAGATCATCAGATATTCATAGAATCCTCGACTGTGTTTTTTCAGCACTAGCTTTATACCTGTAAATTATGATACTTAGTTTTCTGTATTTCATGGAATCTTAGCAGCAGCGTTCCTCGCGGGTCTGATGATTCATTGTGGGACGTGCGTGGAGTAATATTCAGCAAACTATTCATGCGCGTACTACATCGGTCAGGTTAGTATTATATCGTCTACTGTGTACAGTGTATACCTGCACTACGTGTATGCTATATCTGCAGAAATATTTATGAGTTCCGTTAAAAAAAAAAAAAAAAAAAGGGAAAAAAGAAACTACGAAAAGGGCCTACCTCGGAAATACTCTGTGAAATATTTCAAGTTGCAGCTCGAGTAATGGAACAAAGGGTAGACGACTTTCGAACAAAGGCATTGTATTTAGATGTTACGTTTGTTAAGAGAGAAAAATAAACATAGTCAAGGACTTTTAAAATAGTTCGAAGCTATAGGGTCACGTGTCAATAGCTGGCTGTTGTTTGTTCGAGGAGTGAACTAGTGAAGGTGGAGCAAAAGGGATTGATCAAAGAGAGTAGAACAGTAGTAGTGTTGTAGGGATGATGCTAAGTGATGTAAAGACGCTCGTACTGATTGAATTTCAAGCACGAAAGGGTTTCCAATTAACGCAAAGCATCCAGCATCAACTATTGTATCACGATAATACTGATGATACGACCCGTGGCTAGCAAATATTTTAATTGAATTAGTGGTATTTCGCAAACTTCGATCTGACTTTGGCCTCTAATGCCCTGCTTCCATACAGTACAATTAATTTGATTCTTGCCATAGCTTTGCAGTGGCAAAGCTTTGCTGGTCATTGTTGCTCGCGAAGATGGAAACTACCATGTCGAGCTTTTATATGCTACCTACTCGCTCGCTCGAGATCGTCTCCCTTTATTCCGTTGCTTCCGCATATACCGGAACGAGATTATAATGGAGTTCATGCTAACCAAAGTGTATTTACCGACATCGCGTGACTCTCGACTCGACGGACACATGACGAGGTAATGGACTTTTTTTCAACAACCGCGAAGCGTCTCGTCGACTTGGCATCCTTCTCGTGCACTTGTGTGCTTTAATTAAAACCAAAACCAGCAGCGTTGCGAGCTTTTTCCTCCAACGCGAAGAATCATCGCGAGCCAGTCCCGCTGCTATTCGCGAGTCCAATATAATGGATTCTTTGTTGATCTCGAATAATAATCACGGGCAATTAATTAGGAGAGCAGTTGCGGGTGTATGTACGACCAAGGGAATAAATTGATGTGTATGGAATTTTAGCGGTAGCCGCTGGGGCAGAAAGCGATCCATTTGCCGAAGCAAGAGAGTTACGCACGATGAAGGACTCTCGACAGTAATGGTAGGGAAACTTTGATATGAAATTCTATAATGATTTGACTTTGGCACGAGGTCCCACAAACTTAAACACTCTGCATCAGGACTCGAGTTCGTAGAAGCCCTTTGTAACTCTGAAGTTTCCTCTCGAGCAACTTAAGCTTGTACGTTATACTGTACGTTTTAATAATTCCTTGGGCGGTTATCGCTAAGTCGAAAGAAATACCACATCTCTCTGTTCCGCCTCCTATATGCATCATGGCGATTTCTCCGATCCATATATTGACACAGTGCCATTAATTTTTTAGCCAGAAGTATAGGGACTGAAATAGGTGGGGTGATAAGTTGATAAGTTCCCAATGGAACTCAGAATGAAGCTATATATACTACATTTCACCCAACATACTTTTCTTCGGTGAATAAGTTCCGTTTAGGTAGTTTCTTTCTGGTCGACTGGCGTGACTCGTACATACAGGGGGAGAGGGGGGAGGGGGATTTTACGACAGCTCCTTTAGCTCGCTACTTTATTTCTCATTCCAGGTATCACCGAGACGTCCGTATGCGATATTCATCGATTTCTTTTTTCAACGCTAAATACCCAGCAATTTAAAACGGTGAAACTTTGAATAATACAGACTTGGAAAATTGTCGCAAGATAGGAGAGCCTCGGGCTCGAAAAGAACAGAACCGAGCAGAGATGTTCGGTGGTGTTGACTCGATTTTACTCTATTCCAGCCTCCACCCGAATCTACTCAACTCCGTTCGGTTTTGCTCGACTCGACTCGAGCCAGCTCGGCTCGGTTACGGTAACCAAGTTTCTCACTAAATTTACGAAGTTTAGTACCGTGCGATTTACCCGCGGCTACTCGGTTTCTTCGTGGGCTCGCTCGTCCACCTTTGCCACTTTTACACCGGTCGTGCTGCGTTTTTGGCTCAATGCACACCACGTCCCCCTCGAAAAATATGCCCCTGTCCCTTTGGCTGCCTCGGAAACTCACGACGCGTATATATATATATATACACCTACATATAGCTATCGCCGTGAAAACTTGGCGGCTTAACTCGTTACAAGCAGGAAAGTCCTCGACATTGCGGCCAAACCGACGGGAGTAAATCTTACACACGTGGATACCACGAACTGCGTTATAAATTGAGCGAATTCAACGAGTCCGTAAAAACCCTCCACCTCGGGCATTTTGTTTAAAGCTACGGTGCTCGAAAGTTTTTACCGCTGCCGTCAGGATTTATTACAAAGGTTAACGTTTTTTTGCTCCCCTTTTTTCTATCGTACACATTACACGCTGCCACGCTGTGGGTATCAGCTTTGTTCATCGCGTCTCTATTTCACTCATAATAATGGCGAATAAGTATCGCCTAATGGTCATCCGGTGGGACCACGGTAATTCTCTTGTCATAAGAGAAAGAATTTTAGAACACCGCTCGATGTTTATCGCGGCCATTTTTGTCCGCAGTCCGGCGGCAAGAGGAAACTCGCGCGCAGGCACGTCGTTTTATCAAGGTGCGATGATACTGCATGGTTGTAACTTTGCTGTTTATGTTCGTCAGGCCAGGACAGGATATTTCGAAAGTTTGAGGACTGTCATTAGTCTACATGGAGGTGGAGTAGGGGGGGGGGGGGTGTGGTGGAGGACAATTTCGCGCCACTAATCGCATAGGTGGGGCGGAAGAAGGATGAGGATAGAAAAGGAAGCGAGGAAAGAGAGGGTTTCCTGTTCAAGAATTCAATTTGACTTTCCTTCAGCGTTAAGGTCCGTTTGGACATTGCGGTACGCTTCGGCGTGGTGTATAAGGGTTCAGCGGCAAGGAGTATCCTACGAACAATTTAGTTAGCAGGTACTCCGTTATTCGTGGGTCGACTGGTTAAACTTAACACCGTGTTGTGTAAATTTGCAAAGTTCCTTGGTAGAATTTGCACTCGGTACGCCCTGTGTCAGGCGCAACCCCCACCACCCTGGCCTGCCTGCGGCAGATCGCAAGCACCGACGTTTAAGCGAGTGTTATCCCTTGGAAGCCCCCGGAGCATCGCACTAGGAAAACGGGGCCTCCAACTTGTACGAGAAAAGGAACTGTTTTAGCAAGTAGCGCGAAGCCTGCGCATTCTCTTATATTCGAGCTATCCGAGTCTCGAAGCAGCCGCAACCAGCAACGAATCGACCTTCCTACGCGTTACACCGCCTCACCCCACCCATCCACCCCCTTCTTCCTCCTCTTCCCCAATTCCACCCCCTCGCTCCCCTCCGCCCGCCTCATCATCCCCCTCCCCAAGATACTCTTCCACTGCAGCTGAATCAGAAACTTGCCGAGCGTATAGAAGTTGATTGTTCTTCAGCGATTTATGCTCCTTCTTATTTAACGTTATTTAACCTCATCTACATTCATCTTTATTTACAGGCGAACCAACCTTCCCGGTTCTCTTCGTGTACCATGAAATACAAGGCATTTCGCTAAAGCGCCAGCGGCCTTTTCCCCATCGTTAGGGATTACTGGCGAATCTTTGTTAAATGAAATTAAGCCATTATCTCAATTCTTCTTTGACCGCCTTGTCGACGATATGGTAAACTTTCCAGTACCTCAATGATAATTATGGCTTGCTCCGCTTTTTCCTCGCCTTTGTGGCGCGGACGTCATGGAACTTTTTCATTCCTTCCTACCTCCTTTTTCCTATTGTTTATTTTCTTCTTTTTTTTTATTTTATCTTCTTCTTCTTCGATTTTGCTTCGATTGCTTTCGTATATTTTGTACGAAGAAATGGCTTTTCGGATAAGTGTTCTTAAAGATGGAGTACAATTCAATGATCCCCGATTGACTATGTTGAAAATTTAAAAGGTTCGGCTCACCCCGTCGAGAGAAAACTAAACTCACCGAATCCTGTGTTATCGCTTTCGAAGCAACTCCAAGTTTCGAATAACCCACTGCTCTATTTGTTTTTAGGGCCAAACCTGAAATCCAATTACTCCGATTTCGTCATATTTTTAGATCGTCAATAGGTCGTATATACTACATATAGGGTAATCTAGCTAATACGATTTGTTTATTCATTAGTTATCGGATTTTCTTAGATTTGTCATTATATAGCCTGTGTGACAGTTGAAACGACGTGGATTTCAATTGCGATCTTTTGGCCTAGATTCAGAAAATGGAGAGACTCCTTGGAACAATTTAATCAGTGGGATTGGGTTTATCGGGTAGGACGTCGAACTTAACCTCGTGTTGACCAATTTCTGCGGTTTGCCCTCGCCACCTCGTTACGGTTTGTCCGAAGTTTCTTACGGGTTTTGGTCCGAAAGGGAAAAGGCAGATGAAAGAGTTTGCTCGCGCGGACTCGCAGCACTCTCGGTGTGAAGTCAGACAAGTATTAGCAGAGTCGATATTATCTCTCTCCGTCATTGGCTTAAACCTATCCAGATTCTCGAGATGCTAGTACCAAGCCGCGATCATTTTCTCCTTTTATCCACACTTTCATTCGCACTCCTCGCCAAATCGCCACCGCATCCCAACCGACTTGGCTGAATTCCAAATTTCTTTCCTACGTATATAGCTGCATTCCAATAAAGACTCGTTCTGCCCTCTCGAACAAAGGGCATACCGAAAGTTTTCCACCGCGTCACTCGCATCAACAAATTACACAACAACAATAACTTTGCTAATGCGAAAGCCATGCTTTCTAAAAACACTGTAAAAAGAATTTTTGCAGGGGTGAACTTTGAGCTTATCTCTGTAATGGGAATGCTGATGAAGGAATTAAATATAACGCACAAATGGGAGCTTTCGGGTGTGGAAGCTTGTATCGCTGTGTAGGTAGGTAAAAGCGCGCGACATCAATGGAACAAGCCGTAACTTTCGGAGTTCCGGGTGGAGGAATCACCCTCGATTCTTCGCACTTGGATGTACGGTTCTTTAGGTGGAACTTTATTCATTTGATTACCTGTCGAGGGCGAAACTGTATGGTGCTTTAAGTAAGGGATCGTACGTGATGCGCGTACACGATGCACCAAGGACGAGCCCATAGTGCTTCGAAAGCCCCTAACTTTTCCTGTATAGGTAATCAATTTACGCTTGGATGCTGCAAAGAGTACGGACTTCCCAACATTTCTTAGCCATGGTCCGCCTACCTTGTCGAGATATTCCCGCGATGACTCTGGAAGATGACAGTTTTCCCGAAAAATTCTTCGCGTTGCGCGAAGCGTCGGATTATCGAACGAGTATATATATATATATATATATATATAGGGGAAAACAGAATTTATCCGTATAACTCTGAATGCTTTAACAGTAATCTACAGCACTGGATTCGAGCTTCCATTTTATCTGATGGCTTAGCCTGATCCAGTTCTTTCAATATCACGGAATGTAACTTATGACGCGATGCTTCAATTTTTAAGTGTTTTTTTTTTTAGTTTTATACGAGAAGTGATAAGAAAAAGAAAGGAAGAAGTGAAAATGGTCTAATTATACGGGTATTTGAAGTATTTTAGAGAGAAGGAAAACGTTAAAATTTCAAACTTTAAATTCTATAACCATGTTGGGTTACTCCAACCCAGGACTGTAGATGAGGGTTGATTATATGGAAGGGGTATTAAAGCAGTCTGGAGTAGCGGAAACGAAAGCAATGGGAAATAGAAGTGGAAAAATCGGGGAAGAGATAAGGAAACGAGCTGAGTACAATCGGATTAAGTAGTGGGCTAAGTGGCGTTTCCGTAGGTTTGCGAAAAAAAAAAGTAAATTTCCGTCTGTCGATATACAGTCACGTGGATGGAGAGCGAGACTAATGAGTTCAGAGAAAAATCAAATGGAGTCAGGCGTCAATGTGTCAGGTTTGCCTTTATCCGGTTTGACAGTTAACAGGTTCTCTCTCCATCTGCCTCTCTATAGTACACTTTTTTCCTCCAGCCAATCACGCGAGGCTTGCTCACCTCGCGAGCCAATTATTGAGCTTCGATAGTAATTTCGGCCAGACGAACACATATTTGCGACGAAGCTGTACGGAAAGAGCGGAAACATATAAAGAGATAGGGAATATAGGGGGGGGGGGGAGTGGAATAATTCAAAGATTTTTCAAAAGGTGAAATGGCGACTTTTGCGCATTGGACGGATCTTCATCAGCCAGTCTCAATCATTGATTAAATTCCTTTTCGTCCATATAGACTACCAAACGAGCTTTGATATCCATGAATTTTTAAGAGACGTATAAGTACGGGGGACTTATTATCCTCGGGGAGAAAAAGTGTCGACCATTCTGCGGCCACAGGAGGTCTATGCATGCCAAAAGCAATTGGTTTGCGATGCTTCGGTTCCTCTCCAGTCTCATCCGTTGAATAAAATCAATATTGCATATTGGCAGATTTTTATTCTATTATCACCTGATTAATGCCTCCGAGGTCTCAACTTCTCTAACCGCTCGCGGCCTCAATCGGATTACTCTTCGAATCTCCGGTATTTTTAATCCGGTTTCTGCCACGCTATAAACTTTTTCTTCCCTATGATTCCGCAGCAGTAGCGTTAAAAGTATTCCTTATTTTTGCTCCGCAGCGTTCGCGTTCCGCCTGCTAGACAATAATGTTTTTTTCTTATTAGTGGACCGCCTCGTGGCAATTAGTCTTCATTCGCTTTTGTTTTATGCCGGCCGAGCTCTTTTCTTGCGGCGAAAAGAAAGGGCCATAGCCGTAGGGAGCACATGACGTTATTAAGAAGCTAGGCAGGTCCCTTCCTACCGACAGGATACGGAAATGGTGCGGTGTCCTGTGGGATGCGTTTTGCGATTGTTTTGGCCAGGCTCCCATTTCTCCTGTTTTATGGCCAGTGGACAGAATTTGCGGCGTCCCGGACGCTTGCAACGAGCGCCACTTTTGCCTTCCAACCTGAGTGTCCGCATCCACATCAGTTACAGGCTCGTTTCTCTCTCTCTCTCTCTCTCTCTTGTTCTGCCTTTTCGTTTTGCACCCTCTTGATTTCGCTCACTCTCTCCTTTTCCCTTGGTCTGTTCTACCATTTTTCGATGTTCCACCACTCGCTATAATTTATTTATTCTACTCTCTAATTCTCTTTTCTCACTGTATCTCTTCTCGCAAATGCTACCAAAAATCTTTTATCCGTATAATCTTTTATCTTTAAAATGAAGCATTTTGGATCGTATAACCTGATGATAATAACCAATATCAATCATGTTGTTAAATGTATCACTCCTATAATCTTCTATTTATGTTTTTGCCACTGAGTTTTGAAATTTGCAATATATCAATGTAGCTAGACAATAATATTGGTACACTAATTTTCTTTGTAACTAACTTTGATTGTTCGTATTATTATATCTAGTGTCGTGCAATCGATGAATTAAATTTCCTTCCGTAAATAACTTGAAAGTAATTCTCTTATTAACTTATCCTCTCGGGAATATCGATCGATTTTACAGGGCTTCCTTTATTCGCGGACAATGTAACCGTTCGCCAGGATTAAACCTGACTATTTTTGACCGTAACCATTTTGCGAATATGTTGAAGTTTAATTTTATAAAAAGTACGAGACTAACCTTGTCTAGCGTTGTCAAAATGAAGAAAAATGAGAGATGCTAAACATAGAAATTATTTAATACAAATGGTTTTCTATTTTCTCTCGAACTTAGTAACATTTGAATTAATATCATTGAAATTATTTGTTTTCTCTCGTAGGTTAAAGCACCTGCTTTGGTAATCCGCTTGGATAGCGAATTGCTTGAACTATTGGCTCGGCTTCAAAGCCCGTCAATTCGTCGTGTGCACAGGTATTTTTGCGAGTGCCGAGCATAGAAATAGTCGCGATTTCCATAATCGATACACGAACGACAGAGTGCTCGTATCGACCTTGAGACTCTTGTTGCGCCGAGGGAACTTACCCTGTTTTTGCTTCTCGATTCGCGTTCGTACCCTGCCTTCCACCACTTTGACGATCTTCCTCGGTTATTTCCCGAGAGGAGAATGATCATCCTTCGAGAAATTCCTGCGAGAACTCTCGACGGTGTCCCTTCTCTCGATTACTCGAATCCCAATCGAATGACAATGTTGCGTCGAGCAATTGTGGAGGAAAGCTCCCGCGTTAATTGAAAAATATCGAAAATTGAAGGTGGACGCTTTTTTGTTCCATTTCTCAAATTAAATTAGAAAGATGATTTATATATTTCGTTTCTCGCGAAGGATTAATGAAGATATGGGATTTGTCTTTTAGGACTAACCATGTAAAATATATATATATATATGTAAGGGAGGATCGAGAATTATGATAATACGCGTTTGAAGGACGCGAGGTGCATCGCTTTTCGCATTGAGCGCAAATGTTTCGAGAACGGTTGTAGACATAAAGATAAACCCTCGGATGCGGCAATAAAGGATACTTGATGATGTCGTAGCCCAGCTCTTGAGAGCTTCGATCGATTCCTGAGAGTTACCTCTGAGTTTCCTTTTATCCCTAAAATTCTAACGACGCTTCTTCCAGGATAAAACCACCACGAGCATCTTGTTGCGAACAGGGCCTGGTGGTAAAAAAGCTGCAAGGAGAATCTTTCTGTTCCATCTTTATGGACATGTTATCTCGTTGGAGTATGACCAGGATATCGAAATTCTCCAACTTCATTGCTGTCAAGTTACTTCGCGAGAAAATTTCATGTCCAATTTTGCTCTTCCCTGTTTTCGTCCCTTGCCGGCCCCCACCCCTCCCTTTAATTAAAGGGAAAAAGCATGTTTCGGGATAATTAATTAGATCGAAGCAAGCCACCACCGTTCTACGAAGGATTAAACGAATTGAATGGAAGTTCAATAAAAGTGTTCTTCTCGCTGGAATAAAAAGGCGCAGGCATGAGCTTTTGATTCTTTTGGATCACAGGGCTCTTCGGGGATTTTGGAAAAGAGGTGAAGTGTACGATGAGAAAGGCGAACGTGCAGCATCTTTCACGGAGCCGCAGAAGCAATCGGGAAGAAAGAAACAACTGGCGATGGAAAAGTCCACATAAATGCCGGATAGAGGCCGGACATTCTTCGTGGCGCGCGAGGAAAGAAATATATCAAAGCCGAAGATCACGGGACCGTACTGCAGGTCGAGAAAAATTCATCCGGACGATTGACTTATCTCGTGTTTCACGCACGGGATATATTTTCTTTTCCTTCCGAGATAAGGTACGTGCTCAAAGCAAAATCAAGGCTCCAGTTATTTTACACTGGAAATTGAAATTTAAAAATACAGTTCAGTAGCGCGGATACTTTCGACGGAGCGAGGAATATCGAGCGCCGGATTCAAAAATGAAAATATGCATAACATCCTCGAGAAAATTCCTCGTCGGTTCGCGCTGAATAACGAGCTCGCGAATCGTGCGGATAATTAACTTTATAAAATCAAACGTTTGAATGGAGACGGTGCAGCTTGGAAATGTTCGAGAGATGGAAGGTGATAACGCCACAGAATTTTTTTTTGTGTTTCATCAAACGGAAGAGAAGTTGTAATGATAATGGAAGAAGGGAGGAGAATCTTTTAATAATTGCACATAGCCTTCGGGGGATGCATTACTCTTTGTCGGACAGCTTTTACGATTTTATCGTAGTCGCGCGGATGAGGTGGGGTGAGCCGGGGGTTGCAGAATCTCAGGATTCAACGCTGTTTCGAGCGAAAAAAGGGCGTCAAGTGGAGAGTTAGAATTTCGTTAAGGAACATTCTTCTCTTTTCTTCAACCTTCTGTCTCTTTACTCCATTACCTATTCTCTTTTCGTTTCCCTTGATACTCAAACAAACTGCGGATCTTTTTACGAATCACAAAAAGGCTTAATGAAAGGAAATGACAGTGTGGGCTTTTGGTAGTATTCTTATATAAATTCAGTGAGGAGAATCATTCATATTCTCGAGTCTTGAAACTCCATATACGATAATAATTAGTCTAACCACATTATTTGCCCTTCGTCCTAGCAGAAGCTGAATCTATTAGGTTCTCGTATAACGAAGAAGTAGAGAAATTAAATCTTGAAACACGTGTATAGCCTCATAATAATTGTAAATGTGATACAAAAAAATCACGGAAATCCTTGCCTCAGAGTGAATTAAAGATGGCAGTGATTCTTTTTGTTAGGGTGAGAAAATTCTTTGCTGTTCTCCAAGTTCTCGCTGGAGTTTGTATACGTGTAGGGACACAAGATGGTTAGTTTATACGGCCAGGTTTAAGGGAGAATATGCGACCACAAAGTTGCAAAATAAAAGCCAAGTTGTCAGGATGTGAGTACTGTGCAACAAGTAGTAGTCAGTATCGAGAAAGAAACCGCAAATTTTCACCTCTTATACGCCATACCTGTGTACTTCATGGCGCAGTGAAAATCACAGGATAAAAGTTTGCAGCATCTCAACATTTTCACAGTTCGCGTATATTTTTGCACAAATAAACGCGGAGGATAGTTTCACTTTCTAGTTCCTTGCTATAAATATTTATTCTTCTCCTGTGTCATCAGAATAATGCGAGCAACGCATTGGCGAGTAAACATTGGTTTAATGCAATTTCAATTTTTAGTAAAATACGGATATACTCTGTTCGTGTAACTAATAAAAATTATGTTAATATTTATTCCACGCCAATCTTTTGATATTCTAAATATAAAGGAAGGTTTCTTTATTAAATCAGCATATTTCTGTTGATTGAAACAAATAAATTCCTTTTTTATATTTACGTTTTGAAAGTAGCAGTAATCTAATTTTTCAGTTTCAGCGTGGCTTTGTTCCGTTTTACGAACCTTTATTAAAGGTCTTACGTATGGTAGGAAACGCGAACCTTTACTCTCATTCGTATAATAGATGCATTCATTGTTTTTGAAGTGCGCTGGTCGAAAAAAAATTATGAATAGTCTGAAAGCATTTTATTGAAGTGCATAGTATTTAGCGTGCATACGCATATTTCCCAGGAGATATAGTATACTTATGAATATGCTTGGCCGACGTAGCTAATGTAACAATGGTACATACCTCATGAATTTATTTTTAAAAATTGTTTATAAAATTCTAGAACAATGACTAAAAGTAGGTCATTTTAAAAATACTGAATAATACTCATTCGCGATAAAAATGAGCTATTAAGTTTTTGATATTATCACCATATTAGCTATTTATACTCTGAATAATCTTGACAAGAAATATCGAGCTAAACGAATAATTAAGATAATTGTCAAATTGGTGATATATTTGAAAGCGAGCTATTAGTATCTAATTAAACATTGACACATAGGTAAAAAATTAAAGGAAAAGAAATAGATGTTAAATGGAAGCCCATTCACTGATCTTTTGTGGTAATATATTTTTTTTTTTAACTAAACTATCCCCTTTGTTACGTCACCCTTATCTTTTGCTCCTCTTACTCTATTCGCTATATATATATAGTAACGCGCTTACTCGCGTGCAAGCTTTCTAATTGTGAAGTACGTTCGCCACCGCCAAGTGAACCAAAGCCCTTGTCTTTGCTGCTTACCATTCGTTGGACTGGGCTTACATAGAATTGGAATGCTTCCACTAACGAAGTTTTATATGAAAAAAATAATGAATTGAAGTATTTATGGTTCTTTACAAAATAGTCTTGGCTTTTTTCCACAACAATAGACTAACAAAAAAAAATATCTTAACCTATGCCAAATAAATAATTTTACCAAACGCCTATTACTCATTCAGACACTTCAAATGGATAAGAATTCATGATGAATAAAATTAATCAATAAGAAGTCACTTATTTTATTTCGTTTAACATTAGGTGACATTTTAGTTATTTTGTCAAGGGTACAAAGCTAAGAGAAAGTACAGCAACGCCTTTCTTATTTTTTCTTTTCTTTTTATTTCGACGTGTTGGTTTCTTTCTGTTTCCCTACTTGGTGGTAGACCCTTTCGTTTATACTTGGACTAATTGTAAAAAACGAGTTGTGCCGTCAGCTGCAATGAGAGTTGTATCGTCCAGCAGCTCCAGAGAGTTTTACAGTTTCTGGTACTCTCGTTCTGTCGGTGTGCTCTCTTATATTATGGGGATAATAAGCCAATGTTCAGTAGTAGTAACCCTTAAGGTAATGACAATATTATTCCAGTAGCTATATCATGCTCCCCTGCAAGCACTACTAATTGTGCTTTCCACGACGCTTCGGTCAATCGAGTAAATGCTAGTCTCTGTCCCAACGCCACAGATAAATTGTAATCGAGAAAGGGAATGAAAGTGCTGGATAACTAAATGTGTCCAACAGAGTATAATTTATTTTCGTATAAGCCCCCTACCATTCTATATCATTCTTTCAAGCTCTGCTTTCGATTTTATTACCTGTTAAATAACGAGTAATCTGCAAAAAAGTGAAAACTTGATGCCATGTACTTTAATGGAAATATTAATGTGAATTTTTACTGAGAGTTTACACCACCAAGGAAAGCAATATTTTTAGCATGCTCTAGAGCTTTAATCGTAAAATTCACAGCTGATCCATTTTTAAATTAAGAAAAAAACCAATTAGGTATTTCATTTACCTAGTACCTTTAACGGGACCTTTTAATTTTCTGGGGGAAGTTATCGCCGATCAACGAAGAGAATAATTAAATTCCCTATTTACTGTTTGTCCTTAAAAGTTTTCTTGGCTGATCGCATTTATTCCGCCCACTTTTATTTCAGTTTTCCTTTTATTTTACTAGTAAAAGCCTGGTATCTGCTATCTTAATTTGGAGCTTGGATTTCGAAACGAATTCAGCGCGTCGGTTGATACTTTTACATTTGATCACCGTCTCTAAGAGGGCGGTGGATAAAGAATGAGGGTCAGAAGCATAGAAATAGCTGTATTTTACTTCTTCTATATAATCCTAAATTCACTTGACCCTCTTTATTTCACATTCTCACAAAGCTTCATTGTAACATCATTTCAGTTCAATCCGTGGACAAGTTACAGATCTGTGTTGGCGCCTCAAATAATATACACTATTCTAAAGATTATCAGTATATTCTAATTACAATTGGTAATCTATTCGGTAAAAGATTTTATACACAAATGAAAACTTTGAAAAGTTACATGAATTTTATAAACTAATTTATATTTAACATAGAATTTTATTTGAAAAATAAAAAATATTAGACATATGTTTACAAATACATGTACGTATATGCGAAACAAAATACAGGAGAAATATCAGCAAAAACTGCAGTTACGCTATATACGTCTGAGTATATATTATTGCAATAAGAGAAAAGTTTTCGTTTCGGTATTTTATGATTCTTGGATTAATCCTGATGACATTCCGTCCAATCATTGAGACGTCTATCGGGTTCTACTCATATCGATATATCCCATCGAAGGGAAAGGTGTATCAATATCTGTGGGATATTCTTCCCTCCCCAGTAACATAGACGACTGTTCGAGACTAGCTGGACCTATCCATTGGTCCTTGTTCTTTGATAGAAGCAATCGATCGAGTATACTTTTTCATTTTAGAAAATTCATTTTAGAATTGTCGACTGAATAAAATAGACAAATATTAGTTTAATAATAACCAGTCAGTCACAAATGACATATAAAGTTATTTATCCCTTTGTAATAATTTATTTAGAAAAACAGTTTGAAAAATTATAAAATTAAAATCAAAGGAGCAAGCTTGACTTCAGTCATTGATTTGGCAAATGTGTAAGTAGTGGTTTTGTTGACAAAACATAACGGCTGACCGAAATATTTTGGGTGTGTATCAGGCGAGGCGTATATTTGCCCGAAATACCGTGGTTGCTTCATGTTTGGTGCGTATATGCATGAAGCGAAAGTTAAAGCGTACTGCCACTAACGATGCCAGTTTGGAATATTGTCGAGAGCTCGCGTTGTTTATACTTCTGTTAATCAATAAAAATGCTCTTCCCTGTATTGCACGGAGTCTACGCCATGCTGCAAGAAGTTCCTTAAAATTCAACTCACTGAACAATATATTATATACGAGTAGTCCAAGTAACAATAGCGAAGAAATTCCAATAGCACTCTGAAACTTATAATTATTGTCAGAGCATTATTTTTAACAATAAAGTCAGACCAGCGAGATAAAGAAAGACAGAGGAGAGAGAATGGATGGTAATTAGCGCAGATGACATTAAGAGAAAAATTAGCAAAGAAGTAGAAAGGATCAATAACAAACGGACATCTGGTCTGTTACAAGTATGACAGTTGGCTGACCACAGAGGGAACGGTGACTGTTATGGCAAATCCACAAACGTTTTATACAGAATGTGACTGGCGGTAACAGTAGTAGCAAAATTACCGTTACCGCCGTTGCCATCCGCTACCTCTATCCAATATCAGTACCTCTATTATTAGTAACAGTTTCAACCGACAGCATTTCTTTCCTTCTGATTCGCAGTCTGCTATTTGTAACTAATTTAAGACTATACTTTTTCATAATCACTATTCCTTGATCAAACTTAGATAATAGAATAAAATTTATAGCCATGTATAGTGCATATTAATGAATTAAACTACGAATATCGCAGAGGCATCGTTAAAATCAATGTATTGTTTGCGAAAGTGAGGTGGGAAAAGGCCAGTCGCTGTAGCCAGCAAACGAGACTCGCTGTATCGATCCGTTAATTTGGAACAGGCTCTCGTTGACAGCATGAAATAATTTATCGCTAGCCTACCGATATTTCATTATACATCTTTTTCACACGATCTTCCGTCCTCTTAATACAACCATGTATATCTATATACATATAGTATATATATAGTTACCGATCGAAATCCTTCAGTGAATCTTATGCAATATTAATAACCATAGAGTGAAATATTTCGGAAGATGAACTGATACCGAGCTTACCTGCTAATGAGCCAAATCGCTTGTGCATAAGCTCCATGGAGGATTACATGAATCAAGCTACGAGCGTTTAGCGAATGGCAATATCGGTTAAATCTCTGCTGATTCTGTTTAATCGGTAATTAATTTTCAAACTATAAGACAGAGGTACTTGGGTATTGAAAAATGGGATGAGATAGGTGTGGGATGGGCTCGAAAATCATGAGACTGGTTTCTGTATCGGTGCGGATGAGTATACCGAGTCTATCGATCCTCGCGGCGCACTTGAGATCCCTCATTTCCGGTGGATACATTTTAGGGACCGAAGAATAAGAGGGTAGGATAAGCTTTATCTTCGCAATACTGAAAATAGTTAGAAGGGGGAGAGGGTTGACAAAGGGGAGAAAGCATTATGGAAAATGTGCGTGGGTATGCGTGTCTCAGCCAGAAAGATATTCTTCGTTGTATATACAGTATATTCGCTTTCTTCTTCGGCAAAGAGCGGTGCTCGTGGCTCCCCATCGGCAAGCAACTTCCTGTTCAAGAGTCGATATTGATCTCACCCGTGGAACTCTCGCTACATTTTGTACAAATCACTCACAGCGATTTAGCTGACAAATTACGAGGTACTCACTGGCTCTTGTTTCTAGCGGGCCAAATAAACTCACGTTTGTACCTTCAGTTTTCTTTAGCCGTTTGGAAGAATTGCCGGTGATAAATCTCATTGCCACGGAGAGTTAGCGGTTGCAGGCCTCTCGAATCACACTTAAAATATATCATCTGGTCCAAGTTCGCCCCGTACAGCGAGCTATATATCTATCGACGCGAATCCTGATTTTTATCCGGTTATTATTCATACGCGTCATTGAAACGCTGACTTACTGGATTCGTGCTATATATCCTGCTTTATTCCAATCGCTTTTGCGACACTTTTTGATCTCGCGCGAGTATTGTTCGCGACGAACAAAAAGCGAGATATATTTTTTTCTAATTTTGGTAATGGCTTTTCTTTTTGGAGAGGATCGAATCGGGTCAATCGAAAGGGTGAATTGGATCGATGCGATAGGACGAATAGAGGACACGGGGTGCTGCAGGAGCTTCGGAAGAAATTGAAATTTCGAAGGGTAAGCGTATAGAATGTCTGTGGGTGGTATTTGGAAGGTCGTCTGTGGCCCATAGACAGCAGGATCGTTTTCCTAGACGGCCTAGATACGAGGAGAAGCTGCAGCAGCGTCTTCGAACTACTTAGCAACTTTCGAAGGTTCTCACATCTCGACATTGAAAAGTCAAAGCTTATCTCGCCCGAGTTTATGGCCTTCCTTTCTTTCCAACTGGCCGCTGCTTTCTACTTCGTATCTGTTTCATCCCTCGCTACCTCTGTCTCTCGTTTCATCGCAACCTCCCTTCGCAATGATTACTTTCCCTTTTATCGCATCCCTCAGCTTTCCAAATAAACATCCAATATATATGATTCAGTCGGAAGCTATCCACCCTCTTTATTAGAATAATCTTGTTTGCCTCAGTTTTCCCGCCATTTCCTTCCTACTGTTTTTTTGCAAGTGCCAGAGTTAATATTGAATTGCCAATGGTATTGTAATATTTGCACTAGGATAATGAGGTTAGACGTGCAGGAAATTCCGAATGCGACGATTTTGAAATTCTTGTAGGTAACACATATCCGGTATACTGAAACTGTTTCATTCTGCGGTTGCAATCAATCAGCTCTGACCCAAATTTTGAGGTACGAAGTGGGGGAAGGTCGTTTGTGGAATCAAATTCTTCTTTGAAGAAAAGTACAGTGTGTCCGCTATTGTTGATAGTACCTACTATTAATTATAATTTAATATGTATGATATAACGTAGAGCATCTCAACTCGTGAGTTTTGAAAGTGATTGATTGCTAAAATGAGTGAAAATTGATGAAAATTAATAAAAAAAAAAATCATGAATAAGAAATTAATGACTCGGAGCTATATGAATCTTTTATAAGAGAAAGTTTTTAATAGCGAGCGTGTTTATAATGTCTTTGTGAACTTATCGTTGTTTTCCCGTCATTTAATAATGGTTTGCCAAGTTTTGATCTGAAAATATTATCGTTTTTAAATTCCTATAGAGTTTTCCGTTTGTAGCTCAGGTCCTTTCACAGAGTAATGAAAGGCTGGCTCATTTGGAGAACGTGGCATTTGTCCCTGGGAAAGCAATGTTCGGTTAAATAACGTCAGTTCGTTACCACAGGATGGTAGAAAAATCAGTTACAGTTGAATTGATGGTACAGAGCAACCCAATTCAGTGACTCTTTGACGATAGATCGTAAATATATACGGGTACCAATGGTCTCTTTATCGGAAAACGTAGTACATACAAGTCCAAACTAACTTGGTACGAATTTTCTTTCATTAGAAATATCAGTAAAAACCACCTCGCTCGACGCACATAATATAAACAATAAGAAGCTCTGCTTATTTTCTATTCCTGTGGCACTCCCACCCCCACCCTCTCTCGCCTGCTTTTTACCCTCCACCACCAGATATCCCGGAGTTTGGAGCTCGTTGGAAAAACGGATTTCCGATTTCAATTTGTCCCGCTGAGCACAAAAAGCCGATAAATGGATCTTCTCACTGGTCATTCGTTGTGCAAGAGAATGACACTCTTTTCGAAAGAAAGAAGCCAACCACCGCCTTATTTTTTCCCCTGTCATTCCCATGACGTTAAACGGCGCAAGTGACAGAATCGATTAGAAAACTCCGATGAATTACAAATTCCAATTTCTTTGGGCCCGCTGAAATTCCTACAAATATTTGCCGAATCACTTTCGCGTCGCTACCCAAAATTTATAACTTCCTTTTTCTCTCTGAAAAAGTGTTATTACTATGAAAAATCCTCGTTTCTATTCGTTTTCCAAATTATTCACATTTTACATATTTTTCATGTAATTATATAGTAGACTGAAATTATCTGAAAATAATTATTTACAATTGCTTTTCATTTGGGAACATTTTTCGACTTATATATTCGAGAAAAGCTTTCTGCGAGTTATGGCATAAATTAAGGTTAAATTTTTGTCTTTTCTTTAAAGGATAGACAAGAGGGGGGAAGAGAAGTGTTTAAAATTCTTCGGACATTTTTTGTAAAGCGAGCTTGCTACTCCCGAAAATAGACCGTTAGACCAAGTAAGAAGGATGTCGGCGTTCGAGCTTCAAAAGCTTGTTCGTAAAATGCGGTGACGAAAGGAGCTATTAGGCCACAGACTGCAAAAAGAGAAGTAAATAGTTTGTCTCTCATAGAAGAGTCTACTTTACCCCTGAACGTTTAAAGTGTCAATACTTTTCTACAGCATCAACCCGAGGTTGGTATTCATGCGATTTCTTTTTAAAAAATGTTAAAAGGCTTTCCGGAAAATATAAGGCTTAACCAATAAATATCCGTTACGCAAAAAATACATTTTTATATATACAAAGAATAATTGAGAAAAATATAAGAATACAAATTAATAACGATCTTCTGGTTCGTTGAAATACTACTCCCAATAAAAAAGGGAGAAAGAATCAATCGTTTTATTATTGGAGTAAAAGTTCAATTAGATTTTAGGATTGAAACGGTTAGCTTGGGCGTATAGAAAGCACGATAAAAAGGTAAAATAATACAACGAGAGGGTCGAATGTCTCCAGAAATGAAAATTGGTAAAGACGTCGCTCACCTGCTCAAGTCATATTATATGACATCGCAAGATTCGGATGATTTATTATGTAATATCGCAGAGCAGCAGAGAGCTAGCTATCACTCTCTCTCTCTCTCTCTCTCTCACCCTCTCTATTGCACACCACCTTTTTCCTTCTCCGCTCAATTTCTTTTTGCGCTTATCACCCCTTCATGACACTCTCTCTCGACACAGACGATAATTTTCAATTGAAAGTTCAACGTTAAGAAATTCATAAACGAAGTATTATCGCCAAATCCATCCCCTCCCCTTCTTTATAATCCCCAGTCGCTAATATCACAGCGATTCCTTGATTACATCATCGAAACTTTTCTCTCCTCCTTTATATTGCAGCTTCTGCAAAAAGGACCGTCGATATTGTTATTAAACGATTGTGGCAGAAAATCACTTTAACTCATGAGCCAGCAGTTTTTCGGCGATTCTTACAGAGTTTGGGTTTGAGTTTTAAAGAGGTTAGCCATGAGCCAGTCAGTTAGCATCGCCACGAGTCTGACGAGTCAGCAGGCTCTAGTAGGAGTTTCACGATACTCTCTGATGTATCTTTCAGAGGTTGCTCCTGGAAATAGGATAAAAGTAGGAGGGAAACCGCGAGTGCAGATGGCTACTATGCTGACGAAAATGAAGAGCATTTTCCAATTTTCGTCTGGATATGACGTGGCTCCTAGCTGTCGGAATCCGGAATATTCGCTACGTGACGGTGTTACCGATGTGCTTCACGAAGAAGCCTCGCTACAGCCGCGGAATGATAACATTGCCAGGGACCGGGTCATGTTTCTCCCCCCACACCGTTTTCCGTACACCCTTCTTGCGCATTCGCGCCAAACTTTTTTTCCCCCCAAAAAACACATCCGGTGGAACTGGCTCACCCAATGTCTTATCGCTGCGATGTCCTTTTTCCACCGGTGTTTCTATCCTCGAGTAAAAAAAATAACGATGCCAGATGAAACAACGTAGGAAAAATTCTGAAATATTATATTTGGAAAATTAGGGGATGAAGATATATAAATAAATGTTGGTTGTGTAGCAGCTAAACTGTAGAGAAATGCGTTAGTCCAATAGTCGAGAAGCCGCACGGCAGTGGTGGGTTAAGTTAATTATTTCGCATTCTGGACGTCGAGGTCACGCGCGCCACTAGCATAAGCGCCACTGCCTTCTGCCGCTGTACTTATGGCAAAGCGCTGCAATTTGTAATAATTAATGGCACTCCTTGCGCGGCTCTCGCAGGTACCATCCAATTTCCTAGCCTTGCTCGAGAACTAATTCGGTTTCTTCACCAGTAATTCATAACTAAAATGCAGTTTCTACGATGTAATAGTTGATATTCATTTTGCAATACCTCTTATGGTAAGTTGAAGGACCAGCCTCTGCAGATCTACCAAGATGAATTTAATTCTCGATAATAATAAAGTGTATATTACCTTTCGGTGTGTAAAACTACCAAACCAACACGAGTCGATCTCTCTCACTCCTTCCTCTTTCAGGAATGAAAATATCTTTTGGTGATTATTCCAAGAATTCATAGCTAAACCGCAGTTTCTATTATATATAACAGTTGATGTTCAGATCTTGCAATTTACCTCTTATGGTAAGTCGAGGGACCAGTATCTGCAGATCCACCAAGAGGAATTTAATCCTCGATAATAATAAAGCATATATATACATATATACCTTTCAAGATGCAACACACTGCCAAACCGACTGGAGTCGATCTCTCTCTCTCTCTCTCTCTCTCCCTCTCCCTCCTATCTTTCGGGAATGAAAAGATCTTTTGGTCATTGTTCCAAGAACGCAGCTGCATTACAGTGGGAGCGAACTTCACAGTGAACCGTAGAAAGATTTTTCGGTTCTGAGACATCAAAGGTATCTGCTGCTTCAATTTTGTCGAGTGGCGTGGGTAATTCCATCCGGAGGAAAGGAAGCAAGTGCAGTGGAGACGGTGAATCCGTTGAGAGATATACATATTATATATATATAGAGTATACGTATGTACGTTTGGTGCGAATGAACGTTTGGTTGCCTGTAGCTTTCATGGACAATCGTTATGGCGCGCGGAGTGTAAGGGAGTTAAACCAGCTGCAAAGCATTCCAGCTACGCTAATCCGTATCAGCTCGATGTGGTTTCGACAATACCAGCCGTGGACGCTTGTCGCGTAATACCGTGTTTCTACCTGCGGCCTGGAAATAGCATACTAAAACTTGAATCCTGAGAACGCTTCAGCTAATTTGGTCTCTATCGTTGTAAGTACGTCATCCAATATTTCAATATAGTACAATGACCACAATCTCACACTCCTCGCAGCTTGGCTTTTCTATCTGGCAGAAGTTCTCATTAATGTTATAAATGTTATATCTTTGGGTCACCATTGCTAATTTTAATCAATCGATTCTCGTTAATTAGAAACGACTGCAAAGTATAAAATAAATCTAGGTTTATAAAGAAATGCAAAAATAAAGCTTGTAAGTAATGAGGAATAAAAGTGTGCAGCTCTTATTTTCCACGATGATACGATTTCTGTGACTTATGACCAATTATAATAATGGAACAGTATTTGCTCTTCTTTATTAATGACAAAGGATCTCACGAATAAATGATAAAATAAATGTTCAGCCTTGGCAAACATTTACACCCGCCTTTCCTTATTACACGCTTACATAATTTTCCCAAGAATTTAAACTACAGCAAACTATTCCTGATAGCTTCCGAATGCCACGTACAAAACTTAAACCCATTGCACGCTACAAGCAAATTACGAAATTCAAAATTACAGGCTTACGCATCAATCCACGGAAATATCGGTGTGAATAAATTGCCCTAAGATAATACATAGCAGAACAGCTAGGAGCTACATAGATTTTATCATGGTATCTGACGGGATTTGTTTGCAGCAGCTAAATACAAGCCCGCTTATAATTCATTCTGTATCCCGTTTCAGGCAAGAGCAGCGTTTCAGCTTGTTACAGAAAATATTATACATTTATATAACTGCGTACATCTAATTCGATTCAATAATTATTTTTAGAAACATGCAGAATTATAGTAATGCATAATACCGATCTATTTTTTAATTAGACAAAACTATATAAATTCATTAACCTGAATTTAATTGAATTATAGAAATTGTTCGAAAAAAACCAAGAAATTCCACAATCTGTCTTTCAAGAATGGCTAGCTTTTCGCAAGTTTTCATTGCTTTCAGCGCGTTCATTAACCGCGGAGAATCAAAAAGGTAATTTAATTCGTGTTTGTTTTATGGGTCGGGGTTCTATAGGGGAAATTATGAAAGGTTAAGAAAATTAAAAGGTGCCTTTGTTAAATTGATAAGTTACTCTTTTGTACGATGGTTCAGTGAGCTTGTAAGTCTGTTTGACCTCTGCGTGATTTGGAAGCGCGTGGTGAGCTTTTAAAGAAGGGACCACTTTAGATCGTTTATCGTCATTCTTCTCAGAACCTGCTCACTTTCCCCCTTTATCATTTGTCCCCTCTTTCTTCTCGATAGCAGATTTTCCTTGGGAGAGACAGAAGGAAGCTTTTTGACGAATTTCAAGAAGTTTCGTTTGGAACACACCGGTTCACCATTATATTACAAACGAATGTATGCTGGTATTTCATATTTACATTCTTTTCACACTTCCTCTTGCATTGGCTTAAAAAAGATTTCGCGCAGCTACCACACTATTTAAACAGACTCTTTTCACTCACATATGAACTCCTTTTAGCTCGTCTTTGTATGTACACTGTAAAAAATTTTGGTAAAAATATAAAGAAAGTTGGTAGGAAACTCAGCTTTCTATAGCTACTGTCTTTGTAAAATATTACATTTGACTCTAAAGGAATTAATGGAGACTTTTATTACTCTAAAAACATATTGTAAAATTAAAACTGTAAATTCATAATGAAAATTGAGTGGCACAGATCTGCCCAAGATTGTTAACACAATCCCAGAAAAATTGGTGCAAATGTATACCTATCGAAAAAAGTGTTAATTTTCTGATTTTTTTATCGTAAATATACACAAGGAGCGATGCTAGTACAGCGGCACTGGCAATGTACACAGGTTTTTTGTTGCAAGCGCATATTGCAACGGATGTAGCAGATTACAAGGATATCATGGTAAAGTTTGACTTGTTTGACTGACGGTCTAGTACTTTTGCCATTAATAACTAAAACCTCTTTGCCCTTATTTTCCGCTGGGAGCTCATTAACATGGGGCGTTTAAATCATGAAACACATTTTTGAAGAGCTGGTTTGGTTGTTCAGCCCCTGTTGGATCGTGGTAATACGCAATACCATGGCATGAATTATATTTCATTTGTGGGAGGAAAGATTAATGATCCCTGGTGGTCGATGCTAAATCTTAATTAACAGCTTTACCATTGCTGCCTAATTGTGCGAGTTTTTCTTCAAAGCCCTAATTATAAGAATGAATGTTTTTATTTTGCAAAGTTTATGATAAACGATAAAAGCTGCTAAGCGGTAATTGGCAAGGATAATGATAAAAAGTGAGGTAGTATTGCTCGACGTTAAAAGGGCCCTTCAAATGATCTCATCTTTCCTCATCTCGAGTTTCCTGTTTCGTCCAATGTCATCGGGATTTTCGTCTCCTGAATGTAGCTCTCGGAGTCTGGGCCCTTTGCTAGTTAATTGGTAAGATTAACGAGCGAGCATGAGTCGGGTAAAACAACTCTTGAGGTGGACTGCGCTTTTTCTTTATGCCTGTAATCCGAGCATGATTATCGGCTAAAGCAAACTTCAATTTTACCCTCGTCACAGTCATTAAATTCTTTACGAGACAGTATGCTTCAACGTGATTCATTCTAATTTTCCTCCCTTTCGAGCGCTATAATTTATTCACGGAAATTTTCATTCAGTCTCATCTTTATTTGCTCGCGCTGTTACGAAAGATTGTGATCCGCGTTCTGATAAAATATTAACGATATCCACTGCGTTCAGTGATCTCAATTTGCGAGTCTTCAGTTCGTTATCGTGTTACCCGCATAAGCGTAAACGAGCGTTCTTTTGTCCTATGGAAAATTTCATTGTAGGAGCTCGTGTCGTGACAAACTTTTCTAATTAAGGGTGTCTAATGAAGAAACGCTTCATCTCGTCAACACGTAAATGAGCCTGTAGCGGCAGCAACCTGCAAAATTTAGTTCAACTGGCGCACACAAGTAAACACCTATATAAAGAAGCTTAAATATACTCGAATATGGACATAAAGGGAGCAAAATAATATACGCAAGAACGTATTTTTCCGAGATTCCCAGGGATAGCTAACCGAGATATACAAGTGAGAGTGGTTTAAACTTAACGATAAAAATATACGCTACCAGCTTGGAATTAGGCAGCAAATGTAAATGTCGTCGCGTATGAAGATATACAGCCGAGCTTCCGTGTAATGAGATATTTTATCTGCGTCCTTCTCGTAAAACCTTTATGGACGCTTTCTTGGACAGGACCTCTGCCTCTGCAAATCCCTCAGAGGGGATGTTTAATCTATAATCGTATAATAACACGTGTATCTACCACGAAGAAACGGATATAAGAGGCATGTATGTGTCTATAACTATTCGCATTTGCTCTTAATTCCAAATTAAATTACGCAATACCATATATGTGGAAAACTCACTCCTTTCATACGTTTCATACATTCCTCGGTGCATTCTTTATTATCGAAGATCTCGCGTTAATTTCTACTGCGTTAATATTTTAATTTTCAAATAATTATTATCGTAATTAATCCCATATATAAATATCGAGGCTGTTCCATCTTAATTTTGCATGTTGGAAATCGAATAATACTTTTTATTAATAAATTTAATTGTTTAATTTTAAACCATGTTCTTCAGAGATTTGTCAGCGTTCTTGAGTTTGCTTTTCCAATGCTTCAGTATCTCTTCCTTTTAATTAAGTCTTTCTTGCAGTTCATTATCGTTGCTAATATAGAAGGGTTGAGTTTAGTTGACGCAACTTAGAATCTTGTCTTTCTGGAGGACACGCCATGACTGCGTACCGGTGCAAATTAGTAGTAGGCAAAAAGGTACTGCGAGTCAGCGATGAGTTAATAATACGTAACTTCGTTCCATTATTTCGTGCACTTGGATGTTCCATAGGTCGTTGCGATAAAGATGGTCGAGCCTACGCGTATGGACAGTTTGCCATCCTGAATTAATTGACTTTCCACTTTGTTACTTAATTAAAGCAACGATAAACGAACACTGTATATGTCCCCTGTAAAATCATTATGAAACAAATTAACGAGCAGTCTCGGTCCTGCACGAGCACTTTTGACCTATTATCGAATATTTCTCACACCCGAGTTCTGCTTCTCCATAGGCCAATATTATTGACAATTATCTCTTGTTATATGCAGATAAAAATATATTATACAATTATCTAGCAGATAAAATTTCTTTCATCATAAATCTGTACACAAAGAAGCTTGTTACGTTGAGTCATTTTATCAATGATATCTTTTCAAAAGCGATAACGAATTTTAATTGGTCCACAAAAGATCGATCGCTATTAAAATAGATTAAAAAACGTAGACGTTTTAACCATTTTGTACACGCTTGTTCAGTAATAATGACGACACTCGTGATAACAGAGGTTGCAAGAAAAAGTCGAGGGTCAATGCATTGATAGCATAGAAAATTTTTCTCATCCAATCAACATTGAGGAAGAGTTATCGTGATACGTATTTTTGTGTGTGAAGAGACGAAGCTCTGAACTGTCAGGTACATGGTTAGGAAGATTCGAAAGCAAGAAAATAAATGCTTCATCACGATGACCACTTCCCACGCATCTTTTCCCCATCATCAGGATTCTTTATTTTCTAGGAAAAAGGAAAATTCTCGAGCAAATCAATATCAGTCGTTTACGATACAAAGAAGTGTTTTGTAGCTCTGTTGAGATATAACGCGAAGATAATCCGGGATCTACCAGTATCTCGTCAAAGAAATGTATATATATATATAATCAATCGCGATAAGCCAAGGTTGATTCGGTTTAAATTTGCTGGTCGCAGACAGCTCGATCAGTGTAGACAATTCATGATGTTGCGTAGGTTTGGTGGGAAAATCGTACGTCCAAGTGTAAGGCTCGTATCTGATACTGTCCAAGGCTGTCCTGCAGTAGAGGAAGGTAACCCACAAACTCTACCATGGAACGAGGCCAAAAGCTTGGAGGAGATTCCTGGTCCAAAGCCACTTCCGATTATCGGAAACCTTCATAGATTTCTGCCTATCATTGGTAAGCTTGGATAATCTCGCAATAACATTGATAAAACGTTGATTCACCAACGATATTCAATCGATAGCTATACATTTTACAAATCTATATACTTACGTAGCGTATCTCCATTTTACAGGAAAGTACTATAAGGCATCGTCGGACTACACTTTGCTTATGAAGGATATGTACGAGGAATTTGGTCCAATCGTAAGGTTACCAGGAATGCTAAATCAACCAACAGATACTTTGTTTTTATTCGATCCTTTATTGGCTGAACAGGTAATAGAACGTAATTTCTTTATTTTTTTTTAAATTTTGTTGAGAGGAGAACCTAAATGCTTTTGGAATTACTTATTTAAACAAAAGTCTCGTAAAACAGTAGTTATATATATATATAGGTACTCCTTTTAATGCATTTGATAGTAAATTATTATTACATTTTCATTTTCCCTCGATTTGAATTCCAAGAGAATATTTTTCCTTTCTTCCTTTATTCTCTTGTACGAGCTTTTGTCTACCTGAAAAACAACGAATTACCTTTTGGAGAGCATTCGAAACATCTTTTCGCACTTAAGCGTGATACGGGCAGCTGGAGAATCGAGCTGTTGATTGCCGTCCACCAGCAGCTGAACAGCTATAAACCAGCTGTTTCCCTTGAAAATAATCCTGAGGGAGGCGTATAGCTTGATTTCGCAAGAGAGAAATTTATGAAAATGTAGAAAGTTATTTTTCTAAGACTATTGATTCTAGCTGATGGTTCGTCGAGTTTGAGGCTATCATACTGTTATTCTCAAAGGCAAAACCCGTGGTAAATTGCGAATCCAGAGGAGGTTTAATTGGAAGGGTGGAGAGCGTTTATGAAGAAATAATTTTCAATCTTACTTTAGCCGAAGCACATCGTGGTGAATCGCATGCAGTTCGGGCGGAATTATCTCTGGGTGTAAGTCAGGATTTATAGAAAAAAGAAAGATAGGAGAAAAACGATTCGGCGAGAAACTGGGAGATCGGATTAAGGGAAATTAAGAAACTCTGAGCTGGATTACGAAACTAACGAAGAGATTGGCGCGCATTATCCGGTCTGTTGGGCACATTTCGACCGATTTGTCGAGACAGCTAATTCTGCTGTCGTGGTGATCACGGCTTGGCCGCGCGAGGTGCTCTTATTCTATCGGAAGCTGTACCTATTGTAACTTGCACAGAGCATTGCTGGCACATGACACAGGTTTTTTTTTTCTCGTTGTAACTGCATTATTTCACTCGGTAAGCGACTTCATTTACAAACTTAACGACCGGCCCTCGTAATACAATTCTCAGTCCACACGCAAGATAAAACGTCTCCTTTTCTCTCCTCGCTCGGTTAATTAGCACGATTTAACGATGAACAAAGTTTCAGCGACGAAAGTTTGTTCGTCGCATTTTTTACAGAGAATCGTTTATTGCGTTGACAAGGAATTTAACACGCTGCTTTCAAAAACAGTTTGCCCCTAGGGCCGTGCTCAACTTTTATGCTGTAAAATATTTTGTATCTCATTTGTTAAGTTTGTCAGAAATAAATGTATTGGGAAGTTTGTTTTCCACCACGAAAGTTTCTTTCCGAGTTTGGGAAGAATCTAATTGCGCTCGTTTTGTTGCTGGTCAATAAAAATTTGAAGACCTTTCCCTGGTGTGCTTTGGAATCAAGCGAGGTCACGATGTGGCTCACCGTGTGTCAGAAAATTTGTTGGCAATAGGAACGATGAGACTTGGAACTTTAGTTGAGAAGTTCAACTTGAGACAGGCTCCACTTCAGGATTCTCTACTACGTCATTCGTTTCTGCCAGGTCATACATCTTGACGAAAATGAGCGAGACTAAAATCAGAGCTCTTGGATAAGTTGAATCGGGCGACTCCAAGTTATTTTCTGTCTTACGTTTGCTTGATGACTTGTAGACAGGTCGATGGATTCAAGAAATTTATTTTAAAGAGCTTCGACTTTGCCTCTGTCAGTTGACATTCGTACTTCAACTATAGTACTCGACCCTTATCCTCCGGCTTTTCAATATTTTCGAATAAGTGTTATACTAGCTAGACTCGTTTGTATTTTTTTCGGAAGATCTACAAACTTTTGATACGCGAATCCAACTTATTTTTGAAAAACTACAATTACACTTGTTATTATGATTCAGAGTTTCCATCGATGAGGTGTTCCCCAACTAAGTTTCAGCCACGAAGTCCAATAATGATTCTCCTTATCTCTAATAACCATTAATTTCGAGCAAATGTTCTTTCCTTCGAGAATTTCCAAGCTGTCAATTAGGGGATGCGAGCCATCGTTAAGACCTTCCAGGTTTCTCCTCGCCAGTGGCGAAGTTCCTTTTCGGGGCTCTTTTGATCCGTGTTTGCTCATTATTGGATTGCCACTTGTATACCAAGAAAAGTTAGATCTTGATAAATCAAGTAATCTGTACTTGTATGCATGTACACATTCACATACCTTTTTCAATCATTTATTTTACACTTTCAACTTTGAACAAGTAGAATAAACATAGATGTAAATTCCAGAGTTCAAATAAGAAGAGACAATGCCATCTACTCTTTCAACGCGTTTGACAACAAAAAATTCACTTTGCTCTCATGTGCCAATTTTATATTCTGTTCATGATTTTTAAATGAACGTATCTTTCATAGATAAAAGAGAGAAGAACTATCAAAAATTTTGAAATTTAAAGTGCAAATTGAAGAATAAGAAACATCCCAACAGTGAATATTCTCCTTGCATATATTCTTGCATAAACGAAATTCATGGTGTTAATATCCAATAACTGAACATTTTACATTTGCAATAACCGTAATTGCAAACATTTAATGCACTCGAAACCACAAAGCTCGCGTAAAATCTACGGTAAGAACAGAAGTAAAATTCAACAAAACAATGGAAAATGGATACCATGTAACTATAAACGTTTTAAATCGAATTACTCGAAAAAGTATTTTTTGTTACATTTCACTCGTTTAGAATGACTCGTGTAGCACGTTACTGATATAAAAGTTGAGAGGTGTATGGGGAAAGAAGAAAGGGAGTGAAAAATATGCAAAACAATTCTCATCCATCAACTATATCGAGGTAGATATCGCGAGTGATCTTCTGGCAAGCGAGTGCACCATTGCATTTGTCCAACGTTTTTGTATTCTCGATAAATCTCGTTTATCTTAAAGACTAGAGCTCATGCTTTTGAGGAGCCAATCTCTACTTTGTGATATCGATAACGACAAGACAGGTTTTTCCGAAGTTGTATAATAAGATGCAAATTCCAGGATTTTTTGCTTTACAGATTGAATGAAAGATCCTTAAAGCTTCTCAGGATGTGTCTGCGCGTCCCCCCTTAACCTATATATAGATATACTCCTCGTGCGTCATAGGAAAGCTATATATATATATATATAGTAGAGTATAATACGATTGTTGAAAATTGTCCAAGAGCAAAAGTAGCCTAGCTGAGGCGATAATTACATCGAAGCTGAGGACAAAAGCAGATTTGATATGGAAATCGTTGCTGGGTGATGCAGATTGGATCGGTGGTTAACTATAGCCCAAAGAAGAGAATGGTATGATCGATTCAACGTGAAAATTTTAGTCGAAATCTGTGCATGCTCCGAAAGGAGAATAGTACTTCGTTGTGGCACGTCTGTTTGAGTTTAGAGAACAGAGCCTTTAACGATGTCGAACTAATGCGAATGTGAGCACGTTCGCAAATGTAAGCACTGCAGGAAGATGGACGATGGTCATGCCGATTCGGTGCTTGTTTAGAGTCGATAAACAAACGCCCTTACCGTTCAATTAAATCATCGCACTGGAAGCTTTAACTATCGTCGTTTCTATCCATGATATTCTCTTATGCCATTGTGCAAATTGTTCTTCGATCATCGTGCAAATTAATATATACAGAAGAAGGAAGCTCGATATTTTTAACAAAGCTTCGACTCCTTTCCAGTTCGAAACAATCATTGAAACTTTGAAGCACCTTATCGATCTGTCTCCCACTGTAAATTGAGCTAAATCCTATTACACTCGAGATCAATCATCAGTTTATAATGATCATAAATAATTCCTATAACGACCTCCGCTATAATTAAATCCGGCTTCTCGAACATTCGACCTACCTATTCCAGAATCATTACTCATGCTTTACCTTGCCCAATTAACGTTGTACTACATTCTATAATATTAAACTCCTACCAATTAAGATTCCAACTGAATAACCAATGGCCAATCTTTTTTAGGTCTTCAGAATGTCAGGCCCAATGCCTGTGAGAAATGGAGCGCAAAGTATATTGCGGTACAGGAAGGAATTGCGTAATGATTTTTTCCAAGATGTATTTGGGATCACTGTTACGTAATGTGTAATTTTTAATATAATAATAATACAGTATTTTATTGGATAAGAGTTCTCACGCTTTGACATTTTATACATGTGTAGGCAGAAAGAAGAATGGCAACACTTTAGGAAGATCGTTAATAAAGTTATGCTGAAACCTCAAGTGACTAAACAATATTTGGCTGGTATCAATAAAGTTGCAGAGGATTTTATTGAACGGTAGGTATGATCAAATATAATTTGTGATATAGTGTGTTTCGAGTATTAAATTGTTATGTTCTTAGGATAAAAGATATTCGCAACGACAAAAATGAAATGCCTGATGATTTTGCCAATGAGCTTAATAAATGGGGTCTTGAATGTAAGATTTCTATTGAAAATTTAAAAATCACTTTTCTTTTGTTTTATATTAATACTTGCACTTTTTTTCAGCTGTAAGTTTTGTAGCTGTAAATACCAGATTAGGCTGTCTAGGCAAAAATCTTGCAGAAGACTCGGAGCCACAAAAGATAATCCGTGCAATACAAGAATCTCTTCGTTTGATGTATTTTCTCAACGGAGTACCTAATTTTTCTGCGTACTATCCAACAAGAAGATGGAGAGAATATGTAAAACATCTAGATACCATTTTCGAGTAAGCTTCAAAATCCATTTACAGAATACACTTTGTGTAATAATAATGATGGGAGAGTGATGCATTTATCAATATAACAGAACGATTCACAAGATTCTTATAAACACAACGGAGGAGGTAGAAAGAAATCCGAAAGGAGAGAATGAAGAGAAAAGTATTTTCGAGAGGCTGATTGAAATCGACAAAAAAGTTGCTTTGGTTATGGCGTTGGATATGATTCAAGCGGGAGTAGATACGGTAAGAGTAATTATTATTGTTTGTTGTTCTACCATGTTGAAGTTACTGTCACAATCGGTGGAGGGAACCACGAATAAACTGTCTGGTTCGGGAAGTACGGAAGTGCATTAGTGCAAGTCGTGAAACAACCAAAACTTTTCTCGTCTTAACGGAGTTCGCGCTTCTCGTCGAACCAGTCGTTTATTATCAAAAGTCTTTAAAGACCTAGCAAAATCGTAATAATTGTCTTCGAATGTTGAACTCGTAAATTATGTGAAATCCCTGTGCGGTCTTGCGGTTTTGGTTTAAAGAAAAGTTGATAAGTGCAATTTTAAGATAGGGCATCAAAAACCATCGGGTGACTCGGTAGATAGGCACCTCTATTTATTTGACTTATCAGTTGTAGCAGAAGACCTTTTTTTGCAGACCTCAGCACTCGTAAGCAAAGTTTTGTATATGCTAGCAGTCAACCCAGAAAAACAAGAACGCTTACGCCAAGAGCTGGCAGAGTTTGCCCCTGATGGAAAGATTACTGCAGCTAATCAAGACAAACTTGTATATTTAAGAGCTTGCATTAGGGAAACAAATAGGTATTTATCCTAATAAGACGGGACCATCAATTATAGACGAAACATAAGATCGTACATTAAAATATAAATTGCTATTTAGAATCATTCCAGTAGCTCCTGGTAATCAGCGAATAATTGAAAAGGATACAGTGCTTGGTGGATATCAAATTCCAAAAGGAGTAAGGATTATTAAAAAATCGTGAATTTTCGTCTGGACAATATTCCATTAATTATAAAATATTCTAGACTAGCGCAGTATTGTGTCATATGACAATGTCAAATATGGAAAAATATTTCGACAATCCAGAAGAATTCAGACCTGAAAGGTGGCTAAGGTCTGACCCAAATTGGAATGGTAATATTAGTAAATTCATTTCTTTGCCATTTGGACACGGAGCTAGATCTTGCATAGGACGAAGAATAGCAGAGATGGAAATAGAAACTTTAATTTCGCAAGTAAATATCCATTCATTTTATTATTTAAAACACACACAAATGCGATCAACAATTTAACCTATGCTTCTGTTTCAGCTTGTCACTAACTTTGACATATATTGGCACCATGAACCATTGCAATTTAAGACCACCCTCCTGCATATCCCAGCATCACCCTTAAAATATAAATTCGTAGATAGGCAAAAATAGCTAAGATTTAAGAAGAGCCAACTTCAAAAGGTGCAGCTTAGCGAGTAATTTAATAGTAGAATTAAAAAGGCAGGTGAATGTATGCATGGTACATATAGGAGATGGGAACGTTGCTGCTGCCGGGCGAAAAGTGGCCGAAATAAAATAGCGCAAAGGAAGAAAGAGAAAAAAAAAGCTGGAAACATTTGGAGTACCTAAAAGCTCCTGTAATTAGCAGGGATACCGGTACATAACCGTGCAGCTTTGAGTCTGCGCGTGGAAGGGAGCCAGGATAGTTCTTTATTCATGGCATGTTAACGTGAATGCTGTAACGAACGAGCGAGAAGCCTCGTCTCAATGTATTTTCAATCGACGTTAATGGCAATAGCGATGAAGGAAGCTCGCGAGAATTTGAACAGAGCAGCCGCTCGCTTTTAACGCCTCTTCGATTCTATTCACGTTCCTTCACACCTAAGGACAACTCCATCTCGAATAGGGGCTTCAAAAGGCCAAGGATACGAATCCGCGGCCCCAATATAAAAGACTAAGTAGATTCAACAAAGAGACTACCACTGTTCAGATTCACCATCGATCCTCTTCCTTTGATCCGAACTTTCCCCAAATCCACACTTATTTTCTCCAATCCTCCATTATGTAAAATATACTTGGTTGCTCCATTAGATAAATATACTTGGACGAATCTACTCCAGCGACAATTACTTTCCACGGTTATTACCGAATGAAGAATGAGAATCGACTGATGAAGTAACGCGTTAAGGATTCTCTCTCTGCGTTTTGCATTACTCAGCTCCGAATTTCTAAGATCATATTAAGACTACGTTTAGCAGACAGAGACATTGAATATTCTTCAATGTTAGTTTCTTCGTCTCTTCACCGCTGAGAAATTAACGCGAGCTCAAGGTTAATTGACTTTTAGACTGCTTCTGAATAGTTCAAATGTGTAATTTCGTATTTCTGTCTCTTCTTGTGTTCATGTATATGTAAATATTCTTCTATTTTTAGGGGTGAAGCGATAAGGTAACAAGTCTAAATATAATTAATGCTTTATTGTAAAAAGAGGTTTACAGATATTTGAAACGCTTTATAATTTTTATGTATTTCGTGTTGTAAGATGGAACAGAATTAATTTCCATAATAATAATAGAGATATATATTTATCAACTTACTCTGTAGATATTTTCAGTACTATTGATCCATGTGACGGTCTCTTTTAATTAAGAAATTATTCATTTTGAACACATGACGCGTGTAAAGGGGATCGCGTGGGAGGAAAACTGATAAGCGAGATTTTTCTTCGATCGTCTTTCTTCTCCGAGGTAAAAGCTTCAAGGGAAATAATAGCTTTTCACTTCTCACTCTCTACCTTACTTGTATTAATCTCTTTTTATGATTTTAGAGTGTAAATCTCAAAATTGAAGCATTCTTGATCATTTATTTTTTGAGATTAATTAATTGTATAAAATGTATTAATATTATTGTATGTAAAGTACTAAACGCTCCAACACGTTCTTTCCATTAGCAAGTTTATAACATGAATTGCTTAATATAACCTGAATAAAGGACAATAGTTAAAAGTTAATTAACTTTTAATTGTGTTATAAACTAGCTAATAGAAAACAATGGTTAGTGGGAAAAAGCTTTTAATACCATTAACGACTATCCATTTCATTGTATTTTCTTTATTCATCGGTAAAAGTAGTAACATTGATTAAATTATAAAGCAATAAAGAATAATTTACGGACAATTAAGCAAATTCGTTAAAAACTGACTTTCGTCAGATATTCAATAGCAGGATACACATCAATGGCGTTAAAAGAACAATAAATTATCGAATCATAGAGCAATGAAAGTAGAATTTTTCAAGGCCTCTTGAAGAATCTGATAAATGAAATATTCCGATATAACTCACTCAACAAGTTTCTATTTCCATCACACTTATTCCCGTTAGTTTCGTTTATTGCATTTACTTCATTCTTACTTTACCCTTCATTTAGCAATGTATCAAATAAGAAAGTAATCAGGAAAGTGGTTCCGTCGGTTCATTACTTTTTACAAATGGAATTGAAAGATTCACGGTCTATATACGACGCTTTTACCAAAGTCCATGACTTCTAAATATTTAATATCATATATACGCTTTTCCAATTGTAGACCACTGGATTTTATAAAAGCAGCTTATAATTTTTTATTCCGTCAGACATTATTGTTTTGTCTCTTCTAAAAGCTATGCTTTAAAGAGTCACAATTTTATTATTTTTATATATTGCTAACCACATAAAAATAATTAACAAATGTTTTTGGTCATTTCTGTGACGTGATATTTTTTATTTTGATTTTTTAAACGCGAGTTGAGTGAAGCTATAAAATAGACCGCATCGACTATACAAACAGCCTGGTATCTGTAAAGGGAGAAAAAACGAAGTAGTTACAAGCTAGCTGGGAAAACAAATAAAAAATGGTGAAAAAGTAACTTTTCATTTGATTGGATTTGATAACTATACTATGCGTTTCGGGGACTAGACAAAAAAACAATGAGTGAAGTGAAAAATTGATATTACTCAACTATATACGAGGACAATCTACCTGATTATGTTCCGGATATGTTTTTGAAATATTACCTCTTGACTGTGAGAGGGCAGTTGGCCAATAGCTCGGGATTAGTATAATTTGGGGAAATTGTAGTAGCCTCAGGGATATTCACATGCAATCGCCAGAATTCAGTGAAAGCTGAGTAGGTTCTCGAAACGTGGCCATTGATACAAAGGTTATAGTATACAATAGCAACAACTATAAAATCAGTAGTATATACATATATATAGGTATATGTATATCGGGGTGTGTGCGTTTAGAGGATCCCTTTACAATTTACGAGTATTAGTGAGCGAGCCTTCGTATATCGAAGCATTATTGAACTATGGAACATTTGAGCGAATTATGAATTATGATTGCACATAGAAGCTAACTGTTAGACTAACTGCTCATGTATGTGATAAAAATGAATTTTGTCGGTTTCGTTGAGATCACACTCGATTACGTCGAGAAATTCATATAATACAGGGTGCAAGGCATTTGATCACGTTTCTAACCTGTATGGCCTTGTTCTCCTCCCTTCCCCTCATCCTTCCTCCCCCCCCCCCCCCCTCCCTCCTTATTTCACTTCTTCCACCAGTTCTTCCAGTTCTCCCATTTCTCCTTTTATATACGCCTTGCACTTCACCGCGATATTGGACCTCTGCGTTTGTCGAGAGTGTTCGACTGGCGGATCAAGCTGAAACTCATTGAACTATGGTCTCACGGGAGGTTGTTTACCGTGGCTGAAGGCTCGAAGGCACCGCGCGACGCTTTTTAGATCCAACAACAAGAAAAGAAGCTGAAACGAGCTCGAATCTTCGTTTTCCGTTACAGGAATTCCGCGTCCGTGCTTTCCAATTTTTCTTGAGCTTTTTAAAATTTTATCTACTTAGATATATATCTCCGACAAAAGCTCTTCTTCCGTGAATTAAATCTCATTCGACGCTTCGATAATATTTTATTCATCTCTGCCGAGTTCTCACTGATAAATGCAAATTGAAATTCTCTTCGTTGATTCTTGTTTTGTTTTTAAAAAATCTCATACATCCAGCTAGTTTATTCTCCAGTCAATATTCCCAAGACTCTTAGACATTTATCATCATTTCTTATCTTTTCGTATAACGGCTCTGTGCACACACGTAAGCTTACATGTTTTCTTACACGTCGATGTAAGTGATATCTCTCTCTTTTCTTGGATGGCGAATGCTCTTAAGCAAACATCTATTCGGCGTTTTCGAGATACCATGTACTCGCACCTTCCTTACAACCTGCTACGGCAAGCTCACTCATTTTTCAGAAGTCTCTCCTAACGATTACTTTTGCCTTCTAAAAAAAAACCATGAAATAATGTCCTAATATTCGTCTCTAAAAGCTCGATAGCAGGCTGGTTTTTTGCCTCTTCGTTTATGCACGATGATATTACTGCATTGTAAGACAATAAAGCTTGAAATCTTTTAAACGAATAATTTCATTGAAAATGTTTGTCATTAAATGCAATTAATATCCTGGCAGGAATATACGCGAATTCAAATTATTAATACTTTAATTATATCACGCTGTCTCTCGTCTGTTTATATATTTTATTCCGCAGCCTGAGCTACTTGTGCAAAGTGACCGTATCAACCAACACTATATTGCATTGCCATGCATTATAAATGCACCTATCAGTAATATATGCCATTTTCCTAAATCTTTAATTCAAATCTTTGTTGTATACCTTCTACATGAACCGAGCAACAAAACGCGTTGTATTACAGCCCGTCGCGATAAAAGATTTTTCTGACTATTCCAGCTAGGTCATTCCCATTATGCCTGTTAATTAAATTTTTGAATAAAATATCAAAGTTTGAACAACGAGCCTGAGCTTTTAATTGTTTTTCCAAAACATTACAACTGTAAATAAATTGATTACAGAGAAAAGCGAAACAAAGCAGTTCTTTGGTCCGCTAATGCATCTTTGTTAATAACATGTTTATTCAAAGCATTTGTAACAATATCACTGGGTGGCAGTGAAATTCGACACAAAGCACAAATGAATTAACCGAGTCCTGATATACCGTAATAAATTGTCAAATAATTCGTCGTGAACATGTTATTTATATCGAAATTATTGTATAAGAAATTCTACACAGGTATACGTCGATGAATTCATAGTTGAAATATGAATAGCCCAGGTTGAATGTTTTCTACACGAGTGGTTCGCGTGACGTAAAAGGGTGATCGAAATACCTGTCGTAGAGCTGGTACTGATTGTGTGTACCAGCAGAATAAAAACTTCACCGAATGCGCGTTACCTTTTTTACAGGAATTTTTATGAAACAGCGTTAAGAAAGAATAATGGTAGATTTCGCAGATTCGGGAAAAGCTATTTTCAGCAGCATGAAAGGTTGCTTATGGTACATTTTGTAAAATGGAGGAGAGTGTAAGATAACCAGCGAGGCTGTAAAGATTGAGATAGTGGATCCAGCGGTAGGGGTGTCAAAAGAGACATATTGGAACGGAAGCAGTTGATAGAGTTGAAAGGAAGATTCTCTCCTGGCGACTGGTGAGCGTCGAGTCGTCGAGTTGGCGAGATCGATGTAGCTTCTTGCAAGCAGAGTCCATCAATCTGACTCGCAGACAATAGCCAGATGATATCCTCTGGAAGCACCACTATATCGCTGGAAAACCCATCGATGCTGCGCATGCTGGCGTCAGTCAGGATTTTCGCTTCGTCTCATCTCTGCTCGCTGGGTAATAAGCCTTTTCCGAAAGCACGCGTACTATACCAACGATCCTTGTCCTTACCGGAGGATACCGGAGAGCGAGGACTTTGGAACCAATAAAGCTTCTCCTGCGGCGTTATTCTCGTAGCTTATTTCTCCCATCAGTTTTGCACGACTTCCATATATACGAGATTCTAAAGACGCGAGCACGTGCCTCTTATGAACATTGGCTCGCGAGCCCTCCGATGCATTATGTATGCAACATTGCAATTCGCATTAGCCGTATCAGGCCAGTCTTGCAACCCCGAGGATGAGAGGTGTACCAACACCACTGTAGGTCGAGTTGCACAAGACAACGCGGTGATTACGTTTTCTCTAAGCATTTGCATCTTTAACTTTGCTATCCTCATCCCTTCTATATATATGTGTGTGTGTGTGTGTGTGTGTGTGTGTGTGCCTATACTCTCTTTCCTTTCACGAGAACCCTCTCTCTGCTGTGTCCTTCATATATGCGAAAACTTGTCTCCCATTTCTCTCTCTCTCTCTCTCTATCTCTCTCTCTCTCTCTCTACGTAGCTTTCACCCAATTGCACTGACTTTTTTCCTGCACACTCCACCCCCACAACTTGCTCTCATTCCTATCTCGCCCTTCTAACGAGCTATTTTCTCGAGCAGGTTCTAGCCTCGGGTTTCAGCCTCGAAGCTACTAGTTAAAACTTTATCAAAAGATATTCTTTTCCACGACACAGCACCTCCCACGAATCAGACCTCTTCAGCAATAGGTAGACATACGTGTATCCAGAATACTCGCGCGCAAGTTTCTTTCACTCCTGGAAAAACCTGCCGCGAGACACGTGGAAACTACCGCTACCGAACATATTTACCTTCCACGTTTCATACTGGATTTTACCATCTTTTTTCCTAACTAGATTCTAAATGTCATATAGAAAAAAAATCTAAAGCGAAGTTCGCTTTAAAGCTCGATCCTCTTTTATTGGCAAGTGGCAGCTAGAGAATCGGATTCTCTCCGGGAGGAGAACATTGGATCTCACGTGTACTCGTCTCTGCTTTTTACGAGGAAACATAACGCAATTTACAGCTCTCGTTAATTTACAAGCACACTCAAGGAACTCGCGTAGATACAAATTACAAACTTGGGTTTAAACGACGTTTAGATTACGAGAAGTACAAATAAGAAGTTTTTATTGAGTCGAAACGGCGAAAGGGACAAAAAGGGGGGAGGGAAATTCTGTGAAACGTGTGGGTGTTATTGCGGTGGGAGTGGAGTCAATGGCGCAAGTATATGCTTATTTCGTGGTTTATTCGGATGAAATAGTGGGGGAAATAAAGCAAGCCCCGGGAATGGAGCGTTAAAATTTTACTAAGGATTCGTCATCGTCGTTCCTGCTGGTAGAGTCATGCGGAAGTTAGTTTGGAGGATTGTTCCAGTGGGTTGAGGTTTCGCAGTGGGGATGAAGTAGTCTCCTTAAGATAGTTTAACGTATATAAGTACAAGGTGAAGAAGTGGAGGTGAAATAGCAGCAAAGACGAGGAGAAAAGGGGATGAAGAGTCAGACGCAGGCCGACAAGGCAGGTAGACAGGGCAATAGGCAGCTAGCTGGTAGGCATCGGGAGGGGTTGGCAAAGTTCGTAGGAATCTGTAGGGGGGAGAGGGGGAGGAAGGGTGAAGTTGTACTAAGCACTCCGTTTAATCTACCGTGTTGCATAAATGCATAATCTCTGCTCTGCTCTTCTCTGCTCTGTTCAGCTCCTGCACGAAATAGCAGCCGTTCTTTCTTAGCCGGAGTGTCGCTTTCGGGCCGATTCATCGACCACCCAACCAAAAGACCAGCTATTAAAGAACAAAGCCCTACTTTCGCTTTATTAAATACTTAATGCGTAACCAAGACCAACGTACCACTTTGCTATTCCTCGGAAATAAGTCCTATATATTAATTGTTGCTTCGCTCGAGGAACTATACGCGCAAGACCAAAGCAAAAGAATTTATTCATACTTTTGAGGAAAAATTCATAACGCTCATTTTCACCTTTTCTTTCCTATGCCAGAAATATTCATGCATGCTGCTTGCTATTTCGACATTGTTCCATTTTATCACGGTCAAGCTAGCAAAGCGCGAACGGTACAAAGAGGACTCTAAACGAGAATTATATTTTCCATGCAATAACGTTTAATTTTATTTATTAGTATATATATATGTATAGCAGAATTAAATTTATATTAGTGGATAATTGTTAGCTCCAATTTCTAGATATCGTTTGGGTTTTTAGCAGCGGAGTCGCTTCATACATATATATCACAAAGGTTCACTGTGCTCTGGTCCGGTGAAGGAGGAAGGGTCGCGCGTGAAAGGGATCGATGGCTCGTGCGATCGACGATGGGTATCGATCGAATTTAGGGCGCTTCGCTGCTTGACCGATTGAGGAAAAGCGTTAAGCTTGGTCACGATGGAAATGCAGCGACTAAAGGCTTCGAGAACTACTGCAACGAAAGGGGAAAAGGGTGGATTTCCAGTAGACACCGAGCCTCGTGGTGCCATGCCGTAGCGAATAGGTTGCAGGTCAATTTAATCCTGGACGGTAGTTCCAGTCCACTTAAGTACCTGGTAAATAGATTCCGATCGAGCGCCTATCCAGGTTCTCGATAGATATCCACTCTCCAGCCCCCCCCCCCCCCTCCTTCCCCCTAGCTTTTCACCGTTTCTTGTTTCCTCCGCTTTCCCACTTTGTCCCTCCAACCATTACCATCGCAAATCTACAAATTTACACACACCTGCGCTCTCCACCGTTTTATCTCTCACCTGCTGACTCTGTTTTTCTCAACGAATGTGAGATCCCCCGTAATGCTAAAGCTGATACTCCAGCAGAATCGAAGCTTCGATCAACATTTATCTCGCCAATAATGAAATACCCTGCCTGTTAAAATCACTGCGAGAGTGCTCTAAAGTAAAATCTGTCGTCGAATTGATTATTTCGCATTTAACGAGAATCGAGCCTTTCGCTTATTGTTTACGAGTGTGGATTCTTTTATGAAAATCCTTGCCCAAAATATATCGCTCCTTTGGAGAAATACGAGCATGCTTCAAAAAGTTATCGTTGTTCATGCGAAATATACCTCCCATTACAATTTATGATTTTCCTATGGAAAACGTCGGAATAACGCACGATCGATACTTTATATCAGTGACTGAGAGACAAATGAAATATACGATTGCTTTAAATAAAGGAATGTGTGCTACGAGATATATAGGTGTTCCATTTACGGTTTCTATGGACTGTTGCACCGACATAGAATAAAGTAGGAATTAATCAGTATAGTATTACAACGCTATATACAATATATTATTATTTTGATGAGTTTTTAAGTCTATATATTTATATTATATATATATATATATATATATATATATATTCGAGCAGAGACTGACGAGACGAGAGAAATTTGAGTTATTGACAAACGTGGCAGCTGTTTACAGATTCTACAAAGATTTAATTTGATATTTGTGCACAATCGGCAAAGTTCTCTTCAAACACGCATCTTGTTGAGAGAGCTTTCGGCTATTTTCTGGCTCGCTTGGCAGCCACAGCTACCCTACACGCGTCGGTTGTTGATTTTCAACGACGAGTCATTCGATTACTCCAATTACCCACCGTTGAACGAATAATAATGTCAGCTCTGCCGCGGCGTAATGTGCACCCAAATGGGCCAATCGATTCCATACGATCGCATCCACCTACTATTAAACATTTCATGCCCTTACCTACGAAATGAACACCTGTGCAATTGGATTTAAAAATATCCACGTTATCCAGACTACTCCTGTTTTCAAAGCGTACGACAAAGTATCGTATACACGAAAATGTTCATAACGTTGTAAATTATTCAAAAGTACCCCGGCAAATCGCGTAGGACCGAAAGCACGTAGCGTCTCAGCCAATAAGCTTGGAGTAATAACGAATCAACGTAGACCGGACTTGCAAGGGTCCATTATCACTTTTATGGAGTCGTAAAAAAAAACATTAGTTTAGCATATTTTTTACAAGGGAAGAAGAAATGATGTGCGTGCTTTAATGAGCCATTAATTTTACGAACGATGCGGTGTTTAAGTATAGTTACGCGTGCAGCACGTAGGACTAACGAGTGTATTGGAGGTTCGAGTGAAGAAAATTGCGAAATGGGCCGTGCGGAGGATAAAGCGGCACCGAATTGCCCGGTGATTTCGTTTCGTTCGAGATAAGCAGGTGAGTATCAAAATCCAATTAACGTGACTGTATCCGGTCGGCTATAGATATGGGTGATAAAATGGCCAAGTAGCTCTCTTGCCATGGCTCGGCTAATTTACGGCCGATGCGAGCTTTATACACTTGCGCAGAGTGCTTATGCTAGAAACTGCACGGTCCAAAAGAATATTTCAGCTGAAATGGTTACGAGGGATCGCTGAGCTTTCCAACCGCTTAGAAAAGGAATTCTTCTCATCAGTAACGGACCCGAAAGATACTTCGAGGAGTCTACATGGCTCGTTCTTCCGAACAAAATTGCTCTATGAGTTTCCATTATGCGAAAATGCTGCATCGAATTCGCTACAGTAGAGTTCAAACCAAAATATCCCGCATCGTTTTCCACTCAGCGATCTTTCCAGTTTAAATTTTTACTCGAGCTTTATTAGCTCTCCTATAGAAAAGCCAATTACTTGCCGAAGCTTCAACTTTTGTTCAAACTTTGCCGCATATTTATGCTTTAATTGATTTCCGTCTTTGGTCACATTCATCTTTTTATTGCTACACATCTTTACATACTTAATGCTATTCATTGAATTTAAATTAAAGTCATAAGTTAAAGTGGATCAATATAAAAGTTTAAGCAGAAGAGATAGACCTGTAACACTAATAAATCATAAGACCACCAGTGACCAGACGTGTACTCGACGAAATTATATCGGTCTTGACGATGGTCTGGTTTTATGAATTATAACCTTGCAAAAAGTTTATTTCTTCCTAAAAATATTTATTCCTATTACTGCACGTGACATGACTTTATAGCTTCAACGAGGCAAACGAATATTTCACTATTTAGCTGATGTTATTTTTAAAGTTAGAGAGTAAATCTACTTAAGTGTATAGTGTAGTATACGTATACACAGAGTGCATCTATACAACGAAGGAAAGGAGTGTTTTTTCAAACTGCGAATGGCGTAAATAAGTGAATTTAACACTGGATAAGAAGCGAGCTGCTTTCTTTTGTTCAGCTTACTTATAATAGAGACAGGAATGAGGAATGGCAAGAGAGAGAGAGAGAGAGAGTGAGAGAGGAGAGAAACAGAAGGAAAATGGTATACTCGATACTCCGAGCTCTTGCTCTTTATCGCTACATCCTTTTCCGATTAGCTTTTCCTATTCTCTTTAAGCCAGTGACTGCTTTCAACCTTACCCCCTCATAGCAGCCTCATGCTTGAGCCAGGCTACAATGTTTCTCTAAACATCCGCATTTTTCTCTCGTCTTTTGATACTGCGACAACGCCATACGTTCACCAGCCGCTCTCTCTTCTTGAATGACCTCCCCTCACCCCACCCCTCCCACCCTTATCCAACCCTCTCGTCTTGTTTTCAGTGCATTCCTTTGTTCTCTCGATACACCGGATGCGCTTTGCCTCGCCTTCTCTCTCTCTCTCTCTCTTTCTCTCTCTACTGCAGCTTCGAAAATGCTCTCGATTATTGATCTCGCTCTCATCTCCCCCCCCCCCCCTTCTCACACTTTTCATCTTCTGCTCTATCGGTGATTCTCCTCAACTTTTTCTACTTGCTTCTTCCCACCACCCCCTCCATTTATCCCTATTCCCTTCTTTTTCGTTACTCCTTCGATGAATCCAACCTAAAGTTCGATACAATCAAATTAGATCTGGGAATAGAGTACTCGTGTCACAGAAGTGAGATAGTGTGATGTTAAGACGGGAATTGGGAGCAGATCCGAACCGACTATACCATCGTGATTTATGTTCCTTCGAGAATTGTCGAGTTTCTAGCGAGACGTCCTCCTGATTATGTCGATTTAAGCTTCTTCTATCTCTGAATAAAATATGTTAAGCTATTCACTCGAGTATAGAATAATTTGCTATATATACAGAGCGTATCGGTGATCCATGTCAAAAATTTAAGAGGTGTTGGAGCAAGTCACAGGGGACAACTTTTGTAAATAAGCATTAGGGTCCTGATATCGATCCAGCTTGCTTTGTTGCTAAAAGAATCTAAATATTTTATTTGCTTCGTTGGTTTTTATTGTGACATCTCACTTTCAAATTTATTTTTTTATCATAGTTCGTAGTATCGAGGGAAAAATAAAATTTTATTTGAATAAGCATTTATCGTATTATTCATACCGAGTCTCGGTTAAAGCAATAATTATTATACCAAATTCATTATTGGTATTTTTAATAAATTTATATTGTAAATTGACTATTTAAAATTTAATATTGTAATTCTTATCATAAAATATTTATACTCTATTACGTCATAACTTGTACCTTGGGGTAGTTTTAAATTGTGCAAACTTTATTTTGAAAAGTGTCCCATTCATAGCACACCTCAGACGTACATTTCTGAAAGATAAAATATTATTTTTTCCAAGCACTTGTCACGTGATAAAAAAATATTGTCAAATAAAATTAGGACATTGTCAAAATAAATACTTTTCATACCGTCTCTTCCTCGGATTCCACACGAATAGCCCGGCAAACGTTCGTGTCACTAGTATATATCAAGTATATGTAGAGTTCGCGCGTTATAGCTCTTGTGTAAGTACTCTTGAGCTACTTGTTAGCTGCTGGATCTTCGCGCACACGACTGCTTAGCAAAGCTTTTCCAAAATCAATTGTTCACACTCTCTGCACTCTCCTGTTAACACCAGGAGCTACTCAGCAGTCCAGTCATCCGAAATCCGATGTCCGGTTCCAATAAAACAGGCCTTTCGAACACTTCCTATTCCAAAAATTGATCGAAAACGGTTCACTCGATGAAACAATTGAATTTCGTGCATGATCGGAAGGAGTCGTGAAACTTCGAAGTCGAGTGAATTTGGTTACGATGGAGTGATTCGTTCTCACCTGAAGCTCAAACTAATCAGATAAATTATTAACAAATAATTTATTAATAATCACAATTCTTTCAAAATCAATGGTTTAAATTTGCTCCCCTCTCTCTGCATCACTGAGTGCTACTTCGCGGTCCAGCAACTCGGAATACAACGTTACATTCCTACAAAATACGCAATTCAAGGTAATACGAAGTGCTTTGCTCTATAAAAGTTCTTCTTACCTAACATATATTTATATCTATAAAGCAACAATCGATCGTTGTAGCAGAAAGTAAGATTACTGACTAAAAGACAACTGTGTGATTATTGATCGAATTTTTATCTCACTATTTTATCGTGATACTGTTGCCAGAACAAAGTGCACAATATCGAATTCAAATTCGTTTGTCTTAAAAGTTTCTTGGCTATTTCTAATTTTACAAGAAATTCATTTGTTCTATATTGTGCAAGCACTTTTTAACCAATTCTTGAAATCGAAAGTATCAGAAAACATTTTTCATTGGAATTGGACATTGGACAGCGGAGTTGCTCCTAATAAGAATGAAAAAATGTAGAATGGTTGAAGATTTGATTTTTAAAGAGCTGTGTTAAGTAGACAAGTCAAGTGCACGAAGATCCAACAACTAAAAAGTAGCTCAAGAGTGTCTACATAAGAACTATATCACATGAATTCTACCTATACTTATTTTAGGTATATATGTGACAAAAAATTTTGCTGGATTATTTTTAAGAAATCACAGGAATAGACTATATGAGTGATATATTTTGAGAATGTACTAATTCTACTTGAATTTATTTATTTTTAAACGAGATATTCAGAATTGATTAGTTTTATGGTTAGAATTTTTTTTTGAATAATTAACTCCAGCCCTTGTTACATATGTTTGCAACTTTTTATTTTGTCAATTTATCCACTACAGATTCAACAATCTTTCGATTTTATTCGGATATTGTATTTAAAACTGTAATTTTTAGCTTTCTATTTGAATTCGACTGCATATTTTTATGACGATGTGAACATTTTAGAAATATAGTAATGCAAATCTTAGATTCTCAATGTGCTACCTATTATTATTGACTAGATGAATTAAAATATTCTATTTGATTATGAATCATTAATGTATTACCTTTTAAAAACGAAGGCAACCTAGAGCAAGCTTTTAATACTAAGTTGTACTTAAAGAAAGTCGCTGCATCCAGTGAAAAATTAATATTTGAAAACTTATTTTCTTGTTAATGATGCAGATTAAAATTCTGTAAAACTTTAAATAATCTTGCTTATTTTTAGTAATTACTCGAAAAGTCTTCCCAATTGTTGTTAAGTAATTTAATAACTGTAAATAAACAGTTGTTAATAATACTCAGATGCTATTATGAAATTAGGGCACTTATTCGTTAATAATGTGCAAGATTTGATCGTTTTTTCAGTTTTGTTTCTAAAAAGAATCTGTTCATTTTTTACAAATAAATCAAAATTTTCTACTTGTTACATTACTTATTATGAATGTATGTATACAAATTTTTAATTAACTCATAATACTTTCACGAGTGATTATAAAATTAAAATGTATAACAATATTTTATATTATTTCAGAGAATAGAGTAGCTGATGTAGTAAGTTTCAATGTTTTCCAATTATTTTTAAATGAGTAGCGATACCCTTTGTTACGAGGCTGCAGCTATTAAAATTATTACCCACGAAAAAATTTTTTTTTTTTGATTTTACATTATTCTTATATATACACAACTATTGACTAAATATTACTTATATCCAGTGAAATTCAGCAGTATATAAAACAATGATAACACTTCTATATGTGATCGAGATATCTAACAATCACTCAAATGAAACCATAAATTTGCTACAATTTAATTGCTTTTGCAGCAAATTTAAAAAATATTTTCACAAATATTTAACAGTACAAAAAGTACCTAATGTACTTTTATAAAAGTTATTCTCAATGACCTCCTCGATAACTGATTAATTTTTCTACAGGAATCGCTGATACAGACTGTAATACTTTCATCCGAAGTTATACTTACAAAAATTACTTGATAAATGTAGTTGAACTATTCTACATTTTTCATAGCTTCGTTAGACTGTCATTTTTAGAATAAAAGTCGTAAGGAAAATATATGATATGTAAATCAAAATATCCGAACATTAAAAAATTAAATACATGTCTATGCATGCTTAAAAAAGGCTCGAGGTAATATAAATGATTAAAAAAGGCCAGATGAAAATTGAATTGAAAAAACTAAAAATATAAAAAATCAGAGATACGATCTCTATATTTTCAACAAGCCCGTACAGACGTTATTAAATTTTAGAAACCTCGCGATATCGTAATGAATGCGCTACGTAAACGTAATGTTAATATTTTAGGTGCTCAGCCGAAGTATACTCGGAGCGATCTGACTGTTTTGCTTAAATTGGTAGGGGTTTGTTGAGTAAGAACCAGCAGGTATGCAGCCTTGTTAATACGCTGGAACGTAGGAAAATCCTCACAGCCATTTCTGACGCGTGAGAATAGTCGGCTCCACGGATGCATGGAATTTTTTATCGAACTGCACGAGGCTGCAGAGGAACACACCGCATTCCCACTGCATAGGAAATCCGGTGTCTGCCGGTCTGCCGTTTCACAAATAGCAGCGCATATGTGCACAAAACCATCAGAAGTACCGAGCTCTGTTTTTTCGTCTGCTCATTTACAGTCTACCCGCGTTCGCTTACAATTCACCCTGAATTCCTCCTTTCCATTCGACAGGATGAAAAGTTCTGCAAGAACATCTCGCGTGATCTTTTCAATTTTTTGGCACGCACAGCTGTTCGCTTTATTGTACACCAGCAGGAAAATAGCCAACTTGCACTGTCATATACAAATGTTCCAGAAACTTTTCAATACTCCTGACGAAGTTTGCTTTTAACAATATGGCTCTACAATACCACACTGCTTGTCCATTCACGTATGGACCACCAAACAAATTTTTGTCCAAGCTGAAGCTCCATTGTTACCAACAATCACGCAACATTCCTACATTTTATCTCAGCTGGTTCGTCGTGAATAAAAATCATAACAATTCTTCGTCTATATATAACATCAATTCCCCAACCATTTCAGTGGTATTCTTTTTAGAGATAAACTAATTATAGGAGTTATTTTTCATGAAAGCCTGCAGGAGGAATTGCAAGTGTTATTAGGAAAAAGTCTGGGTGAGTGGTCGAAGATTAAATGTTTTTTATTCGCTGGATGGGACTAGTCTGGCTCGGTCGAAAGACAAGGTGGATGAACCTGGCGAAGTTTTGGACTTTCATAGTACTCTCCTCAAGTGGACGTCTGATGTAAGGTATCCTACAGGTGGGAATGGATATCTCGCCAAGCGACAGCGATGCTACTCTCTCGATCTTTTGTGTTCCACACTCTCATGATCCATCCATCTTTCTACTCGCAGCGTCTTTGTCTTCCTCTAGAATCTTGCTCTCTGGCTTTCGCGACTTTAAAATTTCTCCCAGCACGATCGAGATGCTGAGCTTTGCACCACGTCAAATGCGTTCTCTCGTGTGGCGCACGTCATCGATATTTCCCATTGCGAATCTTCCGATGCATCAATAAAAATGTATTACAGCCACTATAAATTGTATATCTTTAAATATCGGAAAAAATATTTGAAAAGTGATACAATATTTTATTACTTTCTTTGAATAATATCCCGGCGTTTTATCTCTTTTCTGATAGAGCAATTTTTCCTGCCAAGAAAAACACTTACTTTCCACTTGCTGCAAAATAATAACATGATGTCTCAGCCGTACCAAACCAACCAATTGCATATACTCTATATAGCATACCAGTATACAAGATACGAATCTTGCTTGAGTGATTGTTGTGTTTCGGTTTCTCGACAGTTTCTACCTGTACCACTTCACATTCGTTTAAAAGAAGCACACTGGGGGAGAAAGGAATGAATGGATAGAATTATTTCCGAGCTACGACTCGAAGGAAAAGTCAGAAAGTTGAGAAAAAAAACAAGAATCAGTATAACGTTTGTTCATTTGACTTACCAGAGCACAAATTGCACTCTTTAATCAATTTAATTACAATCTCGAATTATTATATTCAATAGCTGATTCTATTAACTTGAGAGAACTTACTGTATTATTGTAGAACGTAGAAAGGGAAGAAATTAATTTTCAATCAAGGCAATTTGTTCATTACTCGGAGAGGGTCATTAAAGGGGTTGAGAAAACGAAATCCAATACAGTAGCCAAACGGTTCGTAAGAAGGATGAAACTAAACAGTTTGCTTCTTCCCAAAGGAGTTCTCAATCTCAAATAGAATATCACGTACTGCTACTGCGCATCGATATTTTAAGGTGAGGGAATCTTGTGGCAGAAACATCACTCTCTCTCTCTCTCTCTCTCTCTCTCTCTCTCTCTATTTGAGAAAGAGTTCGAGGAACTCGAAGGCATCGTGCTTAATAAACTGAAAGTCAGACTTAAAAAAAAGTAGAGGATACTGTTGTAGGAGGAGAGGGGGTGGGGGGGGGGGGGGGTAAAAAAGAAGGAGAGTAGTACTATACGCAATAACTTTTCGGGACCGTTCCTCCGCGTTCATTTTCTTCTCGTGTTGCGGCGGCCTCGGCCAGGTCTCGGTGTGCTTTGAGTTTCACAATGTAATCTATGGGGCGTGGCGAAATAGTTTTCGATTTCTTGGCCTTACAGCACGAAAATTTACGGCGCTCGACGTTTTAACTTCCCGTTTCTTACCAACGTCACACGGACACGGTGATCACTGGCGCAGCCCCCACGGTATTTCTACCCTATCCCATTCCCCGGTATATACCCCGACTCTTCCATCTTTCTTGTGCGGATCTTGCAAAATACAGGGGAGCGAGCAGTGTCCTCGCTTATCCGCCAGCAAAAGAAAACAATTGAATCACGCTGTTATACACCAAGAAAGCTCTGCCTATATACCCGACATGCATCGAACACTATAAGTCTGAATTGTATCGGGACGATTTAACCGATTCACCATCGCTGTAACTTTCGTAAAATGCTCCCCTATGTTCATGTTTGCTTATTGGACCGTTTACTCTCCACTTACTTAGTCATTTCACGAAATAGTACTCCTGCAATAAGCTTCCGCAGTAGCATTTTGCGTCCGCTAATTTATTGCTTGAAAATGCTGCATTTTTTATCAAATTCGCGTGTACCTATATACTATAATGCAGTATACTTCTAAAACTAAGCGAATTTAATAAAGCATGAGCCATAAAACTATTGGGAACGATGAAAAAGTAATGGAAACTGAGATCGGAAATAAAACATCAGACTTTGGTTTCGCATAGACTGTGCAAATCGGCCGGAAACCCATTGGATTTGCAAGATTTGCTATCCCCCGTTGCTATACATGCTCTATACATCCATCGTTTTCGTTTGATCTCTTAACTAAAGGTACACTGGTAAACTATATGTAGTGGTCCCCATGCAGAACACGACTCTGTTTTTTGCGTCTTTCAATTTTCCCATGGACTTATCGACTTTTCATTTTTCATTAAACCAGCTTCGTTGCATTATTTCTGAATAACTGTGTAGTGTGGTTTACAGTTTAAGCAATATACGCATTTTGGCAAAATATCTATACAAAGATTCTTGAGGGAATTTAATATTATACTATAATAATGAAAAGGCGAGCTTTGAAATACGAAGGAAGATATAAAGTCCATAGGAAATTAGAGGAAGGAATGGATGTTTCCCGAATTACCGAGTAAGCTTTGTAGCCCACGATCAGACAGATATTACACGAAAAAGGGAGCCATACCGAGCTTCATCCAATAATTTATTGCAGCCTCTTTTGACTTAAAGATATAGCAGCGATTGCTCCTTGAGTAAACTCGACGTTATGAATGCACTTCTTGCTTATAATATTAATTATATAGCTCGAGTGATATTAAAATAAGCCCAGTGGTTTATCAAGAGCCTCGATTATTTGGCTGAGCTTCGAACATTTTCGATCGGGAGAATTCTGACGATCATTAATAGGGGGTTGGATGGAAAAGGATGTTATTTAGAAGCGGATAAAGTGCTCGCATTACCTGCATCCTCCTCCTCCTCCCCCCCCCTTCCTCAACTCCTACGACCATACACGAAACTACCCCGTCGCGCTACACCGTGCCACGCCGCACCGCTAGATAGAAAATCTTTGACCTGAAATACGGAGCAAAGTGGAAGCTGTAAGACTGGCGCGGATCCAAGAAAATATGCGATATCGCGATATGATATATGACCAATCGATGCTTTAATACGAACGAGTATCGTTTTCGTGATTTATTTCGCCGCCATAATATAAATCAGGGTCTCCAAGAAAGAAGCGTATAGTCGCTGTAAGAACTTATAACCCTTTGCAAGAAAAACAATGGTGGGGAATAAATTTTAAAGGTCAGGCTTGTGCAGAAGCCACGAGCTCGTTCAGCCGAATCGCTTATTATATACGAGTGAATTTTTCCCCGGGAAGCCAACTGAAAGGAATCTGCGATTGACGCGGCAACGCGAAATCGTAAATTTGGCAGAGAAAAATATATAAGTTGGTAAAACGAGGAGGGGGTTTAAATAAAACTAATATCGCGAGTTGGGAATGATGAGCGCATATTCGATGAAAAATATCTCGGGAAAGTGCTGGGAGCAGACAAACCGCAGAAATGTTTTTACGAGTGCGGCTGGGATCGCTGTGCTGTGCGGAAACACTGCAATGACTGCAGCAGGGGTGGAAGGGGAGGGGGGTGGGTGGTGTGAAAGAGGTAAAGGTGACGTAGACAGCCAATGGCGTCGGTGCAAGCGGAACACACTATAGCAGGATAAAAGTCTCGCGTTGAGAAGCAGCCGGGAGGATAACGTCTGGCTGCAGGCCAATGTTTGTTGACTGGAAATTTAGCGGGTGGCGATTGTTTTGGCTATGTGCCATTATCTCCTACGTGCGATTCGAATTGTGGTTCGAAACCGGCTGCCGCGCCGTGGAATGAAGGAGAGGGGTGAGAAAAGGGGGAGGTATCGTCCTACCAATTCACCCCCCTCCCCCTTCAAACGAGAAGGACGTGAAATCGCATTACCATCCGGTACGGCCTCGTTATTCATTTGCATTATTATTTCTCGCGAGAATAGCTCTTTCGTTCGAACCCCCACATACCCATCCCTCTTATAATAATACGTATTCTACTACGAATTGCCCAACCCTCTCGAATTCACCATTCGATACATGATTCAACAGTATCATCGGCGAGAGCTACAAATTTTTACTCTGCCATTTTTTCAATTTCTTTCATAATTTATATATATAGCTATAAAGGTGCATGAGATTTTTTCCATGCAAAAGTTCCCCTATAAAAGATTACAGAACGCGCGGGGCAAACTTGGCAAACATTAGGTTTCCTACTCATTAAATTCCTAACGTGCTTTTAGGTATTCTGGTGTAGTTCATCTACATCCTTCGTCTAGACTGCTCCCCCCCCCCCTCCAAATTCCGCCGGAAATTACTTACCTTCACTGATTTTCGCAAAATACTACCCGCGTCCGAATTCCGACTATGTATACATTGTCGCTTCGCTCTCTGACACCTATGTCTAGTGTCTAGTGGGTATAGCGTGTGTATAGTGTGTCTACCCGTACCGTTCCGAGCGCGCGCGTGCACAAACGTTACGTTCGTGTGGCGGCTAATGTGAATTCATGCCGCGTCGCCCATATTACCCACTCGTACGCTTTTCGTTTCGCTCATAAAGGGTGAAAAACATGAAATTTAAATGCCTGGCATGAACAAACCTTTGTTACTCGTAAGCAAAGTTAAACCAATTTTATCCTCGCTGTCCACGTATTACTTATCGCGTATCTTCTTATGAAACCGTTCTTGCGAAAAATTCTCCAAACGAATTATAAAACAATCCTCGATCGCAGCGTTTTCCTCGCGATAACAATTTCTTTTACCAGACTCTAAAGTATCAATTCTCATTTCCCTGATAAAATGGTTTAATTTATTCGGCCGGCTTAATACTCGCCATTTCAGTGGAAATCGCAAGGAAAATATTCCAGATAGCGCAAGGTGTCTATCAAGATTAGATGACAGGGAAAGTTCTACTGGAGCGTGAAGTAATTTAAAAGGGGAACTTAAGGGATAAATACGATCCTTAAAATTATTTCTTGACGAAAATCACAATGGGGTGATCGCTCTTCTGCCCTCAGCATCTCTCGTTTCATCGTCCTCGATATTCCTTCCTTCAACATTTTTCTCCGACGTCCCTCGTCTTTTCACGAAATTATTTACAATGCTTGTTCGATGGAACAGGTGTTAATGCATTTGACAGAAGTTTCAGACAAATTAATTAATTGTATTCGATCTGTCTATAGCAATTAGTCCATGTCTTCTGAAACACGATCAAATGAAGGAAACTCGTGATACTTCAGTGACATATAGATGCAAAAATTGACGAAGAAGAGAAATTTCTATTTAACATGATTTTTTAACAAAACTGCTTTTAATCAGTTAAAAGACAGCGCGGAATAAAGTAATGAAATTTTGCTTGATATTCGTCGATATTAGCAATTAGTCTCGATGCTTTCTAAAATAAAGATTAAACGAAAGAAACTGATGATTCAGTGACACAGAGGTGACTAAGTTCACGAAGGACAGGGATTTTTTCATTATTCATCTCCCAGGGGGTTGCATGTCTCGTTTTTATAAACATTAGACGTATAATCGGGGTGACGAGCGAAACGGAAGTAATAGGGTCTGGCAGGAAAAGGCAAGGACGTTCCGTCAAATTATCTTTCGTATTGCGAAAGGCTTGCTTTGACGCTACGAAGTGATCTTCGCCTTTTCCTCTTTCATTTTCTCTATAGAAACGCATCCTTTTTTAACTTTCGTCTCGACTCTCTTCGCGAGTCTCTTTTTGATGAACGAAGTGCGTGAAAGGAATTTGTTCGATGAATTTTAGTGGCAGTACTTCTCGTTATTTCCTAACGGGCAGATTTTAATTATTTCCCTTCCACCGTTGCTGTTCGCTTTTTACACAACGTGGAGGTCGTACCGCTCCAATTATACCATGGCCCTCTCGTCCCGTCGGCTCGCAGGACCAAGTTCGACATTTGCCCTGCAGAAAACCCTCCAAGACACCTTAATTTCGTCCACTCTCTATCCCCTCCCACTATACCTACGAACCATTTATCCACTGGAATACATTCTTCAAACTCAGACTTTTTACCAAATTTAATTATAAATTCATGCTGATTAAGCGAACGATCATCCGACGTCGTTTGCCAGGTAAATTACAGCTTTCGATTCAAATTGCAGCGGCCAAGAAAGAAATCTTAAAGAGGATGTGCAATAAGTTGCTCCTTTCCATCGGCACGAAGCGATTAAAGTTTCCTACGTCTTTCAAAAAGATCAACTACACGATACTATATATATATAATTAAAAAGAAAAAATAGGTCAGACATTGCGATAAATTCTTGATTAATTAACGAAAATAGTAGCTGAAATACCGAACGCCGTACGATGTGTGCTTCGATCGAAACAAAGTTTTAGCAGGAAAGTCATTGGAAATTCAACATAACAATTTTAACACTCCAAGGGTAGAAAGTTTTATCAGTCGGAACTTGGTTTCTCTTGGATCGTAAACATAGCTGAATTCTCTCACTGTTAATGCTACAGCCCTTTGGCAGTCGGTGAAATACATATTTGCGAGAGTCAAAATGACTACGCGAGCTACTCAGAGCGAGCTTTGCGACTCGTTCTCGAGCCTGCCTGAGGATGCTCTTATTAGTAAGCTCTCCTCCTACATAAGGACGATCTTCAGCGGTGTGTCGTATATACTCTGAATTTCCATTAGTGCCAACTCGCAAGACTGTTACAAATCCGTTGACGAGCTCTCGAATGGAGTTTTCAGTCTCGGTCGCTCTTGTATCAAAATCATTTTGGTAAGTGGTACTTTTTGCACCTCGGGATTATTGCAGTCGTGGCAGAAGTGGCAAAGAGAAATTTCCTGATACCCTGGAGAGTTTGAGAGCAGTCTTGGCACGCAGATGGGTCTCGGACATTGAGTAAAGGACTGGAAATAATTTGTGATAGTGGTTTGTCGATGAGCATAGATTCCTATATATATATATATATATGTATATCAGAGAGTGGAAGTTGTTCGGGCACGATGCAAATAGGCAGGCAAATGCAAATTCGCAAATAGCACGTGCACTCTGCTACGAGCAGAGAACGATAGCTTTAGGCGTACAGCTCCGATTGCGATTAAACCACCCACGCATACTTATATATATACCAAACCAGCGAGACTCTCGGCTTGGCCCACTGGAGCAACTTCCGGTGTGGCACATGCGAATCGCTTCAGTGATTTTCACCGAAAACTGAACGCATCTGCATAAATATGCTTGGCTGTCCGCAAGCTTGCGACATGCGCTCGCACGATCGATTTCCCCTGCGGCTCTCCAGACATTCCAGTACTATTATTGTTCCATATACTTGTCTGGCGAATAACAAAGCAGTAATATCGATGCCCGTGACGCAAACAACTATATAGGGAACGATGCAAGAAGAAAATGAACCAAATTCGCTGGCAACGATCGTAAACAATGAATTGCGAAACACTTATAAAAATTGCAGGTTGATCTGCGTTTGATATACTGAAAATATTTTATATAATTATTTATTATATATATCTATAGTTATATATAAAGATATTTATTTTATACCCACATATCGAAGGATTGCCTTCGGTTAAAGAAATATTGAGAAAATCGTATTTCATCCGCGTCTAGACCACTGTAAGACCCTTCGTAATTTTCTCCTCGGGACACCGAGCATATTTTCAATTTTACAAAATATCTCTGTTCGAGCACAGTTACGAGACACTTCCGCAGCGTAAATTTTACACGACCAATGAGGATTCTCCGGTGGTGTAAATGTCTTCGATCGCGAATATAACGCGGGAAGAAAAATCGTTACGCTTACTGCAGTCGACGTCGTAGACCGAAATTGAGAGAATCTAAGGGGGAGGGGGGAGGGAAATTAATAGATCGCCAAGGAGTTGAATACGAAAACTAATAGAGGAGAAAGGCCGGTCGCGTATAATTTTCTCTTTGCGAGGCGGTAGAATTGTTTTAATTAAACCCGTTTCTTGGTCCATTTATTAGGTGCAGGTGAAAGTGCGAATTAGGGCACTCTCGGGAACGGTTTTAAGGTGGGCGACCACGTTGGGCGAGCTATGAACGCAATAAGACAGCAATTATGTCGAGCTAATATGCCGAAGCACGTCGAGGACTCTTGCTAATCCCATGTGCATGCTTCCGCATACATCAGAGAGCAGCGTGTGCTCGCTGATGTACTGCCGCTGTTCGCTAAACGCGCTACAGATTCACCTGCCGCGGCTTAACTTAAATTGGTGTGCGTGCGTGCACCTATACGCAGCTCTGTCTGTGCGAGCCACCCCTTGACACAGTTGCGTGTGTGCAATTAGCTGGAAACCACTTATCTATATCGCGTATATATATATATATATATATATATATATGTAGCTGACAATTTTATCTCGACTAATCGCGTAATCGACTTTTATGCGTACTATTATATTCGAGACGCAAACAGCCCTGTGAAATTTTAACGCGCTCCAGAATAGAAATAGGAGTCTCCGTCATCCCTCGTGAGCGTTAACCTTCGTTCTACCTGGGAAATACCTGTGGGCTATACTACTGGTTCACGCGATGTTTGTCTCTGTTCCGAGTATGGATACGTCATCCATCCACGGTCCTACAACGATGCGTGTGTTTTCTCACTCCCTTGGGGGAAAATTTGCACCTACAATGAATCCATTTGCGCCTAGCATTAAGCGCGTTCAATTGTTCTCGTACTTCGCTCTCGTGGCCACTACGTTATTAGGTCAGCTTGTACAGATGAATTTCAATTATTCTTTCGTGTATCTCCACAATGCAGGGGCTATAATTAAATGCAAACTTTACGCGTATATCGCTAGATTCGTTATTAAGCTTCGTTGATGAGCGAAGATTCTATTATTAATTTTTCCTCTCGCGTAGAACAGTGATCGAGCTTGTCGAGGAAAATGCTGAAATGCCAAAAAGATACCGCGATTATTATTCATACTTTACCTAAATATATATCTAGTTTGCTCGTTAATCTACGTTAATAATTGAAGCTTCTATCACTATTTTTTCTCTCCCATATAACGCTGATCAAGCTTGCCAAAAGAAACAATGAAATGTCAAACAGATATTACGATTTATCCCTATACTTTGCACGTATTTCGCCAGACTGCTCATTAATTTTCGTTAATAAGTAAAGTTTCTAATATTAATTTTTTCGCTTCCAATAGAACACTGATCAAGACTGTCAAGAGAAATGCTGAAATGTCAAACAGATATTACGATTTATTAATGGAGCAGTGGATTTTGCATGAGAAATTTATGCCCCTGTAAAAGAGAGCATGCAGTTTTTTAATGCACCTTAGGGAGTGATTCGCTTCATTTGTGTGTCATGTACGTTTGTGATCCAGAAGAGTGTATTGGTGAAATCTGCAGCTACCTTTGAACGATCGATACTAACTGATGGTGGAGCACGATGATATAAACAAGGTGGCTGCAGGTTAACTATGCGGTGTGAACAGCACTTTAGAGTTCGATGCAGTTTATTGGCCATAGCAAGCCATTATCACAAGTTCTCGCTTTCCTAAGGAGTAATCCCAGCAGTCTTGCTTAGTTAGCTAGAGCATAAACGAACGTGCTCTTCGTGATTCGCGTTAAATGCGACCTCGTCATCTGTGTATGGTGACCAACTGGTTGGCCTGGCTAACACGCGAGCTCCAATATCTCCAAGCCTTCCCAAACTTATTTCGCCTAGTTCCATCATTTCGATCTTGCGTGGTGATATAATGGAGTTAAAACAAAAACAAATTACAATTATTGCGAAAAATTTGTTCCAATGGAATATCTTTATAAACCGGTAGGTTATAAACTGTGTGTGTGATCGTTAAAGTTGGAATTCGTATAGACAGAGTTGGATGTGAAACTACTATATTGTAATAAAGATGAGGAGAGTAACGTTTAACGTCATAGATGGATCGAATATCAATTTGAATGTAATTTCAGCGGATTAAAGAAACAACCTTATTGACTATTTGCTGTGTAGTATATACAGAGTGAATTTCCTGCTAGAGAGTTACTTGTGTATACACTATCATCGTTATCTATATTGGTAAATTTTGTGCAAAATAAATCTGGATTTATTGCAATTTTACTGGTATACACACACACACACATGAAGGGAATATAGTGTCTGCATATAGAAACTACATGTAGGTTAAGAATGTTAATAGTTGAAGAGGCGGCATAATCCAGTGAATGGGTCATACCTTTCGAGGAATATCAAGGGCAGACATTTAGGTTGGGTAGACGAAATCGTTAGAGGTCACGAGGTAATTGTTAATGGAATACGAAAGGAGATATAGTGAAATGGAAAGGGGTAGCAGGGTTGTGTGTGTTTTTTAAGTGGATTGATAAGGAATAGGATGAAACTTCGTACTATATATATATGAATGTTTTCCAGTTACATTTGTTTGGGCAAAGATAATAGCCAAACTCTTATCAAATTAACATACTAATAGTACCTAATGGAACCAATTGCAAAACTTTCATTTTAGCTAACCAAGAATGAAGAAAAAGTTTACTCGCTTTCCTGGCGTATAAGAGTCCCTGCCATATCAGCCAATCTGCCCCTTGGACTTCCGTTAGCCTTTACAAGCACTTCCGATCAGCCGAGAAGTGGCCGAAACTCCAGTTTTCGCAATTCTCCTCTTCAAACTTGTGCTCGCGAGTTCGTTTTTTAGATCCGCGCTGCGTTCTGCTATAACGCTTATAAAACTTCATTAAGCTGCTTCCCGTGCATGTAATTTATGTCCCGGCTTAAAGAATAAACTTCTTGAGATTTAATTATCCATATTTCATACCGTGGCATTTAATTACGAACAGATAAGATTCTTGTACGGTAATTAGTTGAAAGCACTTATCGCAGTGATGTTTCTGGAGCTTTTTGTGAATTCTGAAGAGTTGGAAAAAATGTTGCGAATCAACCAGGATATAATGTATACCAAGATGGTTTTAAGGGTTTTTAACTTATGGTAATAAGGCTATGTTCATCATGCACGTGGCTTTTCTGTCACAAAGAGGGCAGGATTTGCTCGGCAAAGTAGATTTACCCGATGGGTAGTTTGGGTAGGCAGGCATCGGTGAGTGAATTCATGCCGGGCTCTTATCGGAAAAGCAAATTGGTACTGGCTGGTCGCAGTTCCCGTGCCATACATACACCTAATTATGGCCAGCAATTACTTTGAGGAGAATTAATTAGCGTTTGGGCCATTAAATGCCGCATGATTGACGTAATGCTTCTCGCTCCATACAAAACTATATATCCCTTTATCGTTCACGTCGCAGTTATATATATATATATATATGATATTACGTGCATCTTACCATCGATTCCTTTGGAAATCGCAAATTCGCAGAGATTAATTCAAGTTTTCACATATCGGTTTTAGTAATTGACGTTCAATGTATTTTCACCTTGCACGACTGATTTTTTCGTGTTATAGAAACTGGATATCGATATTTCCTTGAACCAATTAATTACTTGAAACAAGTTGATTTAAAACGAGAGGAGAAAATCGATATACCACCTCTCTTTTATTTACATCGCGGCTGCTTAAATATTGGTAGCTCCGAAATCTCAGAGGGGAAGATATATATATATATATATATATATTAGGGTGGTCGTTAAAAAAAAAATTTTTGACGGATCCCTAAAAACCACTAGTATTTGATGAGAAACTACAGTGGTTGAAACCTGTGGCCTGACAAATGATGGAAACACGTGCCTCAATGCGATCAAATATAATTTTCGAAGAATTTTATAGTTTTTCGCTGATAACTCATTAAATATTCGAGTCTATGAAAAGATGCATATAACCTTTTCTCTGAAGAATTAAATTCTACATAATAAAGGTTCTATACATTTTTCTTCTAGAATGCATACTAATCGAGATATTCCTGAAAAATCGATCCTCTTTTTCGTTTAAACACATTATATTAACATACTATATGCTCATATGAGTAGTTATTCTTATTTCGCTGTAGTTACACATTTTATTTCTCTTAATTTAATAAAATATGTTAATTGTACGGTAAACTAAAAATAATTATTCATATAAACATATCAGTATAATGTGTATAAACGAAAAAGAAGATCGATTTTTCAGGAATATCTCGATTAGTACGCATTCTAGAAGAAAAATGTATAGAATCTTTATTATGTAGAATTTAATTCTTCAGAGAAACGGTTATATGCATCTTTTCATAGAATCGAATATTTAATGAGTTATCTGCGAAAAACTGTAAAATTCTTCGAAAATTATATTAGATCGCAATGAGGCACGTATTTCCATCATTTGTGTCAGGCCACAGGTTTCAACCACCGTAGTTTCTCATCAAATACTAGTGGTTTTTGGGGATCCATCAAAAAAATTTTTTTTAACGACCACCCTAATATATATATATATATATATAAAATTCTGAAAAAAGAAACTTTAAAAGGATATACATGGAGAATCCTTCAATCAATCAGATTCTAATAATTTTCCTGCTGATTTATTCTACATACATTTTTAGAACGTAGCATTCATCACCTTGCGCCTTTGTATATTTGGACGCGGAGTTATTTATAAATTTAGAAAATGTGCTAAAAAGGTATCTAGTATCGGATTCGCTGTATGTATGGTATATACAACGCGAAGAGGGAGCACATTTTTGGTGGAAAGAACTAACCTATCCGAGGCGAGTTTGAACTATCGATCGAATAAATGACAAAAAAGAGACTATTGCATTCGTGATGTGGCGCAATTCATCGAAATTGTCACACTTCGTTAGAACGATTAGCAGCCCTCGCGTCCTTGTTTCTATTTGTAACGCGCTGAAAAAAGTCAATAAAACATGGTATCACGCGAGTGTGTAACGAATGGGAAGGAACATTAGCTAATTGCTAGCGTTAATAGAATATTCGCTTCGCGTTATCTTGTTAGTGTGTAACACAGCTTTAACGCACAATCCCTGGAGTCGTTACGCTTTTCAAACTGCTTTGTAGGGTCAATTATTACGGTTTACTGAGGACACGAACGAGCGTCAGTGCGGAGATGAACGTGCAGAGAATAAAATATGAAATTAGAGAGTCATCGGTGATGGAAATGCAGACTTCGTGTCGTTACTGGCAAAGCTGTCATTTTTCCTTGCAACAAAGCTTTTTCCTGGTTTAATGGAAAATATGTAACTATCAACGGTAGACAAAAGCTTTGACGAAACCATCAAGTTATCGTCACCAATGGAACTTTCCATCCTGATGAGAACGGCGTAAAAATCATTTCCCTGGAATATAGTTTTACCGCTAAATTGCCCGGTGCCCTGCCGCTCTTACCAACTTGGGAATTAACCATCTAAATTTTCCACGTTCCCTGCATTAACCACGTTTAGCCCAGTTAACTATGATATTGTTGTTAATTACGCGATCATGCACAAGTGTAGCTTCCTGAATATCTTCTCTTCTCTCATTTCTGTTTTTTGTTCCTTTATATTTGCCTTTATGCTTATTGAACATTCAATTTTATTCCCGCTGAACATTATTTTTTTATTATCATTCTCTGGATTCTCAATTTAATAGTTTATATATAATTAAATCAGACACTGACACACACGATATCCTGTACTCTTCAAATTTTATTCAAAAAACTATAGAGTGTACATTCTCAATTGTGAATGCAACTTCAGTGAACAACGAACGAAACTTCAAAATCCTGCAGCAATTTTTTGTATCTCTTTTGGCGAAATCCATCGTGTAATAACTCTTATTTACAATCGAAGCCAGGCAGCTGGCAGGCAGCAGAGTCGTGACAAATTGTAATTTACAAACTAGAGTGGTCGAATTACCAATTTTTCGACTCTCCTTTAATTATATACACCTAGCAGCATCGTGCTTACATAAATTACATTATGATTTATTTAATTCGTATTAATGTTGGGATTATTAATCGAGTTGGCAGCGTGCCATCCTCTATATATATGGGAGGAATGCTTTTTCCTGAATTTCAAATGCACCGTGTAAATTTTTCGTTCAAAACGAGCCGTGAAAGAAACAATGAAAATGCTAACGATTTTTCCTTGCAATTCAAGGATAAGCCCAAAATTAACTATGTCCCGACAACATTCGGATATCCGGCTTAACGAATACTCGTGCTTAATTATTAAAAATTGTATTTGCATAAATACACGGGTATCGCGTATACTACATAATAAGTACCTATACACGGTAATTGTATTTAATTAATTACTGGAAAGAAAGTTAAGGAAGCTTTGGTGCTTATTTTACGCCGAACAGTGCCAGCGTGGCAGTTTTCATGGAAGTTGCAACAACAGAAAATTCAGCTTTCGAAGTTCTAAATATATTTCGACAAATTTCCATATTTTCCGACAGTTTAGTCTGTATGTTTTGCATGAATATACGAATAGGACTCTAAGCTCGAAACTTGGGAACACTCCATTAGTGTTCCTGCTGCTCGTCTCGTTTTAACGTAAACTACTTCGAGCTTGGTCAGCCGATGAAGGATCAAACTTTCAAGCATCTCGTGGTTGAAATTCCACTTAATCGAAGCGCATTCATGCTATTCGACGACCTATAGGTCCTGCCCTTATGGAAGACCAAAGTCCTGCAAAATGATTACCAAAGCAACCCGCTGGGTTCTCCGCCGAATAACAATATTTCAAACAAGGACGTACTTACATTGTTCCGTGTTTCGAATTCATCGATCCTTCTCGTGACACTTGGCAGTTAACTTTGGATTTTTATCAATCCCTTTGAAATTACGTGGTTCCTTATTTATTTTCTATCATACGATAAACTTACTCTACTTCCCTCGCTGCATTTAAGAATCGTGCATGCACCAGATCTTCGACTCTTAATTTTGCAGAAAGAAATGGATTTATCTAGCTAAACAACATGTGTGTTTAAGATCGAAGCTATATTGCTTTATCGACTATTTATATTATTATCGTCATTTAATCAGTAGTATCAGCAATGCATCATCGTACAAATATTTTGATAGTTGGGACAGAAGTTTCACGTATATCTTTGCATAATCCGTCAAATCTATTATACGTGTTCAAAAACATGGTGAGTCTCGAATCTGCGAGTACCGTTATATTTCGCGTTGGTGAATGAAATTAGATGCGACGCTTACTCATGAGTGAATACCGGGCTGGGAATCCTTGCCAGAACATATCTTGGTTCTCGGATGTCACATAAGGTAGCAAGACGTCTATGCTCATTCGTCGGTTTGCATTGAATTCACACATTCTTGCCACTTATGCAGTTACGTGACTTGTAAATCCATTTGAATTGCGTAGAGCCCTTAGAATTCCTGGCAAATTTCTTGCCAGGGATAGTCTCAAAAACAGCAGAGAAATCCGTAATTCGCGATTATTATACTATTTCGAGCCGGGGGCCATGAACTACGAGCAAATTCTCGCATCTTTCGGCTTTGCCAGATCCATTTGACTTTCTGGATAACTAACTATTCCAGGTGTACGATAAGTCTCCGGTAAGCATGGCTTTCGCTTAAATTGTTCCCCATTCACGAGTACAAATTCATCTGTCAACATAAGAAAAACCAAATAACTACAATAATTTCATATATATGTATATATGTTTTTTTTTTGCAAAATTGATCATTCTTGAGAGAAAAGGATAAAAACAGAAAAATATTTTCTCAGCATTTTAATTTCAGTTAAACTTTCGATAAAAATCTGCAGGAAAGAATCTATTCCACCGAAATTTATGGAAGATAAATCTGGGAGAACGTTTCGTGATATATATAATATCTCTAAACAAGGGAAAAAGCCTCTTTTGACACTGATTCACGGTGGCTTAGAATCATGGAAAAAAAAGCAGTATCAATATTTATAGGCATCTTATTCAATGCTATTATTCCATAGATATAGTTTATTCCCTGTAGCCGATTTAGCACTGAGCTAGCAAATGTATCAACCAAAGTTCAATGGATTCGTCAAAACCGAGAATATATTGGAAAACCATTTGAACTACGACATAGCACTCCAAAAAGAGTCATTGACTATTGGAAAGTAAAAATATACCAATGCACCATTTACAATCTTTTATAGTCTCGAGCATTATGATTCCATCAGTCACTCAATTACCTATACAAACACACTAGTGACAGAATAAATTACATAATAATTAGAAATGTTAGTAAAATTACCTACTCTGCTTTCAATTTACAAACATCAGACAAATATCGAGTCTCCCATATTTTCACCAGCAATTCCGAAATTGTTTTTGGAAAATATGATTGATCGTCGAGATATTGCCCGATTTATATATATAGTGGAATGAAAGGGGAAGTGATTTCTCGCTATGACGAAGAATAAGCAAACGTCAGTTTGATCATGTCTTAATTTTTCGTCCAGCCGTCAATTCTTAGCTGGAAGATTCCTTCCGGTTGGTCCTTAATCCTGATAAACGCGAGAACTAAGAGAAGCCTTATGTGGAATGCTATATCCGAGCAAATGTGTGTGCGTGTTGGTTTTTGCGGATGGCGCCGAGCCGTTAATAAATTTGTGTTTACGGTGTCTGCACTGTCGCGAACCCCTGGTTATTTTTGCCCCGGGCTACCGTGAATCTCTCGCGGCGACCCTCCACCGTTACGTTAGCAGCTTCCGCCCCTCCCCCCTCGGCCAGAAATCCCAGCGTGCCCCAGCATTTACGGGCATAAATATTCCGTTGCTAGCGAAGGGATGAGCTTGTTCTATCTCGACACCCGACTGAATCCCTCGAGGGATCCGCGGATTAGCGAGATATAATCGCATTGTGAAGCAGCAAAATATGCCACTTTTGGTTCTTTCGTCCAGCAATCCTGTTAGGGTAGCCTCTGACCCTATTTCCTCCTCGATATCTCTCAGGATCGAATATCTTGCCTTGGCGTCATCGTCTCCCTGCAATAACAAACCTCTTCGAAAACAACTTTATTTTCCTCTTACATTTTCCTTTCATCCGTCTATACTCTATATTCCTATTGTTATTATCAACAAAGTAATAAGAGTGAGCAAAAAGTTTCTTGCGGTTATAATAGGTAGTACATTTATTAGGTATATATATATATATATATATATATATACTTTTTAAGGAAGTAGACTTCCTCATTGATATTATAATGCAGATAGGCCTCGATTCGCAAAGGTCTTTTGTCTGATATTTTAACAAAGCAACAAGGTTACAGGGTTTAAATATGATACTGACGAACGCGGTGTGAAGGGTGTGGACACAACTGTCATCGTAGCTTGGCTTGTAAATGCAAATATAGCCAGGTCTGAGAGAGGCACTTCTCACCCTGGTGTAGCGTCCAATCGAGCAACCATACCATACCGGTAGGACTGTCTTTCACGGAGCTCCTACTCCTACCATTGTATTTCGGAGCCACGTCTCCTGTCTGGAGGTGGAACCAGACGTCTCGCATTAACTCCCCAACAATGCCAAGAGGGGTGCAAGAGAGAGCGGTTTCCGTAATTCTGTAATGTCGAAATTCGTGTGGCCCCGTGTTCTCCAAGCACATGCTGTCTGTCTCTACCACCCCCCTTTCTCTATAACCTCCCCCTCTCTTTCGCCCTCGCACCGCACACCCTGTACCCCGTAACGAATTAGAATTAGTGCTGCTCTTTATTGCTCGCATGACACCCCTGGCGCCCCGATGCTCGCCTCGCGTCGGAATAACTATAAGACGATTCGAAATGCTTCGCGATAAATCAAATAGAGCGGCTATATTTCAGCTATATAGCTATTGCCAAATTATACAAAGTTAATTTCTTGTATATACAAGGGACGCGTTAACTTGGGCTGTGGTGTGCTGCGAAACAAAGTAAATGTTTTTTAACAAGATATGCTTCGTATTACGGTATAAATATAATGCATTACGTCGGTATACTCCTCCATTATTTATTAGCTCGGGCTTTCAGCCATAAATTAATTATTTTTATAAAAATGCGTTTTTATGCCTTTCTAAAAAATTAATGACTTTTGGCAAAAGCAAAGAGTTACCGCGATACGATTCATCTCTCTATGCGCGAGTCAGTTTTTACGGAAGTGTTAATATTTTATTTATCGAACACTTTTTGTTTCAAACGCGAATGCTAATGCATGTATATCCATGCGTATAAATTATATTCGATAGATTTAACACCGACGTAATAGATATAGATCGTTTCATCGAGTGGGTAAGATTATTCCGCAATACTGGCTTGGGTGAATTGGATCATTACTTGCATTCTGTATGGGAAGACGGATGCAGATCAAGTAGCTAATGGGAAATTCGTGTGGTACGCGCTTTCTAAATCGAGACGGAAAGCTGCTTGAGGAGGCTCGAGGGTGTTCGAAGTGATTACATAGTTTCGCCGAGTTTCATTAGCGATACTAATGGCCAATTCAACTTCCATATGTTCATATGTGCACTGCAAACCTAGCCATTGTTCCAATATAGAAATTGGAAAATTATTCACAAATTATGCTGCGTTAGGTTTACACAGGCAAGCGATTAAAGCTCCGAAAGATTTAAGGCTGCGCGTAAAACTTTCGGGTGGATGCTTTAAATCACATTAGGCTTGTTATATATAAAACATTGTCAAATAACGATTAGCATGCTAAATGAACGAGCCTTCTGGCTCCGAATGGAGCACCGAGATGTCCTAAAATAGGTAAAGAAGAAGAGAGCAGTCTTACGGCAAGACTCTGGCAATTCAGCAGCACTAATGACCAATTCAATTCTCGTAAAACAGGTTGGTAGTTTCGCGAACGCGAGATTACGCGCGACTCCCTTCTATTCAGCGCTGATCGACAAACTCGAGTCAAAAACCTATCGTAAATTCATCTACCCTGCTGGCGAGAGAAAATTTCAATCCCGCTAATTTTCCACGCTGCGACTGCGTTACTGAAAGCTTTATTTCAATGACAAAGCGATTATTCTTATGTACATATATATATATATATATATATATGTATTGGAGAAGAAGAGGATTTTATTTTGAAAGAGCCGCAACGGGAGCTGGGATTGGTCGAACCGTAACGACAAATTGAATCTTCCAAACGAGATTGAGGGGAAAAAGGTTAATTTTTCATCAGCATTTCAAATAACCAATTAAAAGCTTTGTTGTAACAATCGAGGAGAGCGGAGCGTTAAAAGCAATGTTGGAAGAAAGTTGAATAAAGAAGCGCGGCAGATTTTGCGTGGTTGCCGTGAGAAAATTGCAGGAATTGGGAAGAAGCGACGGGTCCAGATGTTGGGGAATAAGGTGCTTTCAGTGACGAAGACGGACGCCAAGTGGGGAGGGTGACACTCGGTAAAGGAGTGGGGGGAGCGGGTGGACATCGAGAGAGAGAGAGAGAGAGAGAAGCAGATAGATCGGATAAAAGTTTTAGAGCTGGTCGGTCCGAGTCTCACGGGGCATGAAAGTGGGTCTCAGCTGTAAAGAATATCGTCTTATATGGGGAAGGAGGGGGAGGGGGGGGCTGCAGCGCAACACCAATGTTGCTCTTGTTTCTCTTTCAAAAGTCTGATGTGGAGAAGAATACAGTTTTTCACCGCGACGACAAAGTTTTTACAAGGCTCCTCTTACCAAGCGTCGTTGCATCGGCTAATTTTTCCGTGCTCGGGCGTCACGTTGCGCCAGGGGCGAAATGGCCAATAATGCATTCCAACTTGGGCCCCGCTTGAATTTGATAAAAGCGCGCATTTACTCTTGTTAAAGCGAGCAACGCCGGTGATTTAGCTTCAACGCTGTTCTAGCCACGGCCGTAGCCCTACAAAAAGCGCACCTACAGTAAACCATTCGTCGTTCCGTTGGCCGCGCACCCCCAACCCCCGAACCCGACCACCCCTACGTCGAGATTGCCAGACGAGATTAAAAACTTTTTCCAAAAGGTAGCTTCTTCCTCGACTGTGCCATGTCCTCCCCCCTCCACTCCGGACCACTCCGGCAAACCATCCATATCAATGCAGTGGCCGCGCCTTTCTTCACCTTTTTCGCCATGTTTTGCTTAAAATTTCTCACGATAATCCAATTTACGATCTTATCTCCTCTCGCCCATCCAGAGTCCAGCCCCGTTATACCAAAGGTGCTGGCTTTTCTGCCCTTTATCTTCGCTTCCTACCTTATCTCTTGTTTCAGCCCTCGTCATGTACTATTTATGAATGTAGCATCTTTCGGGGAACGTTCATTTTTATTATCATAATAATGACACGCTTACTTATTCGCTCGTTGTAACGAAGCTTAGGTAAGAGATGCTGTTAAGACCGTGTCTATACTCGTAGTAGTGAAGGGAGAGTGGGGGGGGGACTAATGAATAGGTGCCGGATCGTCTGACAAGCGACTTTATGCAAAGAGCAGGTTTAACAACGGCATTGTTGTGATTTAGGAATGAAAAATGAGAAAATCTTGGAGGACAGGTAAAGGTGAGAGCGTTTGCTCACTGGGAATCAATAGATAGCTCTCGAGTGCGAGGTGTGAGGAAAAACGACACAAAAGTACCTACCAGTCCTCGGCTGAATCGATTGTTAGATATCCCCAGAGCGAATCCTCAATCTCGATAAATTCATTTAAATGTATGTATGTATGTTAGGTGTATATATGTATATGTGCGAAAAATAAAGTTTCAGGATGATTCTTAGCACTTGGCGCTCGCTCCTCTCGGTCAGAGTCGGCTTAAGATTATTCTCGCACTTTTTCAATTTAACATTATCGTACTAATCCTAACGGTTCATTTTTTATACTGAGTCAGAATTTAGGAACTTAATAAATTGGCTTCGTTCCACTAATGCTCGGTAATTAATCATTTGATTTTTCTAACCCTCCATTTTCTTACATCGGCGACGCCACTTTCCAAAGATAAGCCCCTTGAAAAAACTCTCCAGATACGGTTTGAAGCCAGAAATTCGCTTAAAGCCTGACCACGCCTGCTTTTGTTAACTATGACAAATGGTAATTGCTTCTCGTGCAAATGGAATAATATAGAAAATAAAAGGGATACTTCTCCTGGGTCACTTTCCAATTATATTTTGTACAATTATATATATATATATATATCTGCACGAGCTGCGAAACGTAATTTAAATTGTACACTTGTTTATGAAAGATGGTACCATTTCCTAACGCAATATCAGATCGTAACATACAAAATTTTCTATTCCGCTTCGTCGATTAATCCCAAAAATCAAAATCTCGTACATCAATTACGACCCAATAATTATCAGCCGTCATAAACGATTATTTTTATAACCTCAACCTTTTACACATATATTTATATTTCTGAAAAAAAAAAGACTGGGAAACGAATGGAGAACTGTGAAGACGAAAACAGATAGTAAAACGAAAAGAATAAAAAGAAACACGTATATACGTATGCAGGAAGTATGATAAAAGGGAAAGGCAGAGAATGGTGAAAGGGTAAAAGGGATAAATAATGGGAGAAAATGAGTGAGAGGGCGTTTTGGGTGTTAGCGATGGAAAGTGAAGAAGGGAGGGAAGGGTGCAGGAGGTGGTTTTCTCGTCAAAAAAGATGAAGTCACCGTGGTTTTGGGGGCGGCTCACGGGGACTAGTAGTTTAAGGTAGGGGGCATGCGCGGCTGTCGGGGGTGCAGAACGGCTCTTTGGGGTTAGTCGCTTGCCAACAACACGACGTGCCGCTCGCGCATCGCGCCAGCTCCGTGTTCCCTATACGTGTACACGCTCACGTATCTTCCATCTAATTCCCATCGTCTACCTCGTTGCTCGCTTCGCTTTTTTTCGCCAGACTCGTGCATCCCATTCTCCTGCCGCTGTCGACCACAAAGGAAATAGCTCATTAATTTTTTTATCACCCAGTTAAAATATTCCCACTCCAATTAATTAATGAGCAGAGTGACAGTTTAGAATAGTTTATACATCTGGTGTCTGTGACACGTTAGTGCGCCTCTCTCCTCCGTGCAGTGAACATTTCTTACAGTTTCGTGTGTGATCACAAGTGACCAAAGCTGGTTATATCGTTATATTAAACCACGTGCAATCTTTAAGCTCAAGGATTTTACTCCATCTATGCCTTTTGAAAAGCTGCAGCTTTCATGAATTGCCAAAAGGATTTCGCGAACCGAGAATCTTTCGCGTATTGGAATATGAAAATCTTAAGTTCTGCTAGACTTTAATATAAGGACATTTAAATGTCAAGCTGTTTTATTCAACTGTGTCGAAACTGTTATACACCTCGGGACTGAAACTGTGAAAACGAAGCCGTGAAAGACTTCTTATCAGCATAGAAAGAAGTTACACTGGCTATTCGTTAGACTTACAATTTCTTTAACGAAGGAAACACAAGATAGCAAAAGGTATACATATATAAACAGAACTTACAAAGAGAAGATGTTTTAATAAACATCCTTTTCATTTAAAAACTGAGCCATTGGTTTCAATTAATTATTTAATTACGAGAAAGATACAGAAAGAGATTCGGCCATTTTACTCCAGAAAGCTTCTACCGTTCAAAGACAAAATTCAATTGAAAAATTAGAGGCCAGAAAGATTCCGACACCCCCGTACTTACACTAATTTCTCTCATCTCCGGCTGAATTTTATTCGCAACGAGAATTTTAACGAATCGGAGTGGAGGGCTTTGCAAACATCTGTAATTCAATTTTAATGTATCTATCTTCACCGCCAGGTCGCGAGTGTAGTGGTAAAGCGAAGAACTTCGATTTGCACTTTAGGCAAAATGTAATACGATTTATTGGCGCCAGTTCTTCCCTCGAATAAGCAGTCGAATATCTTTATGCGCGCTAAGAAAAATAGTGAAATATCTAGATTTTACCTTCTATCCGTTTAACCCCGATAGATCTACCCCTTTTGAGATAATCTCAATAGGAACAATTTGAAAATTAGGTGCACACTTTATTGGAAGTATCGGTGGGTCGCATAAATCAAACTAAAAATCGCGGAACAAGCATAATTCTCCATTCTCTCATCATTCATCAAGCAGGGGGTATAGGTTCGCAGCTAGCTGGGCTTAAATTGCAACGAGCAATCATTTCCCCACTAGGAATACAGTGGTTATAACCGAGTGATATGTCAGCAGCCATCCAATGAAATAGTTTCCCATCGATATTAAATGTTACCGTTGCGGTGAGACGTACTGTATTATGCGGCAGACTTCTGCTCGTCCGTGTGTATACTTGTGTGCTTCAGTGTCTGAGTATATGTATATCCTATAACGCAACCGAAATACCGTGACATTTGAATGACCACGGATTGCCATTAGTTGTCGAATTTCTTGTTATCTAAGTGAGTTTCAACCTTACCGCAGCTACTCGAAATAGTTGAATCACCGGCAGTCAACGATTCATCTCCATTCTTGAGGCGTAATTTCATGAATTGCTTTCCATCGATCGTGCACTTTGGGTTATTTCCAGAAACATTACGTGTCCAATAAATGTACTAGGAGAGAATGGGTGCGGTTCATTGGCTACTTTTTCCAACTTCCAACGACTACATTTGTGAATCTCGTAGACGCCTTCATTACAAATACATATACGTGTACACTCTATAGTTTTGTTTCAGTGAACCACCTCATCCTTCTCTGCACTTTAATATTTCTCACTTTCCATTCGTGACAATTTTTGCTGTTTCTTCTATTATGCAGAAGACGTGAAATAATACTTTCATTTAATTTCGGAGATATCGAAGATCTTGTTGAATATTAAGGAAATGTACTACAAATAACGGAAAAGATGTGACGAGGGTTCAGTTGCACAATCAGACATTCCGAATTAACGTGATTTGACTCGATTGAAATCGTAGACTAATATGGTTGAAATTTCGGGTCAGCTGTACACGAGATTACATTGTTGTAAGCTGAAAGCGTCGAAGTCTATGGATTATCGGAGATCTGCAAGCTTACTTTACATTGTTAATTCACTAATCTCGTATTATTATCCAAAGTTGATGCACACATCAGCCACGAGGTTGGACCAATCGATTTTCAAAGTAATAATATCTGCTATATGACGATTTTCTAGTTTTTCCTGCTACTGTCCGTAACTCGAACACATCCGCATGATGAAACAACACGACCTGTCGTCAAATTTAAACTTCGTGATCAATCATTTTCTCTTTTGTGTGTGTGTGTGTGTGAAAAGTACAAATGTGCGATGAAAAATAAGTGGATCTATTTGATCAGTCACGAGCTGCGCAATTTAATTTTGAGAGGACGATTATGATAGAACACGATAAGAGAAAAAAATGCACACACGCCTCTAAAATAAAATTTATTTAGCGATGCACGCTTTAGCTGCATTTGTCACAGTTTTATTCCCGCGTATCTTTATATGCGCGAGAAAAAATGATAAGCGCATTTTTGTCGACTCTGGCGGGCTGTCCCTGTTCATCCAATTAATTTACTTGATTATATTAAGCAACTGTCCACCATATGCTAATCAAGCAACTAGTAAATTAACCGTACGTATCAGACACGGCGCTAATTGCATAATTATGCACGCGAGTTTCTCTTAATCTCGTTGATTTTAAGAGTGCGAAAAACGCGGACGCGTAGCCTCGCGCAGGCTGGAATGCGTATCAATTTCCTTTTTTCAGAGCGCTTTTTATTCCTCCCTAAATACAAGTCACGTTGGCAAGGTGACGTTAAAAAAATCTATTTCACGCTCTCTACGCCATTGTAAAAATAAAAAAGCACTTTCTCCTTGGAAAACAAAGACCGTTTGAAAATTGAAGGAGGTTTAAGAATAGCCTTGGAAATGGGAATAATTAAAGCACGGAGCTCCCTAAAGTGTGTAATTTTTCAAATTATTGGAATAGCTTATCCGTATAGGAGCAGAGTAATTACGAAATATCGATCACGATATTATCGTTCGTTCATAAAGGCTTTTCTCCGTGCTCAATCGCATTCTTCCTAGATAAGAATTCACCGTTCAATTTTTACCCTGTAAATATAGGTAGATGCTGGTATAATTCCATTATCAGCCGAAATGGCTAGATTTACGGTAAAACTCATTGGCCATGTTTTCCCCGCATTCTCTATCAGTCGCCAGCACCTATTTCTCAGGCCATTCTTCTCGCCGTTCTATCGTGCGAGCGTTATATTCTTATTTCCAACAAAACTCTTACCTCCGAAGTATTTGTTTTCCTCGAGATATTTTCGCAGAAAAATCGCTACGAACGTCGAGGTGGCGTTTATCCTACTCGTCGCATAAATATTTAATATTCTTGCTGCGCGAGAGACCTCGCCGAACGTATATACATATATATAGCGATTTATATCGCGCGGAAGGCCACGAATCAATGCGTATAATTGACTTTCGGTTTTATTCGCGAAGCATGGGGATAAATAATATACGAGGGATCATTGGCTGTTTGGCTTGAAATCGAGCGAGCCGGTCGATAAAAATTCACGGCGCGACCGGACCTATATTATGCAAGCGGCGTCGTTTGCGTCTATTATTGCAACGATTGCTTCATTATTAAAGCGAATTTGATTGCAAATTAGAGAGGAGGAAGTTGCACCTGATTCCCTTAGTTTCCGGATCGTAATTAACCCGTGGAGAGTCCAGTCGTTTTCCGTCGTTGTCGGACGATCGGTGCCAAACTTTACTTTGCCTAACGAACTGTATAGTATTGTATATATATATAGAATTGCCAGAGCGGTGTTTCTTTCAAAGAACAAGGAGAGAGCTGCGCGCGCGCTCAAAGTCCATCAGTGTTCGGAACTGTTTAATTCGAGGGGTTTGCTGGATTATTATGGCAAAGCCAGAGAGACTCCTTTCAAATAAAACTTGTCGCGTCCTTCAGAATTCGACGAAGATGCTTTAATTATCCAAAGGAAGGGTCGCCAATTCGTTGGATTCTGCCAAGTCGACCAGGTGCTGCTTCCTTTCACGCCAAATCCACTGACATAATCTTTATCGGTTGTATTAACCGTAATCTTGGCCGTTAAATGGACTTTACTCAGGATTTTCCGCATTAACACGTTCAATCCACGCAGATACCTACGTCCCTATTATCTTCTACTGCTCGTTTGCCTGTTAAGACGACGTGCAATCGAATCTCGCGAGAGGCTTTATAGCGCAAAGCAAACTCCACGCTTGGTATATAAACAGTTATTTTATTCATTCATTAATTGCACTGACAGAATTGTTAGCTAATATTGATCAATAATAGATATAAATCAAGCTAATCGAGACATTCCTTGGCACTAAATAAAAATTTGATTGAAAATGGTTGATATTTGATTAGATTAGTTATAATTTATTTGAATTAAAAACATGTAAGAATAGTTTAAGAAGATGAAGAATGAATTCATACTTTTATTATTGAGAACAATTTTGTTCTAATATATCTTATTAATTTTTTCTTTATAACAGTTAATATCACGTGTTAGCTTGTATTGACGAGGATTTAACTCTATTATAATTATTACACGTGTTAGGCTGCCTCTTGTATATGGACGTTTGGTTGAAAAGTGAATTCGTGTTTCGAGTTGTAGTGATTTGCGTAACGTTTGTGTTAATTGGATAGTAATTTTGGCAAAACTAGACAGTGGTAATTGCAATTAAACGAAGCCGGGAAAGCCGCGATTCTTGCGTTGAGAGTGATTTATAGCGAAACGCCTCGAACCGTGTTACAACGGCCTTGGTGACGGCGCAAAACCGATATTTTGGTAACGGCTGCTTATAATAGTTGGCCGGGGAATGAACCATTAACACTTGCTTTCCAATCACCGCGTCATTCGAAGAAGAGAAGCTAGAGCTTTTGTTCAAAGTTCACGCGTCAACTTCTATATAGTCATCGATTATATTTCCCATCTATTTACGCTATACCGATCTGCCACCACGTGTAGAAATTACATGAATTTGCAGAAATTACCCAATCCTGAATCTATTATACCTCCTGCAACTGTATTGGCGCGTGGTATGTAAAGTGTTAATATTTCGAATGCGCGCAACTCAATGAATTCTGTATCTGACCGACGGATTTCGTGGTGAAAAACCTTTAACTGCTGACAAATGGTAAAGAGGCGTGGCAAAAGCGCTAAAGTGTAATAATTATGACATTTCGGTGAATCGAGATAGTGACATAGTTAATAGAGCAATGGTCAAGGTTTTAAGTTAATTGGTAAAACCGGTTTTAGTCTGCTAAGCTGATATAATTGTTAAAAAAATCAGTTTTTTCAGTGCTTTAACGCCTGGAAAATAATATGAAAAAGTATTATAATGGAAAACTCGCTATTTACATACCTGAATTATATAATTTTCTGGCAATTTTACGTGATATTTTAGATCATTTATGGATAGACACAATTTTTGCAAAAATTGGTGTATCAAAAAAATCCCTATGTTTCTCGCTGTATGTACATGCAGCTGTTATTACAATTAATTAAAAAACTTTGTTTTTTATCGCTATCGTGAGCACTGCAATGTAAAAACATCAACAAATACTATTCAATCAACATATTAACATTATAATCTCTTTTAAACAATTATTTTTCAGAATTTGTAGCACTAAAAAAAAGAATTATTTTAAAAATTCGTTTTTATTTTATGGTTCGAGTAAAAAATTGCAAATTATATGCCTTTGTTCGCCTCCAGTGGCCTATCCCCTTGTTCCAATGCGTGGTTGGCAAAGGTTACGGGGATTACGAAAGCCAGGTAGGCAACTGAGCAAGCCGATAAAGGGAGCCTGGGCTAAGATAGGAAAAGCCAGGTAAATAGCGATTCTGTTGCAACGAGTCCATCGTGAATTAGTCAAGCTGCACTCAATTTATCCAGCAACGCTAAAGGAAGATGCCACGATGTGAACTAGGTTCTTGCGATAAAACTCTTTATGCCCTTGGTACATTCTCGAATGACCTAGCCAGCACGGTCCCCGATATCCGCTCTACTTTTATACTCCAGGAATTTGCACTTGAATGAACGAGGAATTCCATGGATGGTCACTACGATCATATGCATAAAAACAAGAACGGTGGATTTTGTGTTTTTTCCCCCTTTTTTTCATCAAAGTGAAAAGCCGTGCTTGTTCGAGTCATACGAGCGAGCAGTGGAATTATAATTATACAGCATTTTTTGCTATCCTCTCACATTGCACTTATTCCTCGCAACAAGCAACGCTACATTTTTCTTAAGTCGCGTATCCTCGAGCTAACCGCAGCAGACGGTGATTTGATTTGGAAGTAATTCTGGAGTACAGACGGCTCCAATTTTCACGCGAATCCACCTGAAATATACGCAACTTCTCTTTTTCTATTTTTTGCAATTTTCCTGCTGCAAAAGCAATAAGTGGATCGTTTCGCGAGCGATTGCTGCTGTAAATGTTCCCCAAGTGTTGCGCATACTCGAGAGGAACACGATTAATCACAAAATACTCCATAATTTTCCTCCCCCCTCGAGTCGACTCATGGCGAGAAACGCGCGGAATTCTCGAAAGGATTTTTCTCTTTAATTCTTATACTTATATTCCACCACTGAGATGTACAGAATCAAAGGAAAATAATACAAAGAGAAAAGTATTGAGGCGTGATCGAGGACCGAGTTCTTTAAAGGCGTTCAACGAGAGATAAGACTCCTTATATCGGTGAACTCTGATTATCAAGTCTGACGTTAAGCTTAACGCGGCTTAAGGCGCGAGGGAAAGAAATGGGATAAGTGAACGCGTGGTCATGAGTAACACCTGTTACCGTTGAGCTATACGAAAACAAAAAGTGAAAGAGCGAAAAGTTGCGAGTATTATTTCCGGCGAGCAACGACGAAAGATAAATTGCAGGAGGAAGCCGTTGGACGATTTATAATGCGTTCTGACAAAATCAACTATGACTGGATATACGTATAATTAGAAATGGTGGAAATTGGGATAGAACGGTGTGGAGGAACGAGAGAACGAGACATTCATTAAGGAGAGGGATAGGGAAGATAGGAGCAATTAGGAAACTTTGGATAGTTGATGGTGGTTGCTGAGGGGTAGGGTGGGAAGAAGAACAGGTGGGGAGGGGGGAGGGGGTTGAAAGAGAGGAAGAGGGCAACTAAGTAGCATCCGGAGGGCTGACCTCGCGGTACATGCTAGTCATTAAGCTCGGGGAGAAAGAAGCTGGACTTTGCATAACGTAGTAGTAGTGCACCGAGCTACCGGTCCTCTGAGAAAACGTATTACTGCAATTTCACATGCAAAAGTTATTAGCCGAAATTGTCCGCAAATTGCACCCTCAACCCCGGTGACGCTGCCCACGGTTATCTCCCATTTGGAATAAACTGGCGTTTGCACTTTCTCGCGGGGCCAGCGGAACGCACTTATCTGTATGTACATTTCTTGTTACGATGCACACACGCGACGTTCAAATGGCTGCGTATAAACGTAAATCTATAACGCTGTTACCTCGTTACGCCATTCGCCAGAACCGTCAGAGTGCTTCGTATATATATATATATTCTCTATACACCTCCTTTAGGATTATTCAATATTATATATACATGTATATATAAATCAATTTAGATATGGTTAATTTAAGTGTTAAATTATTCATCGATAAGACCAATTAATAGAACTTTGATAACCCAGAATCAATTTATTAAACTGTGAGGTAGATGTAGAAAATATTCGAGTGAAATAACGTTGCATATATATATGTTTATTTACAGGGATTTCGTTTGCCTTTATAATTGTCCGGCTGGAAATTCACGCGCGCGCTATATTTAACGTGTACGGGGCAATTAGGCCGAGCTCCGCTTCAACTTAATTTCATCGTTCCGCATTTTCATGCTTTATTTTTTTCGCTGGGAATTGTTTGAGATTGCTGTATAAGTGAAAAATTCACGCAGCAGAGAAGCGCGATGGGGCTATGATATTGCGCCATTAAAGGCGAGATATCGTCGTATTTCGACGCGAGAAGTTTCTTCGACCGGGCTAAAAAAGCCTGAGATACGCCAGATGGCGTGACGAATATCGCGTTCGGCTCATAATTACCGGCTCGAGGGTATAACACGAGTAATCAAATGGTCAGACGTTCTAGTTCCCAGTGGCAAACTACCCATTCGTGCCACCTTGCGCGCACGTACTTTCTTGTCTCGAGCTTTTGCTAAAAGGGACGCTCGGAACTTTGAATTTGACCTACAACGTTACACTCGTATCCCATGCAATAGTCCCTCGACTCAACAATGATTAAGTCTTAGACTAAAAAAGCAAGGATTATATACTATATATACATTTCCATTACATCACGTTTTTCCTACTTTTGCTTAAGGAAAATACCTCAAGTTTAATTATTACAATTGCACGAGAATAACAAACTCTGGGTATTTTACATTTTTCTGTATTATTCCATGCGAAGTCGATTTGATGTTTTTAGTCGAGGAACGTGTATAGTTTTACTTGTTGAAATAGATTAATTTTTAGTCGAATATTATTTTACTATGATTGTTCAGCATCTCCGTGCGTTTGCATAGCTCATACTTTCGTCTAAGAAAATACCCAAAGTTAAATTGTATTATCAGTGGGGCACGAGGATGAAAATCTAAAGGTATATATATATATATATATATATATATATATATATATCAGATTATTCCGTGCATTATTAGACATCGAGCCAATTCGATGTTGTTAATCGAGGAACGGATAGTTTTGCTCGTCCAAGTCGATTAATTTTCGGTTGTATTATTATTGCTTTGCTATGATTGATCAGCACCAGTGCATCGGTACATACATAGAAAGAGATGTACGCGACGGTAATAAACCAAACGAATATTCTGTCCAAAACGACCTTTAACATTTATAGACCTGCCAAAACTGTGGCTGGCATGAAAAAAATATGGCTTTGCCCGTTCGCTGCAGTAAACGCCATGTAGCCGAGTGGAAAAGTGATACGTATAAAATAATAGCTCGTAGCTTATGATTATTTGGCCCGTTGACAATTGAAATGCGTCAGGCAGCTCGTTTTTTCTAATACTGCATGGACCTCGTAGATGTCAGGACAAACTACGAGTGCACGGGACATACGAGAAAAAAATACCACCGTCCACTGCAAGAATTCGTAAAATTAATGTTTGTCAAGCGGTAGCGGAGTCGTAGTCTAGCGTGTTTTATTTATTTATTTATTCGCCTTTTTTTCTTCAGTGCCAGCTAGCGTGAGAATTGTCCAAAGCTCGAAATTATTCAGTGTACGAAATGGAGTTGAGTTTTTCTTCGAGCTTAGAAGTGGCCGTTGCACGTTACTGTCAATGGAGAATAAAAAAAAAGCTGTGGCTTTTGTGCAGAGAGGGAAGTGTCGCAGCTAAGACGCCACTAATCGATAAGAAGCTTACGGTATAATAATATCCCGTCCTGTGCGTCACGGAGTCATCGCAACGTCCGGATAAATGCACGAGGCCTGAATGAGGATGCTTAAAGTTTCAAGCAAACAATTAACCAGTGGACAAGAACGCCCAGAATTTCCTAAACCTGCCTCGTCGTAAAACGTAGCTTTATTGTTTTAAAGCGAATGCTCTCTTGCAGCGGACTTTCTCATAAATTTCACGCGCTTTTAATTAGCGTTAACGCAGCCACTTCAGTAATGCGTAAGTGGTGCCGCAAGGGAGGATGCTGTGCGGTAACATCAACTATGTTAGCATCGCTGGCGTTTGCGTGCAAAATACGTGGCATTTTGCGTTCCATTAAAATCCACAGTTGTACGCGATGGACGGTGGACAAAAATATTTCTTACTCGAACATCGCTCAGGTTTTTAAGTGTCCTGTACTGATAACAATTTATCGACCATGAAATCTCTGCGATTGTGTGTGCCAAATATGCAACGTTCCGCGTTCCATGGAAATCCACAGCTATGCGATGGTTCGTGGATCAAAATATTTCTTACGCGAATATCTCTCGAATCTTTTAGGGAGAATTCTACCGATAAAAAAGTTCATTGACCCGAATTTGAAATTTTTGATCTCGCTTACAAGATTAACAGCCTTTTGCGTTTCACGTAAATCGTTGCAGTCAAAGACTTTATTTTCAGAAAAATATCAGTCGATTTTCCGCATGCACAAAAATACTAAAAAAATTAATTGACCCAGATATGAATTCTCTGGTTAGCCAAACGTATAGGTAGCAACTTGCGATTCGCGCTCGGTTAACTATAAGGTGGGAAATCGGAAATGACGAGGTACCGAAGCACCAGGACTGGAGTGCTCTTGGCTTCGATCCGCGTACGATTAATGAAAGCTCGCATCCGCACACTTGAGCGCAAATTCTGCAGGTTTAAGCCTGCCGGCTTAGCGAGGGTTTTCGTCCGGGGACAAATAAAACGCGGAAATTAGCGTCATCCTGGTATAGGCGAAGAGTTCGAGGGGGAGATATTTCGATGAGTCATAACATGCCGCCGGATTCATTTTAAAATCAACGAGGATCAGAGGACACCTAAGTACATAGTCGTTGCATACATAATTTTGTTCGTCTTAGGCGAATCTCGGTTGGTGGGGTTGGGGGTGGGGGGAGTAGTAGGATCTACAGGGAATACGAAAGGGGAAGAGCCAAGGGTGAATAAAAGTATAGAGGGGTGAGTTTGGAGAATCGAAGAGACCAATGTGGGAAAGCAGTCAGCATCGGGACATCGTGTCATGGTGGGCGTGTGGGCGTCGACGCATCGTGATATAGGGACGAGCAAATAAAACATACGGGATCTATCCGGTGTTTTAAGGGATAATCCTGCGGCGCATCTGTCGAGCTCATAAGATATTCCCTGCGACGTGGTACCCGCAGGGTGAAAGGGACTGTGGTTAGTCACGCGTTGCAAATGGGAAGCCTAAACAGATTACACGCTGATTGGGTGTCTCCTTCTGATTGTCCCTGCGACCCTTAACCCCCCCCCCCCCCCTCCTTTTCACTGCTGCAATCGACGACAGATGCGACAGCTAATTTCTTCTCCCTACCGGCTCTCTTTCGCAATACTCGAGTGCGGCATGCGTTTAATGGCCACTATCCTACATATATATATATATATATATAGTATATAGGAGCTGCGACAAATTCCACGAGGGATCTCCTCCACTGGCTGACTATATCGTTCCCTCTCCACTATCCGCACTTGGCGCGTTATGCTCGTATTAAAGCTGCACCTACGAACAAACTTAACAGGAATGCGTGCTAACCCCTCGTAATTCCGATCGTTTCATGCTGCCTCCGGAACCACTGAACTCGAACGCCATTTCTCAATTTCGCGATACTCTCGATAGTGTGTGCTCGTTCGCTCGCAAAATACCCAGGCCCGAGCTCTCCGCGCCTACTAGCCGAAATCTATGCTAATAGTCCCCTCGTTTACCGGCAAAAACTCTCCAATCAGCGCATTCCTTTAATCATTCGGAGTATTCGCATGGACAGTTATCGCGTGCGTTTCCGAACGCGTGGATCAATTTTGGTAATAAAACGTCGCTTTTGCTTCTTGCTGCTTTTGCAGTATCGAACGCGCGGAATGAAACGATCCGGTGACACTGGAATAGTTGCTCAGATGTATCCTGTGATTGATATAGTGTATATGAACGATATTTATCGGGGCGATGAATGTGAAGAAGGCGACGCATTGTGCCATGTAGAAGGTACATATATTGCTGGTACACGCTCGTTTATATCGAAGAAACATTGATGCGTTATATACATTTTTCCACCGTAAGATTTAACGTTCCGCGCGTTTATTCATTATTTATTGTTTAAGCCGTGCCGAGGCAGTGAGAAGTGTATCAGCGTCGTTACTTTCTAATAACTCCCTTGTAATTTCGACGTGAATCGTTATCGTTGACGAGAAGAAAAGTAAGCAACTTGAAATATTAAGTATATGGTACGTTATGAAAATGTCAGAGTGCTTGAAGTTTAGTATTGCGCAAAGTTTGAAAGATTGCACGCACGGTTAGGATATGTGAATATATATATAGTGAGAAAAAGTTTGCATAATTGTTCAATGTATTAACAATTTTTTATTAATGTTATGAATAATTCTTTATATAATGCATTATTCATAATATTAATAAATTTAGTTTATTGATATAATATGATGAATAACTGTTAATAAGTCGAAAAATTATGTAAAATTTGTCTCGGTGTGTGTATATGTAGCTATAATAAGTTTTAACATAACGTAGCACCTTTATTTCCGATTAAATAATTAATGATAGCGTTAGAACGATAGGAGAGAATTATTCAAGAGGGGTGGTTCCACGTGAGGGCTGAATTTCCTTCCGTATAATACGTCGAAACGCTTTCTGTTTTCCTACGAGATTTTTGCAGGAGATAAGCTGTTTCCTTCTTTTCTTTATTTCGTTTTTTCTCTGTTATTTTGGATCGACAAAGAAGATACACAGGAAAATACAAGGCACGTAAGAGTGGCCTTAGAGAGTTTCCCGTTCTTTTTTACTTTGCGTATTTTTGCTGCAGTCTCCACTGACCAGGATCACTAGAAGGCTTGTACCAGAACCGTTAAAGCTAAATGAAAGAGCTGTCTTATTCGCTCGTTCTTATCTACCGAATATATACGTAAAAATCTATTTTCTCTACAGTCGTGTTTCTCTACCTCTCTTTTTCCAAAAATGTCTGCCCTATGCTCTAAATCCTCTCCCCCCCCCCCCCCCTCCTCCCTCTTCACTCAAGACGATTTTACTCCCTCATCGTACTTACAAATCACGCATACGCCAAAGTGAGATTCTTTCTCAGTCTTGGAAACGACCTGGGACTACTCCGAGTACCGGATCTCCTGGACTTAAGTAAATTCACATGATGGTTAGCTGTATGTGCTCTATAAACGGAATACGAAAAGTAATGAGTAGTATCTTTGCGACAGACAGCCCCCTTTTCATCGGATATTCCGTCTTCCAAGCTTTTCGAAAGCTGCTGATGTGGAACTTGAAGGGCAACAATGTTTGAGTGCTACGCAAACGAGAAAGATGTCGTAAAATAAAAGTAGCGTACGCTCCTCGAATGCAAGCGCTGCTAGGAGAACGCGTGCACCCTTGCTAATTCTGCCGAGTTCCATGAGTAATTTACATTATCGTTGCAACTACCACGTACGTCAAAACCCTCACGAGTCGAGACACCGACGTTGATGATAACGGCTAATTACAATTTATCGATGCTATCAACGGGTCGTCTATATACCGACTCATAAAGCAATTTTGGTGATAGAAGCTATATGTACCTTGGAGAATCAGATTAAATGCCTCGATTCACCCAATTTAAAGCCAATATATAAACAAAAACTTTGTTTTCATTGTTGCTAATATCTAGACTCGTATTATATATTATTGTTTAAAAATACAGGCTGATATGTGATATGCATGAATGCAAATTGCAAATAGGTGATATATGATTTGTAAAAGAGAGAGAGATTGGTAGAATTGCGTATAAAAGTGATATAACTTTGTTCTTGCATAGGTAGTGGAGCAAGACTCTGCTTTATATTACAAGTAATGTCAGGGTAGGCAGTAGAGTGTCTAAGATATTTATAGAATACGCAATTGACTTTTGTTGCTATTAATAGATCCTCGCAATTACGGTGAACCACCTAGCAATTTTCATGGTTTGAAATGGACTTGTGACACAACTACATACACGTGTGTTTTTCAAGAGACTCTCGCTTCGTTTCAAAATTTACGTTTATGGCTGAAAATATAGCATTATTAGTGATTTTAATAAATGATAAATACATTTAATACAGTGGATCAAGCTTTTACACTCAAATGTGCATAAATTCGATGAAAAATAAATTTAATATGAAGAACCGTCCGATTGCGCAATTGGGGAATACTCGCGAGTGTGAAGCATTGTATATGCCTACAATTGTGACGTCGGTGGAAAATTTTAGCTGGTTTGCCTATCATGCTTTCAGCATTATGTTCGGCATGGCAAAATGTGAAATTGGTGCACGTATCCTCTGTCATTATCGATCGATACTTATTTGTGTTCCATCAAGTGATATGCAGAGTACCCAATGAATAAAACCGTGTAAAGGTGCATCAAATTTTTACAATAATTTCAACCAACTTTTCAGTTTTAATCTTGATGCAATAGCGCATTGTAATTTAGCTAGCGTGCAATTATTCGCAATGATTTGCATCCGAACAAGGAGTTAAATTTACGGTTATATAAAGCTATGAATTACCCTGAAGTATAAATACTGCTATGTCAATTTGATTACCCTATTGATTTGGATTTCGAATGGAGATCCGATTAGTTCCCCAGCTAAAATACTCTTTCTCAATGATTTATGGAAGAACGAAACAATCCAATTCAAATTGTAAATCCTTGTTATAATAATTATGCGTTTTCGATTCATGATCGATGCTGAGGAACCACTGCATAGTTTGTCATACACACACACGCAGCATATATTTTAAATAACTGTACGTAGCTCGGAGGAAAAATTACGAGTAAACAGTTTGTTAACTGAAGCAAAGGTAAATAAATCAGTGTGACCAAGAGAAATATTAGCTAATATTAATCGAAAAATGTATAAATTAATCAAATCAAGGAATCGACTGTGATATCGAGTAAATACTTGAATGCAAATAATAAATATTTATAAAATAAATCTTAATTTACTTAAATTAAGAATATTTAAGATTTAATTAAGAACTTAATTATCGTCCTAGGAAGAGATACAGACTAAATTATTTATTTACAGGTGTACTACATAAAAATTATTTTCATAATAAAAATGTAATAATTCATTCTGTGATTCATATTAGTATCATGAATATTTCATAATGATGTGATAATAAAAGCTGAGCAGAAAAATAATTGTTCTGCAGTGGCCATTACAAACATATATATATATATATATATATATATATATATTATAATTATATAAATAATTACAATTTTATATTTCAACAACAGCATCATGCGTAATAAACATTTAAATTTAATATCATGCTCAGTTTAAAAGAGAAAAAAGGAAGGGAGTGGGAGGAGACATTCTAAACGGTACTAATATCTCGTAATCCCTCTAAATCGATAAGTTCTATTTTTGATGATAGATTACCCGATTCTTCTTTTTCTTCTCGTATCTGGAATTTTTCTTGGCGGAGAAATGAAAGACCGGGAGAGATAGAAGAGGAGAAAGCGTAGATAAAAATAATCTTGGCTCACTTTGGCCAAATTACTTGGAGAGATAGGACGCGTTACTCCAATTAAGCAGAGATAACGAAAATAGATTGTTTCGGAGTTCGAGTGGTACAAGTTATATCCCAGCACAAACGTGGAAAATCGAGAGGTACAATCATCGAAGGAGGGAAACGCGAGAAATCCAACAGATCCATCAAGAGTGCCTTGATAATTAAATGCCTAGATAAATGCTGAATAATCGTGTAGGCATCGTTTACTCGACAAAATCAATACTCGAAACTGCAATTTTCTAATATCGATCTGTCATCTCTTCAGGCTTCCGGGAAACCCATTTCTATGTCGCGGACTCATCGATCAGATGTTAGGATTAGCTTAATCCGCGGCTAGATTACGTAATCCAGTTTGGCTGGGGTCGCATGCAGTTCGCAGAACTGGGTGTTTGCAGGATTACAATGTTTTTTTGCGGTTTCTCGCGAAGCGACATTTATATTTCCAGCTAAAATCGACCATCGGCCCGTGTAAAACTCTCGACCGAGAGAAAAAAGGAGCACAAGCCTATAGTTTTCCCTCCAACTATTGCCACGACCTCTGCTATTTTCCAAATGTATTTTTCTTCGCGAGAGTTTGTCATTCTACTCTCTCTCTCTCTCTCTCTCTCTCCAAACTTTATACGCACGGTGTAATTGCTCGGCTAAAAACAGCCGAGGGATGACCCTTTTCTTGCTACGCTACAATAATTATTATCTTACTGCACTTTTCAGTCGAAGACTTCTTAGTTTAATCCTATATTTTGAATCTGTTGAAAATCCTTTCGTAATCTGGATCAGTCCGAGTTTTCCTACGTAGAGATCTCGCAAGACTGAGTGCCTCGAATCCGGACCCCATCCGTGGCTTATACCGTGACAAATGGCGAGTTTCCAAGATAACGGACTGAAGATTCTGAATTCGTATTTCATGGACGATCGATCGTTTTCAATCACACAGCCTGGCATATAGTAATATGTGCATGCTCTGTAATATATGTATAATGTACCTCTGAAAATATTATTCTTGTAAAAATGATTCGTTGCACACAGCAGTTTCATTATAACGTAAAATGTATAGAAATCCATATTACACACGAGCTGCTGCTTCAACACATATCCAGCATTAAGGGATAGTCCGCTCGGACTATCCAAGTCCTATATTTGTTAAGGGACTAATCGGCTAGGCATAGGCTTAACGGCAATACACAAACCTTATCAGCTTTACAGTTTGATCAGCCATAAAGTGAATTTACAGCTCGGCCATACGTGTGATTAATGCACGTATTTCATCTTAACGAGTACATTAACGACACCATTAGTCTTTTGAGATTCGTATCAACAACCGTCCACGTCAAAAAGATTCCTCTAAAACTTTGAATGGTAGCTTTAAATACTTGCTGTACGTACAAAGGATCGCTGTATCAACCAGTTGACAAGCGTCACGAATATCGTTGAGAATTTGCAAAATTCCAGTTTGCTCGAGATACTTCTCATTCAGCTGTTACATCGTAAGCTTCTAGTAGTAACTTGAGTACCAGACACAGTATAATTCAGGGGATCTTTGACTCCCGAGAGTATAGTTTCCACGTTTCCTAATCCAGAAAGCACCTACTATGTCTTGAAGTTCCGTTGATGCTACGTATCACCCTGTTCCTTCGGGGCCCTTCGTTACAATTGTAGACACACTGGTTAAAAATGATCCAGCTGGGGAGTCGATTATTAATTTATCGATAGCAAAATAAAAAAAATGTTCCCTATAATCATTTTCTCCCTCACTTTTCAAATTTTCCTATCTATATGCAGTAATAAATTATATACGATAAACAATTTTATTTTTTCCTCTACTATATATAATAGCCTGCCATTCCCAATGAGTGATGATGTCAATTGAGTGCTGACGAAAGTAACAAGCTCCGTTCTATCGATAAACAGCGCAGAGACGATAAAATGCTAAATCATTTCGTCATCATACAGTCAGGGTTGGAGCTGCATCTTGATGGTAACACGCAAGATTCTTATTTCGGATAACATCTCACTTCCCTACTCATAATAATTTCAATAGCACTTCCTCGTGATTATTATCCCTCAATGTTGATTACTGTGAGATGATTGAACACCCCCCCCCCCCCCCCATTCCTATTTCATACATTTTACTGCATACAACTAGATCCATATCTTGCAGTAAATCACGCAGCTTTTCTCTTTGTAATTTATCTCCTTCTTTTTTGCCACGAAGCATAAAACATTTGGCTCAGCAACGTCGACGTATTTCGAAATCGGAATAAATTGAAATAGGCCAGGAAGAAATGGATTTTCGTTGGATTATTTGAGCAAGGATAATCTATGGTATTTCGAAGGATTGTATAATAATTGGTAAACCTATACATACATTGTACTTGTATATCCAGCTGGAAATAAGGGAATAGCGATTAGAATGGGGAATTCGATGAGCATTAATTTTCCACGGACACTGCGATAGGTAAAACGTGAACGTGGCGTGGGTAGCGAATGCAGCTATTCCGGTCTTATGTTAATCATTATTCGAAGGCGTTCTTGCTGCTAGGAGAGAGCTGCTTGGCAGGAGGCGTTCACGCCTGTTGGCGCCTCCATTTATCTTTCCTACGGCGCTAAACAATAAACGACTACGGATGTCGCTTTCCTGGCTCGTCATTAATTCTGCAATAGCCACTCGCGCTATATAGAACGCACCATTTCAATCGCCCAATGCCCACCTCGTACAGCCAATCCATGCTTTCGAAAAAAAAATAAAAAACGTGTACACGCGTTTTGCAAACCTATTAAAATCCTACAAGCTCCAACGAATGCAAACGCCACTGTGCGTCGTCGCATAATTCTGCTTTCATTTTGAAACTTTTCGATTTCACGTTGCGCCTCCAGGCATTCGTTCTCGTGCACCTTGTTTGTAACCCATAATTGACGATATCCAACTTTTTTACGCGATCACTGAATTCCTGCTTATTTCTACTTATAATATGTAATAAATGTGCAGGTTAGTGTTCTCTCTCTCTCTCTCTCTCTCTCTCTCTCTCTCGAGGCAATTAGAGGCGAGTTGCGAAACGTTGTTATTTGCAAGTGTTATTAGAGAGATAAAGGTTTTAGCTGTGCGGTTAGATCAAGAGATTCGTTCGGTGCTGAAGGAGGAAAAGGAGGAGGTTCGGAAAGGAAAGAAAGTAACAAGAATCCATGGCTAATTCGTTCTATCCAACGCCTGAAGAACGTATCTCCGCCTGAAGAACGACCCAGAGTCTCTACGACTGGATTGTTTTTCCCTCCGAGTAGCACACCGATAGTGGGACGAGTTGGAAAAAGCTTGAATTCGCCTTTCACTGGTATAAAGTAATCGAGATAAATTTAATTCTTTAAATCATCGTTCTAGAAAGCCCAAAAATCTCTGGTCAATTTATTCTCCCTGATATATATATATATATATATCGAGTAGGTACCTCTCATCTTTCTTCCATAATAATCCAAAGTGCAGAAATTTTGGCAGGTGTAAAGGAATTAAGATATAATAACACGATATGGGATTATTATTAGCGAAATGTGAGAATTGAGACGCAGAGGATTAAATTGGTAGGTTGGGATAAAAATCGTTTGCCCTTTCGGACAATGCACGGATGGTTTTGCATAAGGTGACCGAGGCAGTTTTAGCAGCTTCCGGTCGAGCATACAGACCGGAAAACACGTGCGCGCTGACCAAAGCACACTGGCGAGGCTTTACTATGATTAATAATGGTGCCAAGTTGGTCTATTGTACGGCTTTGAGACTGCGAACCACTTCGTGCCAGATTTTAGCGTATCTGACGAACAATAAAGCACATTCCCCGATCGAACATACACGACAGGAACCTGCGCGGAGCCTGTGTTATCTATTTTCCATCCCACCTTTATACACATTCCCGAATAACAGTTGGCAGACTTAATCCAACGACAATCCTCTCTAGTCAAGAAGATCATTTTCACCAATGATTTAGGAGCCGTTGATGAACCTAACGTTGATTCGGATATTACTAACGATGCAAAGCTTGCGCAAATCCGCACGTAGCACTATTCAAACACGTTGGAATATCCTTGTAGTGGGATTTTGACAAATCTATCGAAAGCTCGAAGAGTTCGCAAGGTTGTTGTTGGGTTGCTTGTTGGATGTGCTATAGTGAGTCGTAAAAAATGATGAAAGAATATGTAGCGAGTAGACACGAGTAAAGATGGATTACTTTGTTGAAAGTTTTTCGTGAAAATGGATTTGTAGGAAGGTATAATATATCTTGCAATGAAAATAGTCGAAGCCTTTGAAAGCCGAGGAGAATGTAGGTCGGGAGGTCTCGATTTTCCGCCAGTGTAGCTACCGCGTTCGGTTAGTTTGAAACGCAAGCCGATTTGGCCAGGAGTCTCATCCGAGGATCGAAAATGGGGATGATCGGGCAGAATTCTGGATCGCATGGTCTTAAGTGCGTTCAGCTGCAACACAGCGATGGCCATCGCAACACTCACGCGATCGGATGTCGAGTTTCTGACGAGCCAGTATCGTCGATATACATCAGGGACGAAAAGCCCCAAGTTACATTTGAATACGGTCGATGTTCCTGCAATGTACATACCCAGTTATCCGGAATCGTCCTCGAATTAGGCCAAATGTGAATTTCATGAAATCGCCTTCCCGCCGCTTTGTCCTAAGCGGTGTCTTAGTTTCATATCGAATCCATCGTTATTCAATCACCAGTGAAAATGGCTGCATGAATAATACCAGACGCTTTGATTAATTTCCGATAATGGCCAATAAAACTTTCATGAACGAAAATTGCATTCAAGTTGCATGAAATTTCATGCAATTTATATACAGTCCTGCGACTACGTGGACATGATTATTAAGCTATTATTAAGCAAACCTTTTTCTTGATACTTGTCAAAGACGGAATTATTATCGATTGAATCACTGAATTTTTCATAAACTTCTTCATTTCGTCTCAACTATATTCTTAATTTCCGTGAATCATTATTTATATTCGTTTAAATTTAATCAACACATTTATTAAAATTTTCAATTATATATTTACTGCTCAGCTCCAAACCATTCATTCGTTCCACGAATCTATATCTACATATAGGTATATGGTGCACAAAAGAGAACAGATTATTAAAAATATATTTATACTCACCTTTTTTTCTACTTTTCTCGAAGCGCATCGTATGTATCATAGTTAAAGTCGATTTTCCGTCGAATCGATTGCATGGAAACTGCCGCTTAACTGCCGCATTCGGTCGAGAAATTTCAGCGTTCGTGTCTGCAGTACGATTGTGTCTGTCGCGGGGCAACGAGAAAAGCGTATTTTGCTTGGTAAAATTGTGTAGGGGTGACGGAGTCGGAGTCGGAGTAGGGCAGGGGTGGTGCAACAGATGTCGACTATATTTCTTATCGAAATCTCGTCCCGTCAATGATTCCCCGATGACACGAGGGAAATCGTGCTAAAAACGTAACAGGCGTCTTCGACGTTTCGCACACTTGCACTGCTGGGACGTACGTTCCGTATAACATCGATTGATGAAAAAGCTGGACAAAAATATTGCTGTACGCTGCGCGCGATATTGAGAATCGAATCTGGAAAATTGGTCGTTATATCGATGCAAAAATCTAATAACGCTTTTGTCGTTATTATCTACCATCCTATATCGGTATAATCGATCTGTTTTGACCGGTCGTTGAAAGAATCTCGCGTTTGGGGGATCAAAGGGGTGGGGAGGGGGGGAGAATACGGTGATAAATTTCGTCAGTCGTTATTAAATTCACGACATTATTGTAGCACGGTGCCGCGGTACACCGGCGACACGAGACTGACACCGAGCAGGTGGCTGGGTTAATGAAATTTTTAATGTCCAGTGATGCCGCACGGACGGACCGTTATGACTCAATGATCCGTCGTGGAAAGTCCGGCCACACGCAGGGCTTTTATTAAGAATAAAATTCTGCTTATCGTCGATTCGCGAGTGGCTGTCGCGTGGTGTTATCGACGCACTGTATTCGCACGCGTGAGATCTTCGCGTCAAATCTCGTGCTCGCCCTCGATCGCCGAGGGATAATCCGAATTCGGGACGAAGCAGCGTTGCGCCCAGTTGTACTTGACAATAACAATTTTACGACGTCGTAAAGCTCGACTGACGATGAATCCTGTTGTAAAGTGCGGTAGACTTTGGTTTTGATAGTTCGCTATATGTACCCTGTGCCCGAGGACTTTATTAAAACGCAGAGTCCCCGTAATGCGGGGCGAGTCATCAGTTAGGCGATAGCCTTTGCTTCTCTGAAAAGCCAGATAGACACGCTCGAGTTGTAGTGCCGCTATTCGCCTACACATTCTATCATCCATCTCTTTCTCACTACCCCCCACCCTCCCCCCTCCGTACTATTCACCTGCACCGATTTTTCCCTACTTATACACCCTTCCTTTGTCGAGCCTATTTTTAAAGCGACCATTCCCTTTGTAATTTCAGCCAATTTAATCTAGTATAGTGGATATATGACACCGGTATAGACGCTATACACACGTACAAATACTTATAACCGTCTTATAGCTGTTCTGGGAAGACAAGCTTAGCTTCGCAAACTCTCATGCCAGGAAGGAAGAACGATTTATGAATGTCAACCTTACGTATAGAGTGTACATTTCAAACTGTTGCAAGATAATAGACAACAATTTACTTTCAACCCTTGCTTTTCACGTACGATAAGTCGCAAACTCGCTATTGTTCGATAATAATCAAATTCAAGGCCATAATTAGTGGTACTCGCAATCTCGAATGAATTAGTTTTTACGATTATAACAAAATAAAACCTCTTTCAACGATAAGGGATGGAATAAGATTCCTTTGTCGATTTAACTCAATCATCAGAGAGATTGGAGCGAGCTAATTTTGCATGTTACATATTTGCTATGTGTGGAACACACTTGCAATGATTTCGTTGTCCAGTTTCTAGTATATATATGTAGCAAAGTGGGTGGCAATATATACACATATTGAGACGTTTATCGAGTAGCGTAACGAGCACGGAGAGTCGTCTAATTAGTTTGGAAGGCTACAGCAGTGACCGAATGCAAGTCGACGTCGTTATACACAGTAGACTGCATGGATCCAATAGAATGGGACTGATAGCGAGCTGACAGCTAGCTGTCAGTTGGAAAGTGACTGTTTCAGCTGACCAGTAGATTTGCTAATACGTATACAGGGTGTCGAATTGAGGCTGGATACGTTATTTTATGCGTAACCACTGGTCCATATATTGATAACGCTATTGTATGGATAGTCGATATCACACACACAAACACATGTGTACACTGCACACATTGAGTAGGGTAACTCGCGGAGGAAAGGTATAGCGCTGCTAATGATTCGAGGTTTGCGTCCCCCACCCCCCCCCCCTCTTCTAGAAAAACATCTAGTAGAAGAGCAGTAAAATGAGCGAGACAGCAGTCTGCAATTGTTAATGCATCGATGCATTATTGTCTGGACCCAGCCTCATCTTTTCCTATCGCTTTTTCTCTCCCACCACTACTCTGTCGCCCTCTCTCATTTTTTCCTTCCCCTCTTCCTCGCAGTGGCCAGCCAGTCAACCCTTCGCCCCCCCCCCCCCCCTCTTTTCTCATCCGACGGACTCCCTTTCTTCTACATCAAAGCTTGCGCAAGTGCGCGCTCCGACGCGCTCCACTTCGATGTATATGGTCAGTTAAAAAAGCTATCTTCGGCTCTCTTGCTTTGTTCGATCCACGCGCGACACGTTTAAATATGTGCCGGGGCACGCCCGTTTTCCAATCATTCACCCTACATCGATAAGCTTTTTTCCCCATTTACCCGAGATTCCTGCAGATTTATCGTAAGAGAGTTAAATTACCGGTCACCTAGGATTTTAAAATCAAAAAGTTCGTTTAAAATGGAAATTGCTTGACTGAATGTACCTACCGTAATTAAACTTTGGTGGAAAAAAATTCATCCTGTTCACGGCACTGCACTGTTGGAGCGGTCGATGCTGTGGAATCGTTTTTTTTTCTGTAGCTATGCGAAAAGCAAACGCGGTCTCAAAGTGCAATCAACGTCGATCGAAACAATCGATGGCGCATTTTCGTAATTAAATTTTTGTTACCAAGGCCGTGTGGTACAGAAGTTAAATTTTACTCGGTTGATTTTGAGAGAATATTTTCATTATTTTGGTGCGGTTGGAGAAAGCTTTTGATGAGTACAGTGATTTTGAATGAGTGTAATAAGGGAAAACTTTGTATATATAGGATAAATATATATATATATATAGATGAATCTTTATCATCGATATCCAAAGAGAGCTGTTAATTTTTAATCTCACAGTGGCGAAAGAGGCAAAGTATTCTAATTTCAGGGAAAGTTTCAGATTTTAATTAGAATAATAATGTAATATTAGTATTCTTTCTTTTACTACTCCTACCTCTAAGCAAACTTTCTGCATAAAAAAGTGTTTGATGAAAATGGAGATTTTTCATCTGCAACGCAGTAAAAATATGTGTTTCGTTTGATCACGGTTATTGATTGTTGGACTTTACGTCGGTTCATTCGCTCTTCAAAGTATTTCCCAGCAGTTTGAAAATTCCAAGTTGTCGGAACGGCCGAGGGAAAGAGTTCCTTCTTTCAATTTCCTACATTTTGTTTTCTTCGGAAGATTGTCCCCGTAATTACGAAGGCCGAAGTCCGACGGAGGAAGAGGACCAAGGGGTGCAGGAAGATGCCGAAGGAAAAGTTCTCCAATTCACGGGACCGCAGACCAACGAAGGGTTCATCAACTTGAGATTAATAGTCCTTTGCTTGTTTTACCTTTCAGCTCGCTTACGAGCGATAAACTTTTCTTCGTGATTAATCGTGCGCCTTTCGTATTTTAAACTTCGAACTGTTTCTGCAAAAGCGATACATCCTGAATGCTTTCCCTACCGGACAAAACCCCACCGAGGTATTATCGAATTTTTTATCAAACAACTAATGAATTTAGTTCGCCATGCTCTTGCAAAATCTCCGTTGCAATTTCATTTCCACGAAGAACCATCGAGTCCGCCAAGTTTTGCAGACGGGGATTCCTCAAGTGGACCAAGATACTCAAAACTTTCAGTCCAAGTCAAACAGCGGCAAGCTCCATAAACGTTATAGCGGTGAATATTATCCAAAATGAAAAATAAGCGAGGAATCTCATCTCCCAGATTACTCTTAGAGATTCTCAATTGTTATATAATATCTCTCTCCCTTCGATTTCAATCTCGCTTATATATATATACATATACGTTTCTGCAATTTCAAACTATAAAAGTTTATAGTTAACTGTGTCTAATATTACAAAACTTATTTAATTGATATTATTCGTTGCTCTTCGTATATATATATATATATATATATCTATACCAAACTTGAATATATAGCTCGATGCAAAAAGTCGAGCTAAGCTAAGAAATCTGGCTCCATAAATTTTCCCTTTATTTATCCTATGATAACACGACATTTTGCATGCTGCCTTTCAACGATGAAAGCCCACTAATTTATATCTCTATCGTGATCCCCGCGTTGTGTCAGCTTAACGACTACATTAAATTAGTAATTTCTTTTACTTCGGATTTTTCTCGAGGCAATAAGATTCTACAGAGTGCGTGTTCCTTTCGCATTAGCCACTTCCTCGGTTAATTATAGCAGTTTCGGTGAGCTCACGAGTGGTGGTCGAACCTATCTGACGATATTCAGACTTCTCGCACCCCCATTACCAAACCTCTAATGAAATCATGAGCCAGGCGATCTAGCAGTCGTAAAAATGCAAAGGATAAATCTTTATAAATAAAAAACAGTGTTTGTTTCTTTTCTTCGGTAGTAACAGTATCTTTTTCACTTTGAGTTGGAAAGGAAAATATTTCTGAAACCTTAAAGTTGTTGAAATAATAAAGCCGAGAGTTGTGTTTCTTGGCTGAAAAATAGGAGGAGCAATTTTCTTTTGGTATTATCACCACGTTCGAGGTGCAGGACCACTATGCTTGGAGTAAACTGGCTTTTGTCAAGACACACACCATACAGCTCCACATAGTGTCTTACGTAGAGGAGAACAGAAGGAGCTTGTTTTGCGCCGTAAAAGCAGGCTTGCTATCGGAGTCTCCTGGCAAAGGGTTTTTTTATCCACTAGCCATACGCGTTCGGCTCTTGCGTGTCACGCTTTTTCTTTATACTTCTTAATATTACAAGTCAGCCTTGTGTGTGCCTCACTTTCAAATGGACTGACTTCCTTTGCTCCTTACACGTTTATACGTTTCTAACAGTAAAACAAGGAACACACACATTCGCAATAATCCTTATATAGGTATACTTAAACTCCGACTTTTCTACTGAAAGTAAAAAACAGATCAAATTTACGTTTTTCTCATGCGCCACGCTTTTAAGTATTTGGTTAAGCTAATAAGTGCTATAATTGAAATATCCGGCGAGTGAAATTTGCAGGTCGAAAGAGAGGCATCATTAATTAAAACCGACTGGGATATGAATTAATCAACCGGACGAAGCAATTTTATTTTTTCTTCGTGTGTTCCCGCCACATCCGGCATTTGTCCAATAAACTCTCCTACTTCTGCTGACTATATATATATATATATCTAGTCAATAAACGCGTTTCGGGTTATAATGGGAGCAGGTTGCTAAAAATAATCGACCCTATCGATTGCCACACGACAATTTGTTCATATGTAAATTACAGGATTATTTCAAGTGCATTAGCATTTAAAAACATAGGCACTTTGCGCTCTACTCACTGGTACTACATGCAACGTCAATTATAACATATATTACGGCTTTCCCGACAGAAAAAATCAGGTACATATAGGCTGAAATTTCTTTTTTCTTGATTTCACAAAATTATTTAATAAAATTCTCGCTAAATATCTGAAATATTCGCAAGAGCGAGCACAGCTTTGGAATTAACATGCCCCAGAAAAAATATCGTATTCCTGCAAAGTAAATTGAGTTTATTCGGGTAATTAGCATATTTGCAAAATATGTTTGGGCTTAATGTAAACTGCTTTTAATTCTCGATGTTCACTCGAAATGTACTTTAGCACTTATGATGTGTGTCAATGGGGAGAGGCGCTCAGCGTTTTTTCCACCGGCGATTGATAAATGTGCGCAAATTTCACGAACATTAACGCAAGTCGAATAGCCTTCCCCCTCCCCCCTCCTTCCACCGCTCCGCTCATCCGCCGTTACGATGCTAGGTAGCAATTCAATTACCTGCAAGACCCAACGAAAGCGCGGTCGGCATGAAAGCTAATTGCGTTTGCGTCAAGTTTCATCGCTGGCCGTCGACACACTCACACACACACATACACACCAATACACACGATACTCTTATACAAAGGATATCACACGTTAATGAAAGATCCGACAACGGGTGCAGGCCAAGTGGGTCATATAACGATTTTACCTAATATGATAAAGCTTATGTTGGACCATTAAATAATTTCACATTTAACCAATATCTTCAATCCCATATCACGTATATACGTCTAACATCTATATGTTCCTCATCAAAGACTATCTTACCCAAAAAGACCAACGAATATATCACTTTTCACTGTACAATTAATTACTTCACCAAGAGATATCGAAGTCAAGTAAATTCGAGATTAAATCGGATAAACGGGCGTGGAGACGTTCAACCAAGCTTAGAATATATCGAACCGACCGAGTCTTCCGTCCGGATGAATGCTTATGGATTAGCTGTTGAGCAATAATTTCTCGTTTAATCAGTATCTTTAACCCAATATTACAAGCGCCACCAAAGATACTTGTAAGATCCAACGAATATTTCGTTTTTCACTGTACAATTAATTTCTTGACCAAGAGATATCGAAGCCAGGTATATTCGAAATTAAATCGGATAAACGAGAGTAGCGACGATCGACCAAGCTTCGAATATATCGAGCTGACCGAGTCTTCTGTCCGGATGAATGCTGCTTGATTAGTTGCTAAGCAATATAGGAAAGATGGGTTATCGGGCAGAAATTAATAGGAGGACGGAGAGTCATAGTGGGGGGGGGGGGGTGTGAAGAGAGCTGAAATAGCACGAGAAAAATGTATAGAACGTCTGTGGATAAGCAATTCTACCACGACGACGTTCATGGCGTGAACACCGTGTCAGTTCACGGAAACCGCACAAAAACCGAACGATCCTATAGCCAGAGTCCGTCGAGAGATTAAGGTAATCCCACCTAAGTGATGACGGTCGTTCCAAAGGTTTCAACAGATTAATTGCAAGATCGATCGGTACTTGTCCGGCTATAGCCGCAAAACCATCAGCGAAGGCATGTCCCATCAGCTCAAGCCAATTTTCCAACGTGGCAAACCTATAACCCTTCACGGCTCGCCTCGTACTAATAACCTTTTTCCGTAACCATCCTCGTATGTCCTATATGTATGTATATTGCATAATATACACATACACCGGAATATATTATATATATATATATATATACCATATAAGCTATGTATTGAAACAAATGCCTGGCTCGAGCAACGAATTGTCAGTAATTGGCTAATTAACTCAATGGAGCACTAATTAATTGCAAATTTCCTCAACCAAATACGCGCTAGCCAATGAAATAAGCATTTCGCGTAAGTTAATGGGGCAGTGAGATTAACTAATTGAATGATAAGCCAATCAACGGAAGCCGCCAGACAGGAAATCATTTTCCACTATTTCCTTTTTCTATGGAAACTCGGTAATCGGTTTATTTTGTCTGGACGGGTATAAGGCTGATGTGCTATGCGCGTCTTTCGTTTCTACACTGATGACATTCCGTATTACAGTAGGGGAAGGGGGTGTAGAGAGAGAGAGAAATACAACTCGCACTACTTATCACGTCTTTACCTACTTGATTCTGCGAGGCAGATCCGATTTCCCGAGGTACGTGCACCACGCGCGCACACGTACATATGTGCCTGTACATACAATTTAAATTATCCAGCGAGTAAAATGACATAGCTTATAATCGGAGCGTCGAGAATAATGCTTGTACGTGTTTAAAATGTGGAGGGGGAAAGGCCGCGTACGTTTAACACGAAATCGACTTAAATGCTCTTACACCCACTTCCGCCAGCCCTGAACCTTCTCCGTAGCTTCTCATTCGCCCTATCCTTACCTCACATATATTTTGCATGTATATGTCTAGCTCGTGTCTATGCAGAATTGCTAGGAATCTCTCCCCCCCCCCCCCCCCCCCTCCCTCTACATTTCCTCTTTATTATTATTATTATAACCCTTTCAACCCTCCAACACTTACACGCTAACTAGAAAATTGCAAATCTCTAACCGTGATTCGTCCACGTCGCTATTAAATCAGAGTTTGGAATATCGCAGCCCACAACTCTTTCCACTCTTCTCTACTTCATCATTTCCCCTGTCTTTAACTGATATTACAAACTTTCCTCATCGATCAACTAATTAAGTTTATTACATAGTAATTAGTGATTAAAACGCGAAATTGTACCGCATCTCTCAAAATGCAGTCTTTGGAAACATTAAGATTAATTTTCTAGAAAACTCATTCTCCTCGTTATAATTTTATTATTCGAAAAAATGTGTAATTTTGTTGACTTATGATAACGGCTTCTTATCAAATTTTCTTGCAAGACCCAGCATTTGTAGGAATTTCATCTTAATTACACGGTGCAGAGTCAGTCGAATTTTCACACTGCGGATAAAACTGTCGATAGAACCGACGAGGGAGGTCTAAAAGAAATTTAGAACACCACCATGGGACTGCACGACTACCAATGTTACATAAAAGAAAAAATACAATCTATGCGGGGACACGTTATACTATATACGTGCTGTGAATCTGAATTATCGCCAACTAGATTTCCCTTATAAAGAAGAGATTTATATGGATAAATATTTTAGATTGGATTTTCTTGCAGAGTATTAGAATGCATATTTTTATACTTTCTAATATAATTTAAAGGATCCTTTTTAAAAGTCACTTTTAATTCCTCATCGATTTTTCAGTTTGCTGGATCAGAAAAATACATATGCAAAACAGTCTCCACATAAATCATATTAGAGTCGCGTGCGAAGTAACGTGCGTCTTGTAGAATATCCAGCTGCTAAAGTGTGCAGCACTGCTGCCAAAACATGCAAATTAAACAGAAAAATTGAGCGCGGTAGAAGCTATCTTGCATTCGCTGTAAATGTCTGTAGGAAAAAGCAACCGAGGGAATACTTCTTCTTGCTGCGAGTGTTTTTTAACTTATATCACACTGTTCTCCATGATAGAAAAATGTAATAAGAAATATATGGAACGTAAAAGTAGCGTTGGGATAATCTTGTACCTTTGCGAATCGACGCCAGCAGCTTAAAAGACGAACGAAAAACGAGCAGAAAATCAAACAGTGAGAAAAAGAAAATCGTGCTACGAAGCAATTTTAAAATGTAAACAGGCTGCTACTACTAGAAACCAATAATGAATTTCGATGAAAGTTCCTCCGCCTGGAGAAATACAGTGTGTGCTTGACAATTTTTTTCACCAGCAAAAATGATCGGTTATAGAATTATCTCTGATGTTTTCACAAGGCGCATTTCAATGATCGGATTTATTTACACCAAAATCATTGGAGTTGAAAATCGCATTTCAATTCGCGCACCACGTGCCCTGGCCATTTGACCCACTCGAAAAATTGGCCTAAATATTATTGAACCCAAATTTCGCTCTCTCATATAATTATTTATTATTTTCAACTCTCGAATCGATTAGTTGCAAAGACGCTTTTGCCACTGTTATATGTGTGGCTTGAAAATTTCAATTTCTCCCCTGCTGGCATCGAATAATAATTGAATACGTGAAACACGGGAGAAAGATATTCCCCTGCGATTCGTTAGACTATGAAATGTAGAAACGAAGCATGCTCACTGGAGAGGCTATTTAGGGTTTCGCAATGGGAGACTCGCAGTGAAACACGTAAATTCCATCAGAAAACTCGTGTGATCTTGCTTTGCTCTAGGAGTGGTTACTTTGGTGCAACACGCGATTGCTTTTGGACATCCTGTTAAATATTTAGGAAGTCACTAAACGGAAACGAATTCGTTACGTGTTGCATTCCCCTCCTAAGCGTGGACGATCGTTGTTGGTTTGTATTTATCCACTCCCCCCACCCCATCCCCTTCTTTACTCTCAGGAAAATGTATAAAATACTTGATTCGTCGGTATCGCGTGACCGATTTTCAAACTTAAGCTATATAGAACGGGAGTACATTCTGCAGATTCATTATCGATTCTTTCGCGAGAAGTAAACTCGGGCGTTCCGTCGACCCCGTTAGGCAATCATAGCTTCCAAACGTGAAGTAAGATTGGCCAAAGGTTCACACGTGGAGACACCTCGCGACAGAAATTTATTTCTCCTCTAATCTCTCCATCCACTGGTTTTCTTCCTTGTTTCGAAATCTTAATAAGTTATAAATCTTGTAAAGTCATGTTAGATTCTTACTAGTCATTGCAATGAAATAAGATGAAGGCATAGATGGTAACATTCAATGTTTTGGTATGGATAGGATCAAAATCTCAATTCGATTATGCCTACGAGGGTTGAGTTTTGGTAAACTAGGAATTTATTGTTAAATAAGAAATAAGTGTGTTTTGTTTGATATACGAAAACTCTCACGTGCCTATATATACTTTGTAAAATTAACGGCTGCTAAATCTTTAATTTACGAGTGTTCGACAAAATAACTGCATATGTATGGACTCGCAGTCACAGGAAATGTATTGATTTTTATATAATGAAGCTTTGTTTAATAAAATAAGGAAAAATATTTATGAGAGTTAAATTTAATTCATTTGATATATATATGGTATAGTGAAGTCTAGTTTACCATAGCTTTGTAGAAGTTTCAAAAACGTAGGGCCTGCAAATATATATGTATATATATATATAGATATATATACACACTACTTTTTAATACAAATCTAAGAAATATTTCAATTGAACTTTCGAAGTCGACGAATATTTCAAAGGTGCTTATATTATAGGAAGTATGGAGCCAGTTTGGAATTTCCATAGTATTCGAGATCTCTGGAGATCGTTGCAAACTTCTTGCCTTCTCTTGGGTGTTTATGAAACCAGCAGAATCTTCTGTGGGCTCAGATATGACGTACCCAAACTACTTTCACTACATTAGTTAAAGTGCTAGTGGTAACATCCCCTCTGTTTCTGGAATGTAATAAAGAGTAAAACAAACGTTTTTTTTTGTTTACTTGTTATTTACGGTAAACCAATCGATAACCAATTCTGGCGGCTTGCATTTTTTGACAACTTATTAACTTTATTAAAATTATTGATCAATTCACCGATAGTAATTTATAGCTGCGCGAGGAAGTTTCGAATTTTTCTGGAAAAAGAGCGTTGCTGATTTAAATAAAAAAGAAAAAGATCACAGCTTGTACCGACGTTACGACATGGTAGTAATTAATTAATACGCATCTATATATATATATAGATAATATAAAAGCTGAAAGTTTGAAGTAAATGCATGACTGACAAGAGAGTAAAACTCGTTATCTATGCATTTTTAGTAAATTTCTTCTTCCCTCAGGAAAAAAAATAAATTATCTTATATTTTCATATTCACTGTTGCAGGTACATCGCATAAAATGAAGATTTGAAAGAACGAGAACGAATTGTTCGTTGCCATAATGAGGACACTTTTAATTTTGGCGAGCCTTGTCCTCGAGATACACTTATATTTCACAGGTAAATATAATCTATTGTTTTATAAATCTGTAAGCTGGCCTTCTTTCGCGAAGCTATGAATTCACTGAATATTGAAACTATCTCTGTATATTTAATTTATCTGCATGCGATATTTGTTTGTAGGTCACTATCTTTTATTATATAACGTGAGTTTTGTCAAAGCAATTTTACATGTGCAGATACATTTGAGGGAATTAAAAAAAGCTCGTATTTAATAATAAAATTGTTTGTCGTGTTTCTTTTTTTTTTTTTTAGTTTTCTATGGGCATTTAACATCATCTTCAGTTATTGATGCATATTTTTATGAAAATACGCGTATAGAGAACTGGACAAGACCAACTTCCGATTTATGTCTGCGCAATGCCTAAAATGCTTCCGCACTTACGTATCGTAGAGTCATTTTCGTGCCTAGCAGTAAAACACTTAATTCACTTCGTCAGCTAATGCCTGACAAGTAATTTCCGGTAATCGTGTTCCCGAAGACCGTACGAACTTTCTACCTGTTAACGCCATTAAACTTTTCACGATCTGCTCAATTCTTTTTTCACGTGAACAATACTAATCTCCCAAGTATATCATCCATTGTATTTAATCCCATTAGTCGAATTATTTACGCGTAAGTAATTATTCACACGCACCGCGTATATAAATTTGGCATTACTGAAAATCCGATCGTACTTTTTCCTCTTGCTTATAAATATTATGTAAATTCCTCGATTTCAAGATTCATGCTTTTTTTATCATTTCCACAAAGCAATGAAAACACGCAGGAATGACCGGAGATTACGATTTCTATTTTCGAATATATATATGCCACCTATCCATACGTTTTTCCTTTTTACACGTCAATAATCGGTCGACATTGCGGTACGTGATCCACAAACAAAGTACAAGCAAAAGATTTATTGGTAATGCCGATGTTTCGCCAACACGCCCACGCGCCTCTACAACCTGGCATTACCAATGTCATAAAACCAAAGCAAACAAGATAAGTGAAAATGCTCTCCAATTACGAACAATCCTGACAACTATAGATATACGATAGGAGCTTTTAATTATTAACTCGTTATTCGCAATAATAATTTGATTCAACAGTGAAAACATAAACCAATTCTCTGACAGTATAAAATTCAGTGATAAGAGTCAATGATAATCACCCTCTCCATCCGAAGAAATTCATAAGAAAAAATATACAATTGACTGTTTTGAGATGAGGCAAGAAAAGAAATATTTGTAAGGTGAATAAAAGAGGAAAGAAGGTGATTTTTGAGTGGAGGAAACTCTGGTGGTCGAAGAAAGGACATCCGTTGAGAAAATTGTGTCTCGGGTTGGCTCGGGGATGGTGTAGCGTGCGACCAGGCCATTTCCGTAGGTGCACGCGATTCTTTAGGAGCGCACGTGAGGAGATCGCCCTGAGCAGTGCGACGTCTTTTGAGAAGCGCTACGCGATTCAGGAAGCGGGTCAGGTTTAACGAACCGCTGAGTGACTGTTAACCGTAGAAGCAGCGATTCTTAATAGCGTCGTGTTGGCTGCATACACGAAACGGCATGTCGATAAACTCTAAGCGAACATCTAATTTGCCGCGTGCTAACGAAACAAACACTGTTTAACCGTCCGATTTCACCGCTCTCTTCAGCCATGCACACGCGCGTATATTATCAATCCTCGAACCACTCGACAATCCAGTCGGTATAATGTGTGTACATATGTTTGGAAGGATATAAATTGTGTGCTTACTTTTGTACGACTGGGAATAACGCACGGAGCATTAATCCTGTGCAAACATTCTACGCTACCCTGGGATATGGAAACTCATCTGGCTATAGACGAGCTGGCCTGATATTTCAACAGCGAGATGACTGCGAAGCCCGGACACGATCGTCCGGTCAGAGGCGAGTGATGAAAACAAAGATGGAAAATAGAGAAATTTCGGGGAACATGGGAGCTTGGAGGGAAATTTGCAGGGAAACTCGGCTGGTCCGAAGTACGCGGAGCGTTGGCAAACGCATGCCAGACCCTCGTAATTGCCGTGACTAAGTTATTCACTTAAGCCACTTAGGCTGCGCTCGGGTTATGCGTTATCGTCGCAATGGTGGTGGCTGCATTAATTTAGAAGCCAAGTGAGTTCCTCCTCTCGGCCAGCCCCCACCCCCTCTCCCATCTCGCAGACCCATTGCTATCGAGCTGGCGTGAAAATTGTCCCTAATTCTTGATCGTAGCTATGCCGGCAATCCGAGGATGCCTCTCCAAACGACAATCTCCACGCGAGATATTATTTATGATCGTTGGATTACGCAGTATAATTTTTGTGCTCGAGGAATATTCTGATATTTGCAGTTTAAATTGTTTTTTCCATTGTTCTTTCTGGGTGTTATATATGTACAAGTTATATACAGAGAGAGAGAGGCTTTTTTGCTGATGGAAGCTTTTTATTCGCAGAGAGCCAGGCGAGGCATCAGCAAGACATAGGAGTAAACAGAGTGCCAGAAGACGCAGATGGGTCCAAGAGTGAAAATGAAGAAGTCATCAAGGGATCGATCAGGGACGTTCTCGCGCAAAGTGGTAGCAGGGCTGTTATTCCTTGCAAGGTCTCTGATCCTGGAGCTGGAACTGTAAGTACCACTTGCCGTTTAATGAGCATCGTGTTGTGACCCAGAATGATAAATCGTGGCAAAGTGGTATTAGTTTGATAGCAATAAAGAACGTGGCACAGGGATAAAACGACGTTTGATTCTCGAAGGCTGACCTCAATTTTCTAGCAATAATGCATATAAAATTGCTCGCGTACACCGCTCCGTGCTCCTTACCAATTATTCATTTTACGTGTCCCATATATGGCGCACTATATATACAGCATATTTTCCCACGATCATCATCGCGAAGCTTGTGAATATTCAGATTCGTCGTTGATTTTGAGATGGGAATCGTGCAGTGTGCTATAAAAAGTATCGAAAGATTGTTTAGCGTCGTATTGGTCGTTTAATTATTTCCCCGTGGACCCGATTCTCCATGCTTTATTTAATTTTAACCGTTTGGCCCATTTCCAACGTGCAGTTCCATTAAAAATAATTGCAGATACATTGTAAAGTGGTAATCCGTTTACGTTAAAGAATTAATGAAAATGATTACGTATTCGGTGAACTGCTTCATAAGTCGATGTAGTTTTAATTGAACCACGTTATTGCAGCAGTGGGTTTTTTGCTGATAGACCGTAATATCGTTAAATAGTCTCCTCCTGAGCGTGGCTTATTCGAAGCGCAGGAAGTTTTGTCGAAAAGCGTTATTGCCGGCCCGATAATAAATGGTCCTCTCGCAGCTTCTGCTAATTTTCTTCCTTCCTCCCTTAACTTTCAGATAAATTGCCTCTTTCGTCCTGACCCACCTTCTCCCAAGTAGAACCTACGCCATTCGTCTCTTTCTCTCTGGTTTTCAGATACTCGACAAGCAGCCCCTTGAGATATTTTACATCGACGAATTACGCTTACCGTATTTTCGTCCGACTCGCAGTCAGATTCGTTTGTCACAAAATTTCAAGATTTACGTTGATTATTCCGCAAAGAAAGAGCTCTTCTCCCCCTCCCCCTTCCCCTCCCTACTCGCCCCTTTATGCTCTCTACCTCCATCTTCCCCAACCAGCAACCCTGCACAATCTTCTTTTTCTCAACTTGCGCGCAGCATGCCCTGTTTTATCCAGCCTGGAAATCTCAATTTTCACCCAGTAGCTCCCACGGTCCTCCAATTGATTCACATTTTGAATCTCATATTTTCTGGGCCACCCTTGCTCGGCCTCATCCCTCAACCAGCCACATTCTTCACCGAGAACGAAGTTTCTAGGATATTCCAGAATATTTTACCGCTCTCCGGTGTTAAACTGATATCGTGCCAGGTGTGCGATAAGTCTGCCACGAAAAAAGGGGCGAGGGGAATAAAAAACCTCAACGGCTGAGCAATCCGTGTGGTCTCTGTAAACAAAAGTATTTTGCACCTAGCGAAACACTTGCCCAACGACCTCTTGTCACCAATCAGAGTTCAATTTACTTTGACGACGTGTTCTGTGCTTTGAACTTTCTTCTCTCTCTCTCTCTCTCTCTCTCTCTCGTATTTTAGATAAGTACAATAAAAGACTCGTCGAGTTTTATTCAACGAGAGCTAATTTACATCACTGAAAACAAGTTTACTTTTGTTGCAAGAGAAAATCAGACAATTTTAGTAAAACGCTCGATTGCTTTTATGAAATTTATGAACATCGTTTAATAATAATTAGGATGATGTAGTAATAACTGGCGAAGAGATGAAAATTTAATTTTATAAAATTTGAGCAATCGAAGCATTGTTAATGACAATAATGTAGAATGTATATTAATAACGTTCATTTATTAGATTTCATCTGATTCGTATCGAGGCTATATTCTAAAACTTGTCGAATTAAAAATTTAATGATACAATTAAAAGTCCGGCTACATTAACCATAAAAATTCATTTACTACTTTTTCAGAAGAGTGATTTTTCTTCACAATAATTCATTTATTGGAAAACAGATTTAATAATCTCTTTAACGTTATACATTCAAGCAGTTTTATAGGGAGGTTTATAGAAAATTTCTTGATAAAGAAGGAAAAGTAAGCTTTCAAAAGACTTTCCTGGTAACTTTAGTCGAAATATATTGTTTTTGCTTTTTAATAAGATTATATTTCTTTCTACTCATTACGCGCTAATTAACAATCAATTCTTCTTTTACCGAAATACAAATATCTCGTATTTAAATAATTCAAAGCTCTGGTAAATAAAATGACGACATTTGGCATAAATACTACATTTGCGAATCGGTTACCATCCCTCTAAAAAGTGAGGAGCGCGCATTTTTGGAGGAGTCATGAATAAAAGATGTGCTCATTTTTATATAGCATTTTTAAGCTTATTGTCAGATCAGTGAAATAAATGGCTCGGAATTCTAAGGGCAAAGAAAAAAAAGATGTACAAATGAAGACACGCGGACCAATAGAAGGACATTTTATTGCAAATAAGATATTAATCTTGCATAATAAATACGTCTTCAACATTGCTTCGTTCGCAAAAAAGCTCAAATGTAAAATAGTTCTTTGGCAATTTCCCATGAAAATTTATGATATGCGCGAGTCACGGTATTGCCAACAATAACCCATGAAAAAACAGCAATAATTCTACCATATAACCTACTCCAAGTCTGTTTGCGTTAAGAATTACTGCATGCAACTTATACTTTCCTCGGAACGGTGAATAATGTGGAATAATATAAGAAAATCAATTCAGTTGATAGCGTACAAGCTGGTCGTTTATTTCCTGCTTGTTCGGATTTTCCAAGTATGATTTTCCACAGGATTATTCTAGCGTGTTTTAACGTATAAAAGAGTAATCTATAACGAATAAAGTTTCGTATGGTGAAAGTCGTAATGACCAGCTACAGTTACGAGGTCTTAACGTTTTACGCGGCTATCGTAATCCTGTAGCAGCTACGAGAATAAGAGATACTGTTGCGAAACTTGGAGCTGCACAGTTGTAGCAGTGCTATGTACGAGTATATATAGCGAAGTGGCGGGGATTGGTCTGAGCAGCGCGTAGTCAGTGCAGAATGGAACTGATGGTGACTATATGTATATATATATATATATATATATGGCGAGTCGCGCGAGGGCAGGATAGGCCAGGGGAAGCGGTCCTGTCCTTCGCCCGTGTGTAATGAATTAAATGATAAAGTGGGTAAGATCACAATGGAAGGAATCTTGATGCACGAGCCTTCCTCAGTCGGATAAGGATGAGGAGGAATTGTTGAAAAATGAAAAGGAGGGACTTTCCGCGTGGTAATTCTAAGGAATTATGAATTAAGCTTTTCTCTGTTCGCGTGTGCTGCCAAGAAGAACGCGTCTCCAGAGTCGCGACGTTATTGTCCTTCCTCGACTATTGAATTTTTTATTTGTCCAAAAAGTACAGCTTTCACCTCAAACAGCATCCTCGACAGAATCTAACTAGCTCCCTTGAAAAACGAACATCGCTCCAAACGACGAGTTATGAGAATTTTTAATCTACGAGCACTAGTGTTGTATATATGTAATACTATTGTTACTTTATGACACTATCCTTCGGAAGATGGAAGCTAATCATTTTAATCGAAATAAACTCCAGCGACTGGTGGTAATTAAATTTTAAACGGAGATGTAAACTAATGAGATTTGTAAATTATTGGGACAACTTTTGAGTTTATTTTTATCATCGTTTTATCGTATTATTGGCAAGCATTTATTACAAGCTTCATTCGATCGTTTCACTATATTATTAATTTTCAGTGAAAATCAATATTAGTCTTGCTACACACATATCAATGTTAGTCTCGTAGCTTGTCACTATTTTTATTAAATTACACCCACCATTTTCAATCTGTGCAAAGTACAGCAACCTAAAACTCAACTCTTATCTTCTCAAAGAAAAAAAAAACCTACTTTTCCCCATGAAATTGACCAAAACATTGAACTACCGTGAATTAAGCGAAACTCGAGTGTATTATACGTTTCCTACTTAATTAGAGTTTAATCTCCGTGTACTTTGGTAATTTTATTAGAGGGCTTATCGATGTATACAGCGAGTAAAGTGGATAGTCTTGGAATAGCGAAAGTAGTAGAACGATAATATTGATAAAGATGCGGTGGACATTTTGCTGAGATCGTGGAACGTTTGGGAAGCATTAGAGAAGCGGTCAGATCTTAGATAGGCGTCTTAAGTGGTTTGTTAAGATCTCGGGTGGATAGGAGTACTGCTAGCCATGGTGTGGGGGTGCAATATCAGCGGTGGGGTCTTGGATAGGAAGAAATGGATTATTGAGATTCCGGAGAAAGGGAGGAGAGAATCAAAAGAATACATATATATATATATATATATAGCAGAACGATTCCCATCGAAAGATTAAAAGTTGGAAAGTGTTCAGGGTCGATGTGGAGTCCCTGCGTGGCGGATCCGAATTAAGTCGGGGTCCACGCGTGCAGGCAGATTTAGCATTGGAGGATTATCGGAACGCGGCGATAGTTCATGCCGTAGGTCGTAACGTTCGAGAGCAGCAACTGGGTCCTTACTTATATGCCCGCTATAACCAGAACGTTCGCTCGATTTAATAGCCTCCCGTGGGACTTCTCCGTCCATCGGTTAGGTAGCCCGTGTCTAATAAGAGTGATGACCGAGCAGCCGGAACGCCGGAGGGTAAGATTAACATCGCAAGCACGAACCTTCCTCTACCACCACCACCACCACCACCACCGTGCAACCATAGCCCGCACCATAGGAAGCAGCACGGTTTCGTAATTTGCATCTCGTTGAAAATTTTAGTTGGCTTTTAATTGTCCGGATGGACTCCGCGAGTAATTTTGCAAGACTCTGCATAAGACAACTATAGCCACTTTCCTTGGGTCCTGTACAGCAGCGTTTCTCAGACTTTGTGCATGCTAAAAGCAGCTTTCGTTAAGACATACTATCTCCTTAGTGCACTAAGTATTCCATAATCCTACCTACAAAAGAGAACTTTCATAAGTACATACTTTTCGACAAAGTAAATAAGACTACGGTTTCTTTACGCTTGAAAATATTGCATCCGGCTAAGATGAACGCTTTCTGCTTCCCTTGTTATACCTGGATGTATATTTTAATATGGTATACGAGTGTACTCGGCTATCTATAGATATATATCGCGTGATCTAAAAATTCTCGAGGAAGGTATATAATGTTGCGGGTGTTGAATTTATCAGTGCTCCATTGACTATCCTGTCTATCGCACCTTCGCCTTTTTATACGAATGTTCTCCACCCCAGAACCCTCTGTTCCCATCGAGTCGGCTCGGCAAGACTGATAGCAACGCTCACGTAACTCCGTGCTGATTGAGGTAAACTAAAGTACCTGATAACTTCGAACCAGAAACTCGTACTGCGAGTACACATACACTCGCCATATTGGATTCGCCATTACGACGGCTCCTGGAATACGACCTCATCGTGGATCCAGGATTACAGGAAGCATCTCGGATTACGAGCTCTGTGGTTCCGAAACGCCATATCGCTCGGAATTGGTTTCTGTGGGACGTATTAGGTAGAACGCTCTAATTGCGTTCTGCCTCGGTACTAAAGACGTTATGACGATGTCCGTTGCAGCTACTTGCTTTATATTCTTAAGTACAAAGGATTCCGCGGCCACTGATTAGAGCAGTCCTCTATATATACCTACTTCCTTCCGCCAATTTCTCTCACGTAAACAATTTCATCCGGAACTCGAATCGGTCGTTGAACCAGCACCGATTCGTCATATATATAGAGCTATTGAAAGCTATCAACTTCGGGATATAATTTATAATAATTTTTTATAGAATTTTTGTACTTGATTTTCTTACTCCTAACACCTCGATGGATCTTTATGTATATATGCTGGAAACTTTGATAAGATGATATAACGTAACACACGTAAATAAGGTAAATCATGTTAGGGTTGTTAAACAGACGTAATTTTAAGAGACTCTCCAGCTTTGTGATTAAACTAGTGGTGTGAGTTGTGTGGGTTAAACAAGGGACTCGTTATATGTCTTAAGGTTATAAAGTTTTTAGCAAATTACAATTACCAGCATTGCTGCGTAAAGCATCTTACAGGCTGTGATTTTAAGATAAACCGTACAAGATAATTAAGCTTCGGTGTGAGAAACGTTTACTTTGATCTTCGCTGCAGCGTGCATGTAATATAAAATTAAATCTCAGTGCTGTTATACTATACACGAACGTTAATGAAATCCTAACCAATTCATGGAAAAAGCTTCGAATAGAACAGTGTAACGTATTCTGTTTTTCGCATGTGCATATATATGTATATATGTATACACTTTTAGCATAATTGATTAGATTTTTACACGAATTTAAAAAGCACTGCAAATCGAATTAACTTTATGGGTTTACAGCTCCGCCGAAACACTGTTTCAGCGATATTCAAAGGCGAGATTAGTGGTTCGATTACTATTTGATCATTGCGGTATTTGGTAGAAATTAGATCTTTTTTTCACGAACGATTAAGCGCGCATATCGGGCACCGAATTAATTGCTTTGGAAATGGAGAGTATAGCGGCTCTAATTTATTTTCCTGTTTTACTTCACGAAGATAATTCTCGCAACAAGACACACTGACAGCCGTCATCGCAGGTAAATTAGATAAAATCTCGTGGTTTCATGTTCGTCGAGCGAAAATTACCTGAAAATTAGCGTGCAGTAATGGCTCCGATAATTGATATTCGAAACGAGACCGACCTCTCTCATTGCCTCATATATGACACAAGCTGTTTGCTACGTTGTTAGCCCGTCTGGTCGGGTTAACTGTTTTCATCTACGCTTATGCGATGCTCCTCTGATGCTCCAACCATTATCCTCACATGCTACACGTAATCGCAAAGGAATCCTCTATCGCGCAGGATTAATTGAATCTAATTGAATTAAATAATAATTTCCAAGTTGAAATATCTTGTAAATTATAGAGAGAACCTGCGAAGACTCTCTGATTATTATAACCCTGGCTCGGCGATTTATTATTCACTTTCCAATGGCGAATTACATTTTTATTATTAATATCGTGCTTTGAATTTTCTGCAGATCACGTGGCTCAGACGGAAGGATAGAATAATATTGACAGTTGGTACTACCACACACTCGAACGACAATCGGTTTGGTGTTACACGTTCCGGCTCTGACTGGGCTCTTCAGATACGAGGTGTCACCCTGGACGATGCAGGCATCTACGAATGTCAGGTATTTCCCCTAACCACTCCTTAGCGTGTTATACATACATTGCTTGTACCTACGTACATATATACACGTATGCCAACGGCAAGTGTCGCTTCCCGCCCGAAATACCACAATGTGTTAACCACTACAGCAGTACGACACAAGCATTTCCTGTGTACAGAGTTTATTCAAATAAAATTTACACGCTCGCACTATAATAATAGAATTTTTAACGAATTTGCAAAAAAAAAATAAAAATTCTCCAGCAATACGACATCAGCAATAACTGTATGTAAAGTTTACTAAAATAAAATTTACGCGTTTGCACTACAATGATAGAATTTTTAACCAATTTGTAAAAAAACAAAATAGATTCGCCAAATTAAGAAATATAAATTTAATATTTTGGTCTATATATAACTATATTTTCATGGTTGCAGATAACTTCTCATCCAGTGCAGCAATACTTTGCACGTTTACTGATAACAGAGGCGTATTCCATGATACCAGGAGCACCGGATCTTCACGTGAAGCAAGGCTCGAGTCTCCGACTGGAATGTCAGCTCATAGCAGCGACCGAATCGCCGCAATTTGTGTTCTGGTATCGTCAGGGTCGAATGATAAATTACGACGACGATCCTGGACTGAACGTCGAGCTGACAAAGAGCGGTTCCATTCTAAGTATACAAAACACTCAACCTGTACACGGTGGAAACTATACGTGTGCACCGAGCAATGCGAAGCCCGCATGCGTGATGGTTCACGTGATAGAAGGTACGCTTGCACAGGGCGACTCCATTTTCCTTTCCTTCTCTCTCTCTCTCTCTCTCTCTCTCTTATCCAACTTCATCCCTTCGCACGCCACAGCACCGACAGAGGAAATCACTTTCCGTCGAAGGAAAAACGGCGACCATAACTTACCACGGTGCTCCTGCTGCCTTCGAAATTACGGAAGTTCCTGCATCGGAGCTTTCCTGTCAATAGACGCTGCAGCTCGGATCAATGCGGATCAGTCCACAGCATGCTCAGTCTCGCGGAACTTGATTATTAATTAAAGCCCGACGGGGGGTGTGATTAAACGATCGTAGAAAGTTAATTACGAGAGCATTTAACGGGATTTACGAGCGCGTTCCCGTTTATACTCCTCGCCGAGTATCTGCAGAATCTCGGAGGAGCCGACTATACGAGTTGTTGTCGAGCTGGTCCAACTAAAAGCTCTGCGGTGCATCCCTCAGCGGCTTTGTCTTGTCATTTAACTCGATAATGACGCATTGCCCCATACGTACCTTCAACTTTACTATTACCCAACATCGTTGACCCGTGAACTAGGCCAGCTCGTGCCTAACCAAGTCTGCCTTGCACGATTCGCAAATTTCCCGCGGTTTCCTAACCATCTAATGTGGTTATAGTTTCGTTGTGTATATGTATAGGAGAGGGGAGGTGACGTTGTATATGGAGAAAACATAACAATATCGAGCCAATAAGTTCGATCAGTGAAAAACGTCGTCTCCTTGAGGAGTATAGCTACATATATATATATACATGTATATAGGAAGCACGTGACCCGAATTGGAAGACTCTCCTAGTGGCTTATAGCTGCAGAACGCACTCGCAATCTACCTCGTCCATACGGCCCAGCTCGTTTAAAACATCATTCCTACTGCCGAAAAGTCCTTCCCCCATTCCCTTCGAGCTTTTTACTCCCACGTACCCTCAACGTCACAACCTCAGCCATTTCCATCCTTCGCTACTTTCGCCAAACTAACAAGTCGAATTCCTAATCCGGTTTAGGAGCTAAAGCTCTCGGAATGTGCCGTGCTCGGAATTTTCGACGCGACCTTTGCATACGCTACGTTAGGATTAAACGGATTATTTAATCGGTCACAATTAAATTCCTACAAAGTTCTTGAGTTCCCGCTAATCTATTATCAAATTAGACCAAGTTTTTGGCTCGGAACGAATTTATCCGGGAAAACAATTATATTCGCTTGAAAACGCGATAGTTCAGTTTTGCTTATATATATGTGTGTATGTGTGTATTGGAAAGGTTATGATAATATACACAGCAATTGAGAATGTGGTAATATATATATAAACATCATATATTTTTATTGGATTTAAATCATCGAGTAATTGGTCAATGGAGTTATATGTAGTCATTTTCAATTAATTAACCTTTATATACATATATACATATGTACTATATCGATCGAAGCTGGCAGTCTGACGTTTAGCCATAAAAGCATATCAGCCTAGTGGACTTTATAATAGTGATCTCAAGTTTGTACGTAATCTGGTTGCAGAAGAGGAGAAACCAGCAGCCATGCACGGGGGTGACAGGAGGAACCTAAGCCCAGCGATTTTGGCGAGCAACTTTCTAGTTTCCCTGTTGGCAGCAGTCAGCTGGAGGATACCCAGTTTTACGAGTCTATACCCAACGTGAACACAGCGTGACAAGCTCAGCGCCTCATCTCGCACAAGCGCCCTTACTGGAGGATGCTGCCCCGCAGTTCGACGGTCCAAGAATCGCAAAACAGTGACTAATTTCGTAAACTCCGCTCGTCGGGGTCTCAAGCGTCAGTGGGATTCGTGACTCGACGTGATTCTACCCCCCCCCCCCCCATCCCTCCTGTACACTGGTGACGTAACCGAAGCTGCAAAAAATCATGAAGAAACCTCGCCCCCTCAACATATATACCATTCGTGTGCAAATTCTGCCAATTTTTATGCCTGGCGAGATGAAAACCCTCCACATCGGATCCTCCCTCGTACGTACTTCCGGTTTGGTCGGAATCTACGGTGAATCATTGAACGAAGATGAAATATATAGGACCGGAGCTGCTTCACGCGCGATCTTGCCTATGAATTTCTGTGCTCGAACCACTCGACGCTTGGCAAAGTGACGTAACGAATACAACAGCTGTTTTCCCTCGTGTAAAGTGTCCCTTTGACGAATTTTATTATTATTCCTTCGGAACGGACGAGAGGCTGGAATATTCGATGCCGCCTTTTTCAATGGTTTCTTTCTTGTGATTGGTCGGTGAATCGTGAATGTGGAGAACGAGCCACACTTGTGAATATAAATATATATATATATATATATATTAATAATGAACTGTAATGCATAACAGAAGGAAGAGGGAGAGAGGGAGTGTGTGCGTGAGAAATGAGATATATATATATATGTTTGGAATGTGTGAATCGGGTTGATGAACTTACACCATGTTCCTTGCGTGTTGCGATGGACGACCTAATTATAGGATACTTGCGATATAGAAAAAAAACAAATGCGTTAAATCGTTCATATTTTTTGTCCTCCTTGCAGAAAGAGCAAGATGGTGAACGAGGTTGTGGCAAACGCGTGGAAAATACATCGATTTCTCTTGCGATTCGGAGAAGAACCGATGGGAAGAATAGTCTGGCAGAGGAAACGACATTTTCATTTTTCATGCAAGCTTCGCATGTTTACCGAAGAGTCCGGGTCAACGGTGAAACTCTCCCTAGCAATATTGGTAATCCTACGAGAAAAGAACGCGCACCAATCGTCTTTTTAAAAAGCATCCCCCGACGGAACATTTTCTCTCTCCTTATTTTTTTACTGGATAACAATTTTAACTTTCAAACACTCGACAATCCTCGGCGTCGTTTTAACCGAACGCTGTATCACCCGAAGCAAAAACGTACGAAGCTTTCTTAAATAATTTCAGACCAGACGTACATTTGTTTCGTGGAGGAAAAACAAGAGAATTAAAGATTCATTTCCGTTCTCTTGCTTACGCGTTATAGCCACAACTCGGTTCTGTCCTTTCGCGGAACGAGCAAAGAATCGGAGTTGCAGAGTCGAGTACTTTTAAATCCTTCTTCGCGGAATTGACTGTAGGGTTACTCCATATACGACAGTCCGTGTTTTATTCTTATATAACGTTCGGATAAAGGTAACGAGACGTATAGGCTCGAGCCACGTCCCGAAGCGAGGCAGGGGACAAAACCGAGAAAATTGGCCGGAATCCCGATGATCGAGAAGCTCCCGAACGACGAGAAAGGTGACGTCCCATAATTGCGGGAGGGACTGACGCAGTTCGTTAAACTATATCTTTCGTCTGTGCGATCAGACGGTCGTTTTCCTCGTACGTGCATTCTTCGTACAGCCATTCTTAACAGTGTATACGTGTGAGCCTCCACACACTCGCAGAAACGTTGGCCAACGTGCTTTTTCGTGTCGCAAAAGCAAAGTTTATCATGGCGTGATTGTCCAACCTGTGATTGTCTCTCCGATGAAACGAGCGAACGAATGAACGAACGAATGAATTCCCCAATGGAATTCTTCTTGGCTGTGGAGAGTATCGGTGTTCTTAAAAGCCAGGTGTGCGTATCCGCGACAACAAACACTAGTACAAAGGGAACGGACTATAAAAGTACTTTGCTATACGGAGATACCGTACATTTCCTCTTGCCACGCAATCCGAGCTCGACTGGACGCTCGCAGGTACACATATATATATATATATATATATATATATATATATATATGTATAGGTTGTCACGTATACGTCGATCGCTCTCCGAAAGAAATACCTACTATACGGAACGAGATATACAATATGGCGCCAAATGATCGTGCGCGGAGTAACCCTAATTTATCTCGATAAGTGGAATCGATGTAAATAATAAGAAACATTATTCGAATTAACAAAATTCAATAAAACATTAATCGTGATAAATTATTTAAGAGAGCGTTTGGTCATTCTTTCAGCCAACTAATGCACGATCATTCTTTCTTCAGATGCCCGGGGGAATTCGGGAGAACAATCAGGTAAGTGGAAAAGGATGATGGGTCGTGGATGAGATTATTACGTCTCATCTGCATATATCTTAATTAAATCAAAATTAAACCCGATGACAGTGCAGAGATCTGTCGTTTTCGTCAAGAATTTTAGATTATTAATAAGATTAAGTGGGTCCTTGGGGAATTTCTCGTTAATTAGCATGCGAATAGATCGATTACGAGGCACCGGGAGAGCGTTATGGAATTGTGATTAATCGTGCCATCAGTAGAAAATTATACGAGCCCTCGATCTCCAGCGACCCCTCTTCGATCATTCGGGGTAGTCGCAGTATACATACACACAGTGATAAGCTCGGTTGGGCGGAAGGACGACTGGCACAATTAACGTAATAAAAAAAAAAGACTTCATTTGGAGGAACAGGTGTTAATCAGTGGATCGTGCCATTCGTGCCTCATCACGGTGAGGCACCGCGCGTTTCTCCTTCTTCCTCTTCCTCTTCTTCCATTTCTTCTTTTGCAGCTCGAACTCTTCGCGATTTCGTGCTTCCATTTCTCCTATACTTTATCTCGCGCGCAACCTTTCCTGCTGTGCGCTCCTACTGTCTTATTTTTTACCTGCCAGGGCAGCCTCTAACTTTAGCGATAAAAGCCCGAAACTCTTTTACGGGTGGTAAATTGAAACGCTTCAGAAATAAAACGAAGCGCTACTCTTACTCCACTCCCTATCCAAAAATTGGTAAACTCCCTTTCGCCCCTGAGTAAATATGATGCAAAATGGCTTTGACGAAAAAGCTATGCAAACGACTTAATAAACTCTATCAAACTTTTTTAAATTATTCATTAATTGTTGCCAATTTTAACAGGCTCCCATGGCAATGTTTGCCAAGCCCTGCAAATCTTTACGTCGTAAAAAATCAAGCTTCCCTTCAGTGATCTCTTTTATATTTGTGACATTACTATTTCTATATATATATATATATATGTTCCAATGCTTTCTTTGTATAGTTTACGAGTTATTCCATCAGTCTCGGTGAAAAATGCATAAAAATAGCGTCGAGTGATAATAATACATGCATTTGGAAGTATTTGAGCAGTAAAAATTTCATTTGCAACTTTTTCCTGCTGTTTGCAATATTCTGTTTTAAGCCATTATTGCACGTGTTACTGACACAAAACCTTGCTATGCAACGGCTGTTTATGTGATGCATTGCGCACAAAAATCCAGCAGGTACGCGTCATAACCGCGTATACATTAATACCGCTCGTACAGTTTATCGATGTGTTTGTAGAAATAACAAAAACAGCTAGCGTGGAATTAAATCAACGCACTCCGCTTATTACAAGTGCATGTACGTGGCGGTAGGGGGGGGGGGGGAAGCTGCAAAAATAACAGATTGAAGAAAACAATTAGGCAAAACACACGCGCCTGGATGATAATACGATTATTTCTGGACATTCGTGTCTATTTCGTATAATCTGCAGTTTTTTTATAAACGCTGAACTTTTTCAGAGAATTGCGATAAATGTTTGAACTAAAATAAAAACTGGAGCCGCGTGTATCTAGGTTACAGTTATACATCCATTGGCGCTATCTTTATAATGCGATAGCAGCGTTTCATTATAGCAGAGCAGTATCTTTATATGATCCAGCGAGTTCGTCGTACAAATTGCATTATATACGGTATATCTAGCTTCTTATATCCACAATGCGAGCAAAATTCCGTGATGTTAATCCACCTTGGGGGCTTAATGTGTCTAAGCGCTAAGCGCTTTATCTTGCCGATTAAATCGGAATGGAGCAAAACGCCAAGAGGATTCAGACGATTCCTGATCCGCAAACGCATTTGAGCGAAAATTTTCCGCGCGTTGAAAAATCCAAAGAAACGGTCCAAGCTGGATCAAAGAAAAGACTTTCTATTCATGCAGTCTCCGAGTGAGATAAAATTCCGTCGTCCATTAAACGTCACCAAAACCAGGTTTAGTTCTTTTCATCCCTGCACCCTGCGCAGATAAATGGACAAAAAAATATTCTAGGACATTGCTCGATAGAGCCTAGCGGAAGGATCGACATTAATGGGACAGAGTTTGGTTTCACCCGGAGCCCAGACTCACCTGCTGGCCGATGCGTGCACCAGGAAAATACTCCTCGTGTTGTGATAAATCCTCGACACGATACTCGATCATAAATATGCGTGCTGCTTCCACGCTCTTCTATATATATATATATATATATGTTCCAGCCTTCGTCGTGTATAATAAGTATATATACGCCATGGATGACAATGGACAGCGATGACTCCGAGCAATTACCACCGATACGGCTTTATGACAATGTTTCGCCCACTGGTAGTTTGCGATAAAGCGTATTACGCCCCTGTACAATACCAGCCAACGAATTTTATTATTTTCTATAGCTATTCTCTCTCTCTCTTTCCATTACCATACAACAACGCTTGTTCGTGGATCGTTGTCGTTGCTAGATCATTTATCTCCTTAACGACTTAATGTCCTCAGCCTCGCGTGGACCCTGTACATATACTCACCGATGCTTTTCTCTGCCTGATTTGTGAAACCAACGATTCAATGAACGGATTCACGCCATTTATTTACGATGTCCCATTTATCCCTAACTGGAGTTTTGACAAAAATCCTGCAAAAAGGATGGAACGCCACTGATTGACTCGAATTTTGGAGAAAATAGCTTAGCGAAGAAATTTTCTGTACAAATAGCTATTTTATTCTATAATGGATAGAGGTAAAGCCGGTTTATCCGATTATTTAACTGTCAGGTAGTACAATCGTGCTCTGCAATGGGGTTGTTGCGTTTTAACAATACCAGACGTGATAAGATCTCGCAGCCAGATAAACCAAAAAAGCCAAAAGTATTACTCTACCGTTTGTGCAATTTTTTGTTTCAATAATGTATATGTTTTTTTTTTTTGTAAATAATGAGATTATGGTATTTAGAGAGCGGAAAATCTTTATATTCAATGTGAGTATGTATGAGGGGCTTGCAGATCGAATTAGTCATTGTTGGTAAAACTGCAGCAGAGATATATACATATAAGTGTTTCGAAAAGATAATATTTTTAATACAATCGTTCTTTGTTCGTTTCACATCAATCCAACTTTACACGGTTTCTCTAACTATATATATTTAACGTCTGTATTATATTTTCTAAATATACATTCCTATAATTCGCTCTCTGTTATTCGAATGTCCTATCGGAAAGAGTAACATAAAACAAAAAAAGGGAAAAAGAGTAATATACAGATGACGAGCTCTATACCTACAAACCGAGTAAAGAAAGCGTTTAAAAAGATTTAGTACAGATTAGCACACACTGCTGCTTATATTACTCATAAAACGGTTTATAGAGCTACTCGCGGATTTCAAACTGCACTAAGACGCAATTAAATTTATTGTCCAGTATTTGCATATTATAATTTAAAAATTCAGTGCTTCGTTACATATATATATATATAGTATATATATATTCGAAAATATTCTTCGTCATAAATCATCATGAGCTGCATTGTACCTCGGACGCATTATCGACGTGTCATGGATTATGCTGATATAGTTGACGGATTTGAGGTGGATGAACGAACGGAATGGTAGCGCCGGGGCGGATCCCATCGAGATTCAAGAAAGCTACGAGGAATATTATACGTTGCCAATTTTAGTTTCTGCTGAGTTTTCACTTTTGGCCAGTGCTTATAGTTGCAGGTGCACCATCAAGTTCCTTTTACGCGTTTTGTCCCACCCATCGTAATGTGGTTTATCACCCAAGCAGAACTTCTCACCTTTAAGCCCCATCCAATCTGGTCGTTTGTAACTTAAAAATGGCTATCGAGAGATCCTTGTTACCTTTCCTGTCAAACTATCACGTATACTCCACAGCATAAAACTATCGAGAAGATCATAAAGTTAAGGATCTGCGGAGCTTACGAGCGGTTACAAGGCTGTACAAAGGAGAAACATGGCTTTGGTCTTTTTTATTATCTCGATAAGTAAACTGTAACCGCACCTCAGTCCTTACATTGATCTACCGTTGCGTGTATTAGTACGAATATTATTTGATTAAAATATGGCACAAACCTAAAAACCTGCTAAATTTACGAAACATTATAATAGAGCAAAATTGTCAGAGACATTATTTTGGTCCTTATCACTATTTTGATAAGAGAACTGTGTATATAACTACATCATATATAGTTATTCACTGATCTGATAATATACGTGTATTACGAATACTATATTTGATTAGACTCTGGTAAAGGGGAGAGCGTTAAAATTCACTGACTCGTTTTTTCTTGTACATATTATATAGTGTACCAGAGGAAATGGAGTAAGCTTGCGTAAAATTGGAGCTTGGGTGGAATCCGCAAACATATTTGTCTAGGGTAGCACGCGACGCGGTTGCGCTTTATGCTGAATGATACCTCGTATTACGTTCTATGAGTCGCGCTTGACGTTGAAAATATCGCGACTCGCGTCGAGAAACTATCTTCGTACCACAGCGGGATGTTTTAACATCCTATTTAAACTTTTAAGACTCTCTATTTCCGCAAACACACTAGCTTCGAAGTTCCTTTAGTTATTTCGCTTTAAACATCATTGTTTGCATAAGTTTCTTTTTGTAAAGAGAACGAGAGTTTACACAATAAAATATTCTTTTATTCCGCTATTTCGATCAGTGAAATTTTTAGTTGGGCAAAATTGAAGAGATAAAAAACAACTGTTTATACACAACTATATAAAATCTTATTTATGAGGACTACAGGGAGAAAAATAAAGCTTTATATAGACTCTATATATATATATATATATATATATAGGTCTAAAATGTCGTATTGGGAGATACGGTTTCATATCGCTTTTATTGAGCTTTATTAACTTGATTCGTTTTGCCCTTACTACCTCGTAAAAACAGGTATTATGCCTGCATTCCAGTCCAATCTGGGCTAGTCAAAAATACTTGAACTCTTTGTGATAACGTCGTTTCCCACCAGTCCCAGGATAGCCGTAGAAAGCTCAATAGCATTATAGTAAAAGTTTGACTGAATTTTTTTTCCTTTTTTATTAAATAAAAACGTTTTTTCAATGCTGTTTGAACAAACACACGAGATACCGAATTAATTTAACATTCGTAAGAGCCAACCCTTTTTGTTCCTTTTGCCTCATTCGACACAAATACTCAGTCCGTCCTATTTCCTATTGTTTCAACGATGCTCAAGAGAAGATGAAAACGCCTTGTCTTTGCTTCATAATCGCTCGAGGTCGAAAGAAACGGAAAGCTAAGTCCGATATGCGTCTAAGTTTTTTTTTTAAACAAGAATAAACTATGAAGAAAAGTATAATGGGTGGAAAAAAATAAAGCCTTGAGCAGAAGAGCGAACCGATGAGAAGGGAAGCTCTTTGCGATTATCTTGTAAATTAAAGGAAACATGAAATATGGATGAGTCTTTCTGCTACGTGTATCGTAAAGTAGCGCTGTTTGTTTGGAAACCGTAGAACGCTTGCCTTATATACCCGTGAATTAGATTAGGTCTCCGTGGGATTTAAGTCGACTAGACCAAATTAAATTTATTCCTATGGGAAACTAAGCTTTATAGTATACACTTTGGTATCGAGACTCGTTCTCATATATCCGAACTGCAAACTGCATTGGTTTGGTTGACGCAAATAGGGTAGTGATTTTTCTTCATCTTGAACTATATTAATAATTTTTGTACAGACTGTACAGTAAACCTATATGTATATTCACCGCCAGGAATTTAATTTAGACACGATTATATATAGGGAGCTTTTTATTTTTTGACGTTGCTTCATTGGATCTGTTAGAGATTTTCTCAGGTAGATAGGGAGGATATATATATCTATATATATAGTTTAGGGCCCGTGTTGCCGTGAAAGGCACGAGCCAAGCTATGACCCGCGCTACGTTTAATATTCATGATATTTCCTCACAAAGTGAGATCCTTTGCAGGGCAATATAAATGATAATTGCGCTTCGTTGCTTTAGCTTTGTGGCTCGACTCGTCGCATTAACAATCATCATCCGCGGATCCGAACTTTATACGGAAAGTTCGATTCGAGAGAGGTAAGTGTAGCGTAACCACAATGTAGACACTCGGAAATGCATAATTACCGCGGAAGTTCATGTATACTGGTGCGTATAATGCACAGTCAAAGAAATTGAAACATTATAGTACACACTACACTGGAAACTTTATTAATATAACATGAATCCTTGTCCAAGGGAGCTATAGTAAACCGAAAGGACGGTTGTTAGCCACAATACCAGCAGTATGCAAAGATTTAAATATAGTAGTCGTTGTTCGTTTCAGCTGGCTCGACGTTTAATTATTAGATATAGGGGAAAGTTGGCTAAGTTGGCGATGCTAAGCTTGAATTTCATTTTAAAGCTTTTAAACTCTTCAAGGGAATTCAAAATTGCATAAAATATCACTTAGATATTTTACTGTAATGAAGAATTTTAAATAATTAAAGTTTCTTTAGATATTAAATAACAATAAAAGTGTATAATGTATTAAGAAAACAATAATTTTTGTCATCTTACGTTTTTGCTGGTAATGATAAGCTTTTTGGCAAAAAAAGGTAAGATAATAAACTACAAGGCAAAATAATTATTGAACTAATTTATCAAGCCTATTGAATTGATCTGTGGGATGTGAAGTTAAAAATATAATTTAATAATTCAGAGAGAATTTTCACTTCGTTGTGCATAACATTTGCTTAATTTTTAGCATTTAAAGCATTGGTACTGTATATAGTAAAAGATAACCAAATTTAAGCCATCTAAGCAATTTATGGAAATTGGAGAAATAGGAATAATTTAATTAAGATCAAAAAATAGGGATTATTCAATATTTCACCTATAGTTAGACAATCAACATATTTATTTATTAATAGCAACAAATGAAAGATAGAAAACCTTTATTAAAAAAATTATAAATTTTTATTAAATGTGTGTGAAAGAAATAGGTTTTCTAATTTAACCCATAGCATCTTAAAATAGAGTATCAGTTGTAAGAAGTAAAATTAAAATAACAATATATTTCTTTTAGGAGATAACTTTTGAACGAAACTATGTGCTGCATTTAAGCACTATATCATCTCTTCCTTTATTTTTTCACATGCTATATAAAACCAAGAAAAGTGTTTTTTTTTAATCATGTTTCTTTTCTCCGCTTGTTTCAACTATTTTCATATAAAAGAAGCATTCAATGATAGCCGCTTTATGAGCTATTTGTTTATATCGAGAAAATGGCAGGCTTTGAACTTGTTGTTACTGGACGTCATATGGCATGGTCCAATTTAGAAAACTAGAATGTAGTCCAACTTCAATATCTCATTTATAAGTTTAAAAATAATAAAATAAACACATTTTAAACTGTTTTTAATAAAAATTAAAACCTGCAAAATCTATAGTTGGAAGCGAACTTTACAAAAAAATAAACTTGCTTATAAAATATTTAGACTGAATTTTTTTGTTCTAAAAGTTATTTTCATTTTCAATATCTACTATATTCCTGAATACCAATATATCTAATTATTCATTATATACTACACACAAATATAACTACGTGTTTAATAATTCTTAAAACGATTACAACAATAAGAATTATACGCTACACTTATGAGGAAAGTAAGTTAAAACGAATCACGTCTATATAAATTAATAATGCTATAATCCTTTCTGTCAGTTCACACGTTGCCAATAACGCAGATCATTGCATGGATGATAAAATAAAGCTTCGTGCTCTTTTCACCAGTAATACCACTATGCAACTCTTTACTATTATCATTATCATCATACTAAAAAATTCAAGGGGACCAAACGAAAGAATTCTAAATCATACACCCCTCATCAACTCGAAAAAACTTATTTTCACATTGAAACGTTTAAAATCCAAAATTAATTTAAAAATATTTTCTGCACTCTATGATCATTGTAGCGAATGACGAATAGCGTCGTATCTTGACCGCGAGCTTCACCGAAAAGCAGTTCTCTCATCAAGTAATTCCGAGGAATTTCGGTGGAGTTAATCTCGCAGAATCATATCGTATTGCGGAGAGGGGAAAGCTCGAGGACGTAGCACGTGCGACTTGATGGAGGCCAAAGGGAAATACAGAGGACAAAGACGATTCCGAGGTGGGGATAAGGAGGGAGGGATGCGAAGGGAATGCTTCTAGATCCTCGTGGATTACGTACGTGATTGTACGACAGTGACGTCACCTAACCATTGTTCCTACGTTAATATACGACCAAGCATAATTCCCAAATTACGTTGCGGCAACGCGATGCTTCCGTCCAGCCGATGGCGTACGTACGTATACGATAATAGTTTCCTGCATAATAGTTTACTAATGCCTTTCTCATTATCATACACGTCTCGCTGTAAGCTATCAAGCATAAACGACTGACAAGAGCGGCCCAATCGATCACAACCCTGATTGATCTCGCCCGAATAAATTAATTAGCCGCATAATCAGCCATTTCCATCCCTCATTCACCGCACTTCCGGTTGGAGTCTTGTCAAAAAATAACGTTATAAATAATAACAACGCTGCGATGCCATATATGTTGAATTAAAATCCTGTTTTTCGATCTGTCGAAGCCAGAATTCCATAGCCCACTCGAGTAAGTATTCATTGATCCTGAATAAAATAGACCGAGGCGAAAAAAGAAGCCTCTTCTTGTAGCTCTTCCCTCATTCTCAAATGGTTCTAGCAATTTCATCAAAAGAACGGTCGTTTACGTCGAGGGAACGCCGAAACATTCAATCTTCATTCTCTTTAACTGGATTTAGATTTTTGTTAATCGGCTGGAAAAAAAATAGTAAAAAAATTCAACCGGAAGTCATCAAATCGCTTTGCATACCTGAGTCTTTGATATATGTAATAGAACGAGTAAACTATTGATCTCTTCTGTAATGTACAGAGAGTAATGGAGATTAGTGTAACGCACCATTGCAATTTTCTGGATCTTGAAAATAATTTAAGTGTGTGATGTGGTTCATTTATGATTATATATATATATATATATATATGACCAAGTGTTACCAGTGTAATTCTGTACTTCTAATGTGCTGAGACTATCAAAAACGTTTTATCACATTACGTAGATAATATATTACACTAAGCTTAATCGCTATGACTCATTTACAGTTGCCAATTAAAGCTAGCGTACCATAGTTTAATTGCTAGCTATAATAACTTTTATCTCAGGGGTGCAAGTATTCTTCTAATTAGTCTACATATAACGATTAAAAGTAATTACTAATAATTGGTCTAAAATCCATTGAGATGCATTTGAAACTAAATCCGAAAAAAATTTTATACGAGAGCATTTATCAATATTTTTGTTTTATGGAAACAAATTTATCTTCATTATTATATGGTTTTCTCTATAATTCATACAAATATGCATTTAATGACTAAAGGCTTTCGGTGTAAGAAAACCTTTTATTGTAAATTGAAGGAAATCAAATTTTGTATTTTTTTTATCAATCATGTGATATTTTTATAATTATAGCAAGAATATTTTATAATTCGATAAATAAAGGTATACTTTATATTTATATTAAAATTCACGTATTTTCTTGATACGAAACAAATTTTCGCAAAATCTATTTTAGAATTTTGGTCAGACAGTGCTAGTAATCCTCGCTTACCAGATGTAGGTAACAATTTTTGAATGTATTATATTTGTTGGTATGTAAAGTTATTAATATTGCATTAGATTAAGATACTGAAATAATATAATAAATGAATTTATTTATTGTGAATTCGTCGCCATATGAAGAAAAATGTAGTACCTGTGTGTGTGTGTAAAGCTGAAAAAAAAGAGAGTAAATTTATAGGAACTTTTGTGAAAAAAAGAGTCCCATACTTAGAGGCACGTTCAAGATTAGTTGGCATCGTTGGCATCCAAAAAATCCAAAAATTCACAATACGTATAGTATAATTGATGTGACATAAACTGTATAATTTCGGGCGTATAACATTTGAACGCTAAGAAGTGGAACACACCCGATCGACAATGACGACAATATCCGTAACAGTGACTGACGACCAGTTCTGTCCATCCATGGCACTCCAATCTGAGTTGCCACTAATGGGTAATGTATGTGACTCTCCTTCACCGTATCACATAGGGCGTTTTCCACTTAAGGCCCAAAACTCTTAGAATACAATAGTTCATGTGACAGATTTTATGTATTGCAAGCATTTTCGGCCTTGAATGAAAAACACCTACAGAGCAGAGAACAGGAATATAGTGGGATCTGTGGGGAGAAAAAATACCCGTTTTTGGCAACTCTGACGTCTCTGGCTTCATTATTAATAGTCCCTCCATCTATGACATCTACAATGTGGTTACTCGCCTAAGTAGTATCAGAGTCTGATCAGACGTCAATCGTCATTCCGGTCATTCACGTTATATTACTTATACATATTACCATTTTGTTGGACTGTCACAATAATGCTCCAGTGACAGAGGTTATAAGCGTCTCTGTTGTAGCTTTATAACTAATGCTAAAATGTTGAATAAAATAGAAATTAGTAAGTATTTCAAAATTTTATAAAATACTAAAACTCTTTAAGAATAAATTTATTTTTATTTAGATATAATACCTCATGACTTGAGACACGAGGAAACTATTGTACGTATTGCTGATACTTTAGATCGCCTAGACTCTGCTGTTACTTATATATTTAATTGCATTAATAGCAGACTTTCAGAAAATACACAAAGGTATGTTTGGGAAAGTCAATTATTACTTTTGTTCAATACTAAAAACTTACGAATTTCTGTTTTCCAGACTATCTATTATTAAAGACAGAGCTAAAAATCTTGAAGGAAGATTAAACTATTTACAAACAAATTTAAACTTGAAAGCTGTGAAAATGTATTCTGCTGCTAAATATCCAGCTGCTCATACTTATAAAGAATATCAAAGGACAATACTGCATAAACAAGCAAGCCTGGAAACTTTACCAAATACGTATAAATGTTCTGTACCTATAGAAAGTATGCCTGATGTTTATCTGTCGTCTAATACTAAAACTGAAGATGGTCAATATGTAGCCAATACTAATCTTCAAGAAAAGCTTCAATTTTATCATGTTAGATCAAAGCAAAGTGAAAATCAGGCTAGCAATAAAGAAGGAAGGGATTTTTTTCTACAATTATCATCAATCAGCTCTTTATTATTGTATGATAGCATGGATAATCCATATGAGAAGAAATTAAATAAGCCCCTCAGTGAGAGCGAAGATAAAAAACAAATTGAGGATGCACCAGATTCAATAATTCAGCCTTGGAATTCTTTAGAAGCAGAGAGAGCTTATAACTATTTGTATACGCCAATTCTAGGAGAAGTAACTTTTATCATTTTTAAATACAACATTTTACTCTTATGTGAATCATTTATAAATATTAAACAATTATCTGTAGGTCCCACGGATAGATGTACCATTAACATTGCCAGATTTGCCAGGCATTGTGGATGATGAAAAGTTTAAGCTTGATTTAAGTTCTCAAAATCCTATTGCACCATCTTCCACTGTAACTACACCTACTGTTCACTTAGATTTACCTACACCAATAGGAAATGAAATTATGGACACAATAGGTCATAATTCTCTTGACTTGCCAGTAGTAATGGGAAATTCCGATGGCGAAGTAGAAAATTTACCACCACCACCACCTCCTCCTCCACCACCTCCGTCAGATCCACCTACAGTAGATATTACCGAAATGACTGTTCCTCAAAAACGAGTGGAACCGTTTCAGCCGCCCCCTCCTGCTCCTCCCCCACCTCCTATACCAATTGAACCTGCTGAACAATCTGAAAAAACTGTTAAAGCTCCTCTTTCTGGTACACATGTACACTCAAACGTGGATGATTCCCGATCAAGCTTAATGGCAGCGATTCGTAATGCCGGTGGAATTGGAAGAGCTAAATTAAGGAATACAGCCTTAACAGATAAAAAGCGTGATCGGTTCTCTTCTGCCACTGTCGGAGATGATCTAATGGATGATTTACACGCAAAACTGGCTGCACGAAGAAGAGGTATTGCAGGTGACAGTACATTAGCACGGATGTCTAAACTTATTCCTCCTCCTCAAACAAATGAATCTGCATTGTCTGATAGAAACTCAGCCACTAGTGAATGTGACTCTCTACCTGATACTGATGACTGGGACGAATAATTTTAATCATGTAGAACATTGCCTATTAAGTTATGTGGTACAGGAAAGACTGCTCTAAATATTAAAAAAACTTGAAAAAATAAGCTTCTTTTTCATGAATATATGTACATATTTATTGTATTATATTGTATGATATAGAACACTGCAGTGGAATCTAAGAATAGAATACGGGCATACTGTACATGTATATTTTTTAAAATAAATCATTCTATACAAGTATTATTATTTCCAACAAGGAAGAATTTTTAATGTATCCCTAGAATAAGAGTCAACAATAATTACAATTTTTTCTATGCCAAGAGAAACATGTGCGATTACATATACTTCAATTCATAAACTATATATAAAATATTTAATATTATACACATATTTATCATATAGTCTTAAATACTGATATGTTGTATTTTGAACTATTAAAATGATAAAAGTGATCAAACAAATTATGCTGCTCTCACCTTCCACTATTCAAATTTGTAAAGTTTTGTTAGAAATGATTAATTTGTTAATAACTTAAATTATTTTCATCACATATATTTGAGGAATATAATTGATTTGATAATAAAAGCAAAATAAATTCAATACAAAATCCATGTAAAAAAGGTCGAGTTAAATTAGAAAAACATTAATGTAAAGAAATAAAACATTTCATTGACATTAAAATTAACTTTGTTTCATTTTCTAGATTATAGTACTATTATACTTTCATTAAATGATCCCTTTAATACTCTTATAAAAAATTGCATTGTTTAGTTGATCAACGCGCAGCGCTTTTCCTAACAGACCTGTGCCTATATATGCATATATAAATTTCATATAAAAAATAAGTCTGACAAGCTCTCAGCAAACGATTGTGCAGATGATTACATATTTGGAGCAAGCCAATTAAGGAAGTTCATTGCTGCTTCAAAGCCCAAGAAGCAAGCTGCGTTTGCAGGGAAAGCTCGTAGCATCACAGGTACAAATCCTTTATACAAGGCAAATGGACCTTCATTTTTTATAAGATGGACAAACACATCTCGTATTCCATTTTTGTAAGTCCCTTCAGGAGCTAAAAAGTGATGAAAATTAATTATTAAAGTAATTCAATAATCTGCTTAAGAATAAATTAAGTAAATCAAGGAAAATACCAGTCTGCAATCGACTCTTCAAAACATCAGGTGGCATGCCTACTACCCAATTAGCAATTCCTGCAGAGCCACCGGCTATAACAATTGGTATCAAACCAAGTTTACCACCATCTTCAGGAGACATCCATCTTTGCAGACATTCATAAGTCATAAAATACATGCCACTAGCGGGAACATCTGTAAGAAGGAAATTTATTAGAATTGTACTTTATATAACGAATTATTATATATAATTATTATATACAATTAATAATAGCGAGTAGTATGCGTGGGCTGTTAGATAGGAAACATCCTGTTTGATAGTGGACATGGAGGCATTTAGATAACAGTTAATAAAATTCAGTTTCCTCTGGACCAGCATAGTGGTCCTAGTCCAAAGCATTTTGATTTGTTTTATTTTCTATAAGTCATTAATGTTACAGAATGTATACTGTCTCAATTTTAATTTTTCTCTTCTCATTGGTAAATTTTCCTTATCTATTTTTGTTACCTATCAATCAATAGCTGATATGTTGTAAGAAACAACTTCTTATTTCTCTTTCAATCGCAAGCAGTGCATGGGCCAAATTATTGATATTGGTGGAGTATGGGAAAGTAGTTGTCCGCACGGATGTTCATGTGAAATACAGAAATTCTCGGACCTTTCATTACATCGGTGGACGAACATATACAAGATTTCATCGGTATGTTAAGCACCGGAATATAATTAATGACTATATTAAGTCAATAATAATTTTATAGGAATCTACAGAGAATTCTGAAATTAATGAAAATCCCTTTGTTAACGATTTATTAAAAGTAGCAACGTGCGTCGTTGCAGATAATCCTGAAGAACTTTTAGCAAAGCTTCCCTCGGATCTACAGGTTACTATTAAGACATTTAAAAATGTTTTGAAAATACGTTATTTTTAATATTCATATAGATTCTTTACAGGTTTTTAACATTCTTGAAACGGGAAGCGGTAAAACTAATATTCTTTTGCCTTCAACAGCTTTTCATCGATTTACAGACTTAATATCCTTGGATATTCAAGGCATGGATCCCAATGATCCTTACAAAAAAGAAACTAAAAGATCAGGGAGCATTGTAATGTCTGCAGATGCCTTATATTTTCTAGGAGAGACATTACTGTACTTAAATTTAGAACGTTTAAAGTTGACGAGTTTAAGTTCAATTAATAAAAATAAAGCAAATTTAATAGTCAAACGAATGAATTCCTCGCATGTGGATATTAGTGCGGATTTCCCATTAACAGCAAATGATAAAAAACAGAAAGGGCACAGACTGATATTTTTGAGCCAGCAAAATAATGGCCACAGTGAGGACAAAGAAATTCTTCCATATGATATTTATAAACAAGAAATGGAAGGATACAAAGAAAATATGGGACTTTTTACTGGCCTTAACACCCTTACCTATCTAAGAGTATACGACTGTGAATTATCAGATATATCTTGGCACATGTTTGATGGCTTAAATAATCTGTTGTATCTGTCACTAGAAAACAATAATTTAAAGTTTATACCAGAGTTTTGTTTTTATGGTACTCCAAATTTGAAGATCCTATCTCTAGCAAGTAATCAATTGCTCACATTGAACAGCATAGATCTAGCCGGGCTTTTAATGCTAGAAAAGTTAGATCTAAGAAAGAATAATTTAACATTCTTATCTGAATTATCATTTCCTCCATTTCCAGAACTAAAAATTGCTAATTTTCAAGATAATCCATTGGATTCTGTATTCCCTAGGTAAACAAAACTTATATTCTTATGTGTAATAAATTAATAAAATATTTTAATTCATTACAGTACATTTGAAATTATGAATACAACTTTGGAGTTGTATCTTGGAGGTATAGAGGCAAAATTGAAGTTACAGAAAAACTCTCTTCTTGGTTTGCAGCAATTACAAAAACTGCAACTTTACAATGTAGAAATTTCATTGCTAGAACGTTTTATTTTACAAGGAATGCCACTACTTAAATATTTGAAAATGCAAGGAAATATTTCTAGCATAGACTTTGATGCATTTATTGATCTCAATAAATTAGTGGATTTAGATCTGGGTTATTGTCACCTTAAAACAATATCCATGGATGCATTCTATGGCTTAGAAAATGTAAAGCGTATTGATTTATCCTATAATGAGCTTGAATTTATACCTTCCGGACTGTTTGCTGTGCAACAGCAAAAGGAATTAAGTGAAATTATCCTCACTAATAATAAGCTGACGACTCTACCATGGGATTTTTTTAAGAATTTAAGGCTTCCTAATAAACAACTTAAGATTTTTAATATAAGATTAGATGATAATCCTTGGGATTGTTCGTGTTTAATGACCAGTTGGTACCTACATTTAGTAAGTATCTTATACTTCTTGTAACAGGAAAGAAAATACAATTTATTATATAAACATTATATAAAAACAGGTAAGCAAAGTTAAAGAAACTGCTCCCAGATGTGCTACACCTTTAAGGCTAAAAAACTGGGGAATTTTTCAAGCTCTTCGTAAAGGAGGCTTGCAATGTAAATCTTTGAGAAACAGATATATTCGCAAACCACTAAGAGTAATAAAATACAAGTATAATAATATTGATTAAAAATACATTACTGTAAAAATCATGTATAACCATACTAAAATAGGTACCTTTTAATAAAAAAAATACAAAACTAATACACAAGAAATACTATACCTCTCAATAGCGTAGCAAAGGATCCTTTGTATATGCTTCTTAGACCACCTTCTTTATAAAGTTTCTTTATGCAATCAACTGGCCCATTATACTTAGGTTTTATATCTGCATGCTGTATTTGCAAGAGACATTTAATTCTTTCACCAGGAGCCATTACAGATGTAGTAAATATTCCACTAAATGCTCCTGCATAAAATAATTGTAAAAGATTTAATTTTTCATCTGGTGTTTTTTGTTGTAGTTTTTTTCCAACTCCATATCCCAAGAAGCTTATGGCAAAAATTGGTGCTACTCCACACAATGGAGCTCCCATTCCTAAAAACAATTATCTAATTAAGAATTTGTTACTACATTTTTATTAACCATAATATTGTTTATTTTATACCTTTATATAAACCACTTAAACCCTCTTTAGCTACTGTTTTTTTAGCACAGTCCCAAGTTCCCTTATACAAAGCTAATTCATTTGGACCGGGAACTGGCATAGTTTGAAGTCTGACCTGCAAATTAAAATTTATTAGAATGAAATAAAGAAAACAGGTAGTTATGGAATAATAAGGATTTGTTTTTTTACCTATTAGTAAAAATCTTAGTAAATTTATCTATTTGATAATTTTTGAATTTGAATAGAATTTATTATAGCTTAAAGCTTTTACCAAGTGTATAAATTTTATCAATAGGTAGAATAAATAGCCCTTAATAATATTAACCTTACCTTTATTGTATCTAAAGGATGTCCAGCAAGCACAGTACATACTCCACCAAAACCACCACTTAGGAAATACTTTAGAGGACTTACAGAATCAGACATTTTGTTTATAATATTAATAACTAATATATAATATAAATTCCAATAGAGCACTAATAATTAACGAACACTTAACGATTAACTTAGATATGGCATGGAACCAAAATTAGGCCGGAAGGCAAGTAGATATATAACTGATAGTAAATGCAGTTATGGTTTAAACTAATGAAAAAGGTCAAAGGTGGTCAAAGGATCGAACTATCAAAGCGAAGTACGTAGATGCCATATGGAAACTAAAAGCAAAAACAATTATTATTACGTAGTTTTATTTAAACTTGTAATAAATAAATAAACATAATGGAGTAAACTTAGTGAAACAATATGTTAGCAACAAATTAGTTATATTACCAATTATCATAATTTCAGAAATGATAATTTCGTGTCGTACAAAGAAGCAGAAATAAAAATACAAAACTTTTAACACTGATAGTAAAAAGACTGAATATTAAGGAAAGAGCGGGGGACGCAGTGATAACAAAATTTTGCACGAGTATATAATGACCAAGAGAAAAAATATATAAGCCGTAATAAATAATTGCAGCTATATAAAGTGAAAAGTAATTATTAGGATATATTGATTTCCCTTTTTTTCCGATACATCCCGTAATTAACGTAATTATCTTATTTCTTTTACACTTTTATTATTATCGTAAAATTCTGTTACCACTTGCGTATTAAATATCAATACTATCTTATTCGAAAGAAACGTGATTTTCAACTCTACCGTTAGATGACACTACATTGATTTTCCTCCACAGTTCCACCAAGTTCCACATCACTAATGCCACTGATGATAGACGGCGGGATTTTAGTACCCCCACTCGGCCCACTCTTGACTTCCATAACCTGTGTTGTAATAGAATAGTAGTCAAAGTGGAAGTACCAAATTCCCGCAGTTTACCATCACTGATTTAATTGAGTGAGAAAACTGAGAAGGATGTCAGGGACGACTCGTGCGCGAACACCGGGCACCCTGGGCACTTCGGCCATGGCACTCTGGCAGTTGGCACCAGTTGGCACAAGGTGCACACAAATTGTATTTCATAAGACACTGGTCACTGTTGGATACTGTCGAATTTCCATTTAAATTCATTACCAAGAATGGGCCAAAAGGAAAGGACATGATTTCGTAATATCTAAACATTCAACTTGATATTTTGTGCAAAACTTTATTTTTCTGGGACCAAAAAATTGATCAAACTAAAACTACATCTAGGACCAAATCGAGTAATTATAAATAATTTTCAGGAAAATAAAAAAGGTTATGACATACACGTTATCGGTAGTGACTAAAATTCAAACTTGAAATAATCCTAACTCTCAAATCCTAAAGAATTATCTTTGCATTGGATTGCGAATCAACTTGATTCAATAATATGTGATATAATCATGGCCATGCGCAATAAATCAGTACGATAATTTTAATCAATTAATTTTAATATAGCTTATAAGTTTTTATATGACCTTCATTGAAGTTATTTCTCATATGCAGGTCAGTGTTGATCTATCTTTGAGTATTAAATAAAATTCATCAATGCAACTGTAGATTTCATTTTATAGTGTTTATTACTTTTTATTCTTACAGAGGAATGACAGCAACTATATTTGGTTTGGGCATAGGATTATTTATAATATTAGCCCTTTGGTTATTGGCTGCACTTATATTATTAATATCTCTACGTATTGAGAGGAGAATTGGTTTTTGTGCTGTGTTAATTGTTAGTGCATTAACCATAATTTTAATCTGTGTTCCAAGAAATTCAGAGCAGTCTGTAACTAGTAGCCAAAAGGTTTGTATCTTTAATCTTTCAGCGCATATTTTAATTTTAATAAATTATATCAATCCATTAATATTTTTCCAGTTGTATGATAGATTATTCGTTTGGCGTGTGATTTTATTGATAATACTTTCTGCCTCATCCATAATTGGGTTAGTTGGATATATAAAGTTTAAGTTATTGGAGCCTATTAGACCAATTAGAATAAAAAATTGGATTTTTTAAGCTTTTTAAGGTACTTTAAAATATATTATAATCAATAATCAAACTCGATTTTAAAAATAATTTAATTTTAATACTTCGGCTTTGTAGCTAATTTTTTTGACACATCAAGATGTTACACAAAGCATCAAAAGTTATACCAGCATTGGTACGTCATTTTTCCCTATTCCATGCAAACAAGAAAATGTTTAACATTATGAACAACAATGAGTTTGTCATCAAAGTGATGAATGGAAGTGTACCTGTTATAGTAAATTTTCATGCTGAATGGTGTGATCCATGCAAAATTTTAACTCCAAAATTAATCGAGCTTATAGAACCAATGGATAAGTTAGATCTCGCAATTGTAGATGTAGAATCGAATCCAGACTTAGTTCATACTTTTGAAGTAAAAGCTGTACCAGCAGTAATTGCTATCTCCAATGGATTGGTAGTAGATAAATTTATTGGTCTAGTGGATACAGACTCAATAGAAAATTTAATTCAAAAACTGACTGACTCAAATTTTCAAAGCCCCAGCAATAATGGTACAATAGCATAATACTCCTCAATGTCTAGTTACTCCATTTCTAGCCAGTGTTGCTTCAATCAATTTTCAATTTTATTGAAACTCTCAGACAAATAAATAATTACTATCAGTTCTACTACCAATGGAAGTATATATTCGTCCAATTTCTCATAACAAATTTTTGGATAGGTTTAACAACATTTTGTAATCACTTATTATGATAGCTTAATAGTACAGTAGAAAAAAAGGGAAATTGCCAAAGATGCCAAGTTCCTGCCTTATTATTTTTTCCAACTGTACAAATCCTTTTATTCTAGTTGTACTTACTGCTTGTAAATGCTGACAAGATTATACACTATTTTGTATAACTTTACACTAGGTAATTCTAACTTAAACTCCTTTATGTATTAAGAAAAAGACTAATAGCTCTATGTTGCAATATTTTTACTCAAAAGCTGAATTATTTAAGGTTGGACTTAATGTTTACCAATAAAAGAATAGTCTTGTATGTAAAAAGGTAACATGAGTTCTTTTTTTATTATTTATCTGCACAGTCGTAACTTGTATCATAAATTTTGAATTGGCTTAATTCAAATAATACAAAGCTGATAATTATTTTACATAAGTTTTACAGAATTAATTCTTGTAATAACTGCTGTTTGATTGAAAAAGTTCTCAAAGGTGTTAATTTGTATGAACTGAATACTGTTTAATAAAAATCAAGCTGAATTCCTCTTTACTTTAAAGTGTTTTTTGTTGGCTTAGTTAAAGTATTCCATTTAGCAATAAATCAAGGCAATCAGCACTTATACTAAATCGTCGTTGGTGGCGATTTGTCTAAAAGCTGATTTAAAATGAAATATCAATCAGTATGCTACACTTTTCTTAAAAGAAGGAAACGACCAGACTTTGAAAAAAACTATGAATGTATATTAATAAAGTTCTGACATGTGTAGGCCTTTATTACAATAAAGAGAGGGATTCTCTATATAATAAAAAAATTTATGTTGAAAATACTACAAGTCCCAATGAACTAATGCTTAATGACCTAAAACATCTTTTATATTAGGTATATCACTTAAAGTGTAAAAAGATATAACACCAAAACTACAATCACTATTAAAATAATTTTTATATAAAACTTGTTTGATTTCAAGGGAGACAAGATGGTAGGAATTATTGGTTTAACTTTAGGAAGCACACTGAAAGATATATAGAGCTCATCTTTAATCTTTTTTTAATGGAACACCATATATTTTTATATCGCATATTGTTGAAACTTATGTCAAGAAGTTTTCAAAACTCTAATGAATTTATCATTTCATCTTATCATTCATTAGATACTTCGATTGAACTTATACATGAGCAGCTATGCGCGTACGCATGCTGCATCAAATAATTCCCAATTTCAAATCGAAATGTCTATTAAACGATAAAGTGAAATGATAATTTCAATAATGTTTTGTAAAACTGTTGAGATGAACTACAAAAATAAGCAACAACAAAAAAATAGAGGGCTCCATATGACAAATTCAAGATGATCTATATGTCCTTCAGCATTCTTCCCGAGGCGAAATCAGTAATACAATATTACATCTCCCTCAAAGTTAAACAAATCTTGTATGAACCATTGTTTAACAATGATGATAATTTTAGACACTGTTTCTTTGGAACACTTTAAATTACACACCCGGTATCTATATTATAATATAATGTATTAATTATAAAATCTTTTATCGCGTACTGCTATTTCTTCAAATAATATTTATTATATTATAATATAATATGCAAGAGAAAAGTCAGATATTTTCTTTTAAATCACTTGTATTGAAATGTTTATAGAATAGGATATTTTAAGAATCTAGCGAAAATTCTAGGCGTAAATAGACTTGTACGACTTTCAAAATAAATTATTTGTTTCTCCCTAACCCCGTACCTTACATAACGGCAGCAAGCGATACATAAGTGTGTAACAATAATTAAAAGACTAGCTAAAGTTTACTTCATCAGTCAGGTGCTTCCAAGACACCATGATAAGGCAATGCTGTGACTCACTGGTTACTTGCAAAAAGTTCTTCATGCAAGCAGAACTCTGTTATAATTATAAGATCAAAATCATGATTCTGCCTATAATTGCAAAATTTTTGCAAGCAACCATTTTTTCTTATTACTTAATTAACCAGTATATACGATCTGAACATGTTTTATATTTTCAATGAATAAAGGAGCAGAAAGGAATTTCCCTAATATATATATATATATATATATACAATTCAATTGAGACACTTTCCAAACGGTCTCGCGAATTTTCTTGCAATATTAATATATATATATATATATATAATCTAGATGCTCAACCAATACAATCTCATCCTTGAGAAGTCAAACACGAATCATAAATGTTCAATAATTATAGATTATGAAGATTTCCAATACCGGCATTACAAAGCGAAAACGCATGTCAACGATACGACGTTATTTGAAAACCGAGTTCAAACTTAAGCATTTTAGACACGTCATGAACTACTCTTTCTAGTAAAATTGTCAGATATTTAGAAAAAAAATGTATATAATTGCTTTTATATTATAAAAACGATTGATAAATCGTAAAAACGGATCATTTTACTAGAAGGAGGGATTCCTAACGAATTCAACAAGTTTAAGAACAACAAGATCCGGTAAGAAATAGCGCTGTACTATGCGTGATACACTTATTTTCCGAAAAAATAATCCTAAAATATACATGGGATCAGTAAAAAATAGCGATCGGAAGAACTGAGTTCTTGCTTGCTTGATCTTTCACTTCAGCACCGAGATTATATTGTGGTTGGCACGGGCATCGCTACGATCGAGGCCCTTGAGGGATCCCGTTAATTCTGTTTAAGGTTTTTTGTGCTTATGCATATCGATATGTCCTGTAGGAATTTTAAAATTTTCACGAAATGTCATGCTGCTGAAAATAAAAAACATACTGTTCTTCAAAAAAAAAAAATCCCATTGTTTGAATATATTACTTTAGAGTTAAAACTATAATGATATTTTTCTTTCAATTAAAAACGGGTTGTTTAAAAATTCTTGGAATTAATAAATTACTTTATTCATTACCTAATCATGAAATCAGGTAAGATTCACACACAGTAAAACTTAGACTCATCGCATTTGCATAAAAGTTATTTATCTTCTATTTACACGTTAATTATACGAAATAGTTAAAAAAAATGTAACAAAGTGTAGAAAAACACGAACAATAATATGTACAAGTTTCCCGAAGCTTTACTCGTCACCAATTAATATTGTTAATTAATGTACTAAAATCATGTTATTATTGTTAGAATATTTTACAAGATGTTTTTTATCGAACAAATTATAAACAATATTTTGGCAACGAGCAAAGCTCATTGTAAGCGGTACTATATAGCTCGAAGATTTTATAAATTACACGCTATATTGTGATTCAATATCTGTACCTTTTACCTCGTAATGTATCGTACTCACGTTTAATATAATATACAGCACGAGATTCAACCTTTTACCAAAAGAATGAACATTACTCGTCCCTCTTTAGTCGTATTCCTTTCTTCGCACAGAATTATAAGTCTCTATTCACACAAACACGCAAGCATTTCTCTTCGAGACAGCAGTAAACTTTACACGTTTTGCAAGTATTTAATATTTAATATAAGATTGCACCACGCTCTTACTTTGAAAAATATGCTCGATGATTTTCTCGAATACCTAATGATGTATTATGAAGCAGGAAACATTTTCGTAATTACAAGACAGCTGTATGACTTTTCCTCTCTTCTTTTTAAGTATAATCGCTGAATTGTAAACCCCTAATTATCACTTTAATATTTGGAATGATGATTTCGTTGCAGCACCGATGTTAATAATAATTGTGGAATAAGTAGACTCAGATTAGCTCTCTCTCGTTATTATGAGAACTTAAAAAACAACTTAAAGTTCTTTTTTTTTCTTTTTACCTAAGAAACCCTCGATTGATCATCATTCTATAACTAACGTAAACCACCAATCATTTTTAAACCTCAGCCCCAAGATCTCGAACTCCTTGTTCCGCGATTGGAACGTATTTATCGTCGATCTTCACAAGTAAAATTACTTTATCCACGTGTGACCTACGATTTGGATCTCGATGATTGGGCGACCAACGATGAACTACACAGCCTTCCATTCCTCGTTCGGGTATCCAATGCTGCCAGCCTGAGCGCCCTCCTTGTTGTCTCATCTTCTCATCTGGCCAAATTACGTCTATTCTCCTTCCTAAATTAATTGCATCGTACACCTGATTAGGGTCCACGATCTGAGAAAAAACAACAAAATACTATAAGATATAAGTTTCTACACAAATTTAATGAAAAATTAGATAAGTAATATTTTTTCGTTCTCCTACATACTCGAACTCTCTGAAGAACTTCGTCTTTTTCGAACTTTGACGAAAAACTAGTCTCATTTTTTGATTCTGTTTTAATATCACTGTTACTGAGTAACCCAGCAAGACTAGCTAAAGTAGAACTAGTGGGTTTTCCAACTGATGCTAGGGATCCTCTGTTACCACTCATAGATCCTGTATTTCCACGACCTAAGGATCCCCGGCCTGTTGAACCACCAATTTGGCACCCTGAATCCATTGATTGTGATCCAGATGTATTGTGTCCTGATTGTGTATAACCTGAAGAATAATATCTACTGAAAGATTCTTTTATATATAAATCATTTTAGTTACTAACTGTGAACTCGGACACCCTAAATTTAAAATTGTCTAAATTAAATACCAGTATGTATATTATATGTAGTCATTGAATAAACTTGATCATTCCCAAATCCACCGTCATCCTGAGATCCGGTACCACCGGAGGAACAGCCTTGGCCGCATCTTCTTCTTGCCCTATTATTAAATTGTTTACATTGAATGAAATTTATAATAACCATTCTGCTATGTAAAACCTTAAATTTACCTTCTCCACAATGTTAATATGGTCATTTTTATAGTACTAAGACTCAATGGGCCTCCAATTATAGAGCACAATTGCTCGTTGGTCTCCGCGTAGCTGGTCGTTAACGGAGAGACATAAATTGGGTAACCTATCGGCTGATCGCAGGAACTGTTAATTATGTTTCTCAGTGCTTGTTTTGCATTCTGTATAGATCCACGCTCAGGATTCCGGTTTCTCAAATAAACTAATTCTTGTTGCTGTCCCGCCCACAAACCACGAACGCACTCACGATTCATTTTAATGACTCGAAAGTTTAAGTAACGCTTATTCAGCATTATTACCTTGTATTCGTCTATGCCATCGTCAAGGACATGCCTACGAAGATTATCAAAAAGCTGTGATTGATGTAAAATTTAAGAATAATACTCTCTGACAGTAAAAATTGAATAAATCTTACCTTATAGCCAAAAGACTAGGTGCACCACTTAGAACAGCATTTCGCCATAATGGATCAGCTTCATGACTTATAACAAGATTCTTATCATGGCTATCTATAGCTTCGTAGAGAGCCGGTGGCTCTATATACTGTTCGGGGCTCATAAAATGGTCCTGATGTAATTTCAATGCCATTCTTACCCCCTTAGCAACAACGCTTCGCAGTAGATCCACGTCGTGTAATACCCACTCATCCCGTGCCGAGGTTATACGAAAATCCCCTGATTATGAATAAATGTAATTAATTAATGAATATTAAGTACACAAACCAAACCAATTTAAGCAAATCCTAACCTTTGAATAATGCGTGCAGGCCATATAGAAAAAATTCGACATTGGAGGAAGTATTGTGGGAAGCAGTTCCCAAAACTCGCCTACCTAGAAGACTAAGCGCTAGACATAATGAAACTAGGTATGAATCACGTGTCCTTTCTAAAGTCTGAAATAATTTCAATGTCATAGTTTAGATATTTGGATGGTTCAGGTATTCGTTACATTAATTTGAAATTCTTAATAAACAGATCTTTGCACTACCTTATCCTGTTTAGCTGCGCAAAATTGAATCCAATCAAAGTAAACATTGCAGAAACTATTTCTAGTAACGCCACTGGCTCGAAAATCGTAATCTTCATCGATGTTTATATTGAAAACAGGATCAAGATCAACAAAATTTTTGTCTAATGTGTGTTTCAGGGCAGCTTTAATTTCAACATCTTTAAGCCATTGCTTAAGTTTCGGTGATTTGACAGCATAAAACACAATACTTTTGACGTAGTAGGTGACGAGTACTCTACGGAATTCGAAGACTTGTAGCATGGAGACGGCAGAGTTGTCGGATATAGAATATCCTTCCAAAACGTATTTAGCATTGGCTACTTCCCAGGCTAGCCAGCGCTGACTGAACGCAGCATTCACACTAAGAATGTTTGAAGAATGACTCATTTCACAGCAACAACAATTGTCATTGTCCTCAATACCCTCTGAAATAGCTTCTACCTGGAAATAAAATATTTTTTCATGAAGCCAAAGACGTAGCTTTAAAATAAAACTACACCAAGAAACAGAAAGACCAGTTGAAACGAGGCTTACTTCTCGTTGCTGGCAGTAGGTTCCTCTGAATTCTAGTCCACGCAGTTGAAAAGTGACCAAACCATTTCCCAATTGAATAACGTGGACGAGGCAATTCAAGTAATCTGAAGCAAGAAGGAAGCAATCGCCTTGCTCGACATTTCCCCAACGACCAAGAGCAAGATCTCCATAGAGGCTGTGCTGAAGAGATCTCGTAAGCTGCTCGTAGAAAATAGAATTGAGATTATTGTCATCGGCACCTAAATTCCTGTCGAGATGGGAAGACATTCTCGTGTTTGAGTGGTCAACTCTCCTGGTTTTGTAGTCCCTCTCCCAGAATTTCACAGGACGGACGTAGGACGAGACGAAAATGGCGCTTCCCAGTAATGGATTAAGAGGCGTAGAAAGAATCGCAGAGATGACAGCTTGCAAGAAGAGCATTGCCGAATGGGGAACTGAAAAAGGCTGGGCAAAAGCGTGGAAGGCGCTACCCCAGGTGATCTGCCAAGGCGCTATATAAGTCACTATAAAGCGTATCTTCAGAAGTAGCTCGTAAATCTTGGCGAAAGCTATCCCAGCCACAAAATAATCCACGAGGAAAGTCTCACTTGACTCCCGAAAATCCAACTTAAAAAAGAGAACGGAAAACACGAGAACTAGGTACCTCGTGGACGGATCCGAATAGGCTGACCTTAAAGACTTCAATCCGCACACGACGATAATTAAGGCACCTATACTCTCTCCAAATTTGGTCACGATCTTCGACGAGCATTCCGTCAGTGCTCCAAGGAAAACCACTGGGTACAAAATGTTTCTCTCCAGGAAGCAAAGACAAACATAAACTCTCTCAAACCACATAATTTTAACTGGTTCTCGAACTTCAAATATAGCATGTTCGTAGCTCCTTAGCACCGGCTTGGATAGGCATAGCCAAGGGAGTTCCTTTCTCAGTTGTGGAACGATATAATGAAGTAGAAACCCCAGACAGCTAGCGATTCCCCATAAAACCGGATTTAATTCTGGTTGGAGTGCTGTGAAAACCGTCGACGAGTGAAGCCCAAAGGACAAAGAGCCTATCACGGCACAAACTATCAGATCATTTTTCAATCTTGCATTCACTGTCGATCTTAGTTTTTCTGGTAGAGGATCCACCAATTCCGAATCGGACATTTGTTCTCCGACTTTAATCTTCACATCCTTTTTCTTGCCTGAAGTCCTTATCTTGGTCTCCTTGTAATTCTTCGTTGCACTTTCTTTTCTAGACGTATTTTCTATAATCTTCGCCTCCCTCTCATCCGTATAAATTTCTGGAGGCCATAAGTTGGTTTTGACAATGTCCCAAATCACGCTGGGATCAGACGATGATCTACTTAAATGATAAGAAATTGCTACCAGCATCCCGGCAAAGATGGAGAACAAAATGTGCTGAGATGACTTTGGTTCCGTTAACGCACCATAAGCGAATCCATATAAAATAACAACGGTGATGATGCTTCTGAAGAGACAGTAAATAGAAGAAACCAAGCTAGTCGTAGCATTTCCACCAAACAGATGAATGTCTAGATGTTCGCACAAGTACATCAGAAAAGTGTTGATTTGTGGAAAAAGTCCCAAAGAAAATACGATCGGGAAGCAAAGCAAAAATATTAGTAAAACGTTCCTAATTTGAAGAATAACATCATAATCCGCAACTCTAACGCCGTAAACTCTAAATTCTGAACTCTTAAGGTTCTTTAAAGATTCATTAATGATCAGAATAGAACCTGAGCATATAATATAGTAGACCGGCCTCGAGAAGACGATGATGCGATTGAATCCATGAGTGGGTGAGGCTGCATCTGGCTGAACAGATTTTAGTAAAGAATATTGGCAGCCAGCAGTGACGAAGCAGAATATAAAAGCAAAGATATCACGATAAAATCCTTTTTGTAGCAACAACAAACCTAAACCAGCAACTGCGACTGCCAAGAAAGTTGAAACAATAGTCTCAAAGGCAGTCAAGTTCCTGTCCAGAAGTGCCAGCAACGACAAACGATCGAATCTCACTTTAACATGAGGCAATCTTCCAATTTTCCAATTGTAATAATGTCTGGTGTGCTTGGATTTCGTTTGTGAACCATTTAACCCATCTATAAACCTGTTCCAGGATAGACTAGCATTGATATCAGCTTCTTGTCTTGCTGGAAGTGCCAGGACTGGAATCTGATTGTTGTTATCCGTTGAATAGGGGTTGAGATTGAACGGGCCCATAATATTTTGCACTCGATTTCGTTCCGGCATAATTTCTATTCTGAACATAGGATCACGCATAAGGTTTTCCGTGGTAGTTTGATTAAGATTTTCCGGATTGGAAGACCCGGAAGCTGGCAGTGGGTTCTTTGCTTGACTACTGGTCGGGCTGGCCACTCCTGGCGGAGTGTCAATTATCACTGTAAGGCCTGTCGATTTCAACGATAAGCTGCTAGTGCTACTGCTGAGCGAATCAGTGAGTTCTCCATTAGCTATTTGATTTCCAGTTGAGGCATTGGACTCCTCTTCATAAATACCAATGTAACCGAGTCTTCGCCCTTTCTCATCGCGGAGCCGAAGACCTTCAAAGTTTTCTTGATTAGAATTGGCTGCTACGTGACATTCACCATTCGGTATAGACTCCATTAAAGTAATTAGTTGTACGAGATGCTCATCTTGTCTGGTGATACGCGGTGGATGGGGATACCTGCTGTAATCATAAGCATTCATAGACCTTTTAATGTAACTATGTGTCCTATGGGGATTCCTAATTTTTGTACAGCTCACTCCCAGATCAGCTATTGCATTTGGATGTCCAGGAATGTTTCTATCGGAATTCAATAGCGCAGCCAATAATGGGGGTGGAGGATTTGGTAACAAAGTGCTCAATTCATTATTCGATCGACTGGTCGACTCAAATTTTCTTTCTCTATCTCGTTTTTTAAGCTTTCGCTCCGAATCCTGACGTTTTTCGTCCTTTAGGAGTTTTAGCTCATTGTGACGTAGTTTCAGTTCATCCTTGAGCCTCAATTTAGATAGAGGTTCTCTCAGACGTAGCTCCAATTCCAAACCTCTTTTATGATCAGATGATTGAATATCATCGGTATCCGAGGAAGGTTTTGGACGGCTCTTAGGAATGGCTCCCTGGTGACGTTTAATCTCCACTTCTTGAGGTAGCAGCATAGATCTTTTCTCTATGCCTAATGCTGTAGCATTATATTCACCACAACATTCTCCATTCTCGAAAAGCCAATCGATTCCAACGATACTTCCAGTACTCAAGGGATCGTCCAGTTGATTCTTCGATCTTTCCCGTTGACGCTTCTCTTTTCTGCACTCTCCATCGGAGAATTCGTCACTGGATTCGCTTGCATTGCTACATCTCCTCTTCGAGTTTAACCTTGGCTCTTCCAGCAAAGCGTCTCTGGAATTTGCTGAGTCATTGTCTGTACCAGGATCACCGTTGAAACTAGATACCAATTAATGAATAGTATGAAAATTCAATAACAAAAAATAAATATGACAATATGCATATCTGTTGTTTTTATGAAGAATTCTTATCTTCCTTTACCTGGAAAATCTATCTTCGCATCTTCCGGCGCTGAATCTCAGTTCTCTGCCAGAATTGGTTTTTCCCTCAACAGCTGCTATTCTAGCGAGCAACGGACTGTAAGAATCGCGACTGAAACCTGCCGAGCTCTCGTTGAATTGTTCATCGCTTTGCTCGGCTATTGGATGAACAATCTCACAACCGTAGCAAAGATATGGTAGTAGCTGCAGTTGACTCCTTTTCAACGTATTTTGCGGTAAAACCTAAAAAAAAAGCTTTTCTTACACACTTTTCAAAGACAATCATAACTGCACACCTTTTTCGTGTCTATTGTCTCCAGACTTTGCGGATGTAAGGGCAAATTATTGTCATCCGTTGCGCTTCCACTTTTATTTACAGCCCCAATGGTCTCCAGACTCTGAGGATGCACAAGTGGCTGCTGGTGTGGTTTTTTTGCAATTACCTGAAGGTGGAAAATAAATTATTGATAAAAATTGTAGTTAAAATATTTTTCTATTTTGCTGCGTCTTACCTCTAATGACTGTGGATGTGATGAGATTTTATTCTTTTCTTCATCCTCCTTTTTTGAGATTATTTCGAGACTTTGAGGATGGTCGTTTATTAAATGAGTTTCTATTGGTATCGAATTCGAATTAAGTCTTCGGACACTCTGATTTGATTTCCAATAAGGATAATCATCCCTATTCTGCTCTAATTCCAGTGAACTTGTTTGCTTAATTTGACTCTCTGAGCCAGTCTTACCAAGAGTTTGTTTTGAATGTCGAATTCTTGAATCATCATATTGGTGTTGTGCTAATTTTCGTGCTTCTTGCAATTTATATCGTTTCCTCCGAAATTCTAAATTATAATTGATAGTGTTATTTATCCATTTATAAAATAAAATCAATTATGAAAGGTAAAAGTAATACCATTTATATTATTCATTAAAATATCCATAGGACAGGGCTCATGATATTGCGCAGAAACTAAATCTGCTTCCTGTACATTTATATTAGTTACAGTTGGCTTACTCAATTGCTGAGCTTCCTCTGAACTTTCTGAACTGTTTTTTCTATGTATCTCTACTTTTAAATCAATGGTTGAGCTAGGTTTATCCCTGTTATATTCAGATGTTATACTATCGGCATCTGTATTTTGAACGTTGGGCTCTATATACGAATTTCTCGATGAACATTCCACAGGTGGAGTATCTGTTTTTCCTATAAAATATTAGAGTGAATTGATATCTACTTTTATAAGAAACTTAATAAAAATTTTAATTTAATAAACTGTTTAAATAATTTAATTTTTCTAACATACGGGCAACACCACGTAAAAACGCACAGATTTCGGAGTATTCCTTTCATTTAAATTTTCTTGTAATTTAATATAGTTCTGTAAAGGAAAAAATTCCAAGCAAACGAGTGTAATACAGCTATTTGGAAATGTCACTACGGCGATTTTTCATCAAATATTTTGAAAACTTCGAAAAATCATTATTTTAAAAATAAAAGAGATAGAAAATTAATACCAGTCTTAAAATGACAACCACTTGCAATGTTTCATAATAAATATACCTAACTTGTAAAGTAAAAATTTTAAATATACAACAGAATTGAAAACATTCCTTTAAAGTCCTTTTTGCTAGTCTGTACATTTATATGCATAGCTTTGAACATTAAGCTGACATGAGCCTTCTCACAAACTGCAGGCAAATATCTGTGTGAAAGGTCAAAACACATTAGAAATACTTGTTTTGAAGAAAGTTTCATTGCTCTTGAGTTAATTTTCAGTTATGATCTTCATACAAATTTAAATATTTTAATATATATCAAAAGAGGACAAATGAAGAAATGCCCTTAATTATTTTCTTACTAGAAAAATAAAGTAAAAAGAAATTAATTCTTTGTAAAGGCCTATGTATATCATTCTAAAACTAAAGGCCTATGTACATCATTCTAAAACTATGTTCAGTTCTTGAACACATAGTGAATATTTTAAATACAATCTACGTGTAATAACTCTTAACTATAGCCAAGAACTCAGACAACTTTTAAATTGTTTACTCAGATCATAAAAATTATGGTGCACATTTAAAAACTCTATCTTATGACACATATTTTTATATGAAACTATGTCTTCTAGCTGTTCATTTAAGATAGATTTAAACTTCCTATTCCCTTTATTTTCAAAGTTACAATTTTCTGGAATTTTTAAAATAAAATAGAAAATTATTCCACCACTATTTTATATTTGCATTACTTTCAAAAATATATGGGGCTTCTTGTACTTCAAGTGTATGCATTTGCTTGGAACTTTTTTCTCTTTAATATATTAAATTTAAAACAAAATTAATGCCAACACAAAATATCCTGAAATTTGTGCATTTTTACGTGGAATGGCCCATACCACTTAATACTTGCAGCTCTATGCCATGATCAGTTTGGTCTTGAGTTGCCTGCTCCCTATGTTTACTATGCCCTGATCTTCTCTTCTCACTTTCAGACTTTTGTTGGCTAACACTTTGTCCTGACTCTTCTAAACACTCTGTTGTGTCGTAAACACAATGAAGAGCATGGTTGATACACTTTATCATTCCAAATAGAATGACTATTGACGAGCAATAAGCTAGCCAAACATACAGTGTTGGTGGACAATACTAAAATAAGAGAGATATATAAATAATTATCGCTTAAGTAAAGATAACAAATTATTCTTAGCATCAAATAACAATAAAACAATTGTTTATAAGTAAAACAACCTAAAAAATTAGGAACTTTGAAAATAAGAGTTTTTTTATTAAAACAATATGCAAACTACTCACAAGGTATATGGTAAAGGGCAGGCATAGTAAAAATAGCCAGATGTAAAGGTGGAAGGTGTTTGAGAAAACATCGAGGTGAGGGTCGTAAAACCAGCCTCCTGTCAGGCTCGCCCAGACGCCCTGTCTCAAGATCTCCAACGTTTGCGAACCCATGCCAGTGGCCAAAGTTCTTCCTCACCATCTTTCCATATCACTCGAAGTCCAATCTTTTGGTTTTCTCCTCTTCTTCTATTTTTATTACTTTCCTTCTTAATATTTAACTATATCAGTTCGATCTCCTCTCGCTTAAAATTTCCACGTCGAGCAAAACCACGACAACACATCTTCCCCAACCTGGCTAGAGTCTGGACTGGAACTGGACGTCGGGACAGTGGACACCTGATATTATCGCAATCAGCCAATCAGTAAAATTTCAAATACCCAAACTCAAAGTCAATTGTTCTGAAGCATTGTTCATACTTTCCACTGTTTTGCTATACTCCTTTTACTATTTACCCTTCGCAGCTCGATCTTCTTTCTTTCTTCTCTAATACATACTCTATTGCTATTCCAATTTCCACTCTGAATAGAGTACCCAATTTTATTTGCTACTGCTGAGTGCTGGTGTGTTCTTGCGCCTCTTCTCCTTCCTCTCACCATCTCACCTACTTACTACTAACTGCTACTAACTTCTGTCTTCTCTCTCTCTCTCTTTCTCTCTCTAACCCACTCTAATCTGCTAATCTGTTTGTCTCTTTCTCTCTTTTTCTCTTTCTCTTTCTGTCCATGCTCACTCGCTCCCTTCCCGTTCCTATCCCTTCCTTCCAACACTTTCTATAGTGCAATTTTTGTTAAAAAATTTACAGCATTCGTTAAGTTGTCTATTTTCGACGCTATTATTTTGTTCGTTTTATCACATAAACTTCATATTCGGTTTTGGCCAAAGGTAGTATTTAAAAGTTTGTTTTTAGGAACATTCTAATTAGCCTAAAAATCGACACAATCAATCACAAATGGCACATTGCATTGCATGTCATATAAACTGTACTTTTGTGTCCAGTTCTGTAGATTTTTAAGAGTAATTAGAAAGAACCCTAAATTGCCTACATTTTCAAGACCTAACGCCACAAAAATTGGCTTACAACCACCCAGGTAACAGTAGTATAGATCCCGTGACATGAACTGTAATTTTTACTAGGTCTAGGGGTGCGTTCCGAGTCACGCATATGCGCGCAGTAAGCACTTAAATTCTATAATAAGGCTGCTTTCCAGTTAGATTGAAAATCGACACAGTCAGACACAATCGGATACAAATGTACATTTTGGGTGACATGCAATGTACCATTTGTGTCCGATTTATGTCTGATGACTATGTCGATTTTCAAGCTAACAGGAAAGCAGCCAAATGTGACATAAACTGGACATTCTTATGCGCTTTATGCGTAATTTGGAATGCATCCTAGGTATACTACATAGGGCTTGTTTTCACAGACTTTTAATTCTTTCGGCACTTCACAAGATTCTCAAGCAGAGTTGCCAAATCTCAAGCTCCGTCTGTAAATTGTAGTAGTACATATATATGTACAGTAATCGCCAGGTATGGCTTTCCCATAATTTTTCGATGCTTTTAGGAATCGCATTAAAAAGACCAGCGCTTTTACTTCGCGCACCTAAAGCCTACGGCACACTATGCTGAATTTCGTGCTAGAATGCTTGCTAGATTTGTGAGGACCAAAGAGATTATTATATTTAATTCACAACTGAATCATCATTGGTCTTCACAATTCTAGCAAGCATTCTAACACGAAATCCAGCATAGTGTGCCGTAGGCTTAACTCACTCGCTTGCTTCGTTCGTATGTATATACTACAACTATAAATTGAATCGTATGTGCTTTCAGCTATAGTGTATAGTAATCATTTTCCATGTTAAATTACAGAGCGAAGCTAGCTGAACCACACACGATTCAATTTTCCACTGATTTCCCACTGTGCACTACATACACCATAGGAAATTGATTCGGCGACCTTTCAGTTAACTTCACTTCGTACTTTTTCTACGAATTTCAAAGATGGCGATCAATTTTCCACAGTGTCTATACACTATTAAAAAAACTTATAAAAAACTTCGTCTGAGCTCGGTAAATTTCGTTATACACGTCAGATGTAAGCGGGAACTATAAATAGTATAAATGCAGACATTTGTTTAACAGAACATCATTTATTATAACATGCAGATGTTTTAAAATATTTATTAACTACATTTTTTATTGTAAATTAATTGCAAAACAGCATATATAATGACGATATTCACTTACAAAAGAATTATTTTTAAACGGCACTACGCGACACGAATTTTTTAAATGTCACTACACGGCGTGGAATTTTTAAACGCGCATTCATTTTAGAATAAGACCGTCTAATGTATAACAAATATTATTTTATTAAACTGTGGTAAGTTCATTTTATAGTTCATTTAACTTCAAAATAAAATAATGAGAATTATGGGTTAAGAGAGTCCTTGAGTCTTCTACTTTTAATCGTGTAAGCACTAAACAGCACACGCGTGTGCTGCACACTGACAATTTTTACGAGTTTTCTAATTATTACACTTCTTTTACAAATGAAAGCTTTTATTTTCATCACATACAGTATTCCATTAAATTATTGTATTATATAAAATCAATAATAATGAATGAAAATTTACTTAAAATTAATGAAACTGTAACAAAATAATTTATTTTAATTAAATTTACATAGATTTATTAAAGAGCGGTAAAATTTTATTAACATAATAATAAAATAGCACGTATTTGATGAAAATAAAACACTACATTATTTTTAATCGCGACTAATGCGAAATAAATGTCAGTGATTATAAAAAGAAACAGCGCGATTTACTGATAACTCATACGCGGAAATTTGATAGATAAACTGAATCTCGCGCTTCAAAAAAATACCATCCGGGACAGGTACTACTCGTTAAGATTCTTTTTCACTGGCTTTTAAAACGCTAAATTTGCCATATGATATAAAATTGTTAACATTGCAATGTATTAGCATAAGTATTTTCAAAAAAATGGTCAATCCGTACTTGGCAAAATAATCATTTTAAAAGTTGGTGAAAGAGATCCTACTCATACCGATAGCAGTCGCAACTGATTTGCGGAATATCTCAAATTGCAACCAATCATGTGCGATTGCTAATTAACCCGCCCACAATAAGCGATACCTGTTCCGCATAGCCCTCTCGCGTAGCGGGTACATCAACTCAGTTATCAATTATCCGCGTACCGGTCGTCAGTGGATCCGGCGTTGTGGTTTTTCGTAACCACTGAGTACTGACATTTAATTTAAATTAGTCGCGATTAAAAATAATTTAATGTTTTATTTTCATCACATATGAGCTATTTATTTTATAATATTAATAAAAGTATGCCGCGTTTTATAAAATTTAAATAAATTTAATTAGCTTTTATTATTTTTATACAAACAATTTAAATTTATTTAAGATTTTATTAATTATTATTAATTTCTAAATAAATTTAAAATTCTGGTTAAAATTTTTTAATAGTGTTGTGCAATTATAAGTATTCGGCATTGGTGACAATAAATTGTTTAAAAATTAAACTTAACTTTTCTATATAATTTCCGCATATTTAATTATGTCAAGAGGGAAATTTAAGTAATGCAGTTGGGATATTTTAATAGAATATATAGTAATGAATGCAGTGTGTGATGAAAATAAAACTTTTATCTGTGTGTAATTCGCGTAATAAATAGAAACTTTGTGACTACAGTCAGTGCGGAGCGTGTCTATTGTGTATATGTGTGTGAGTGCTGCAGCGAATAAAGACAGAAGCCTCAAAGACTGTTAAAGCCTGCCAGTTTTACTTTAATTATATTAAAGTTAAATAAATTAAAATTAACTCTATAAAATTACATGCAATAATTTATTTCTGTTACGGTTAGCGACTTCACTAAAGAGTGAGAGAGCGCGTTTAAAAATTTCACGTCGAGGAGTGTCGTTTGAAAAATCCGAGTCTCGTAGTGTCAGTCGATAAGTGCTCGTCGTGGAGTGCGGTTTTCCAGAGTAGTATACCTTAAAATAAAACTCGCGTCACGAAATGCCGTTTGAAAAATCCGAGTTTCGAAGTGTCAATCGATAAGTGTTCGTCGCGCAGTGCGGTAGTCCCGCGTAGTATACGTTGAAATAAAATTCTCCTCGCGCAGTGCCGTTTGAAAAATCCGAGTTTCGAAGTGTCAGTCGATAAGTGTTCGTCGCGGAATGCGGTTGTCCCACGTATTATACGTTGAAATAAAAATCGCGCCGAGCAGTGCTGTTTGAAAAATCCGAGTTTCGTAGTGTCAGTCGATAATTGTTCGTCGCGGGGTGCGGTTGTCCCGCGTAGTATACGTTGAAATAAAATTCGCGTCGCGCATACCGTTTGTAAAATCCTAGTTTCGTAGTGTCACTCGATAAGTGCTCGTCGCGGAATGCGGTTGTCCCGAGTAGTATACGTTAAAATAAAATTCGCTTCGCGCAGTGCCGTTAAAAAAATCCGAGTTTTGAAGTGTGAGTCGAAAATTGTTCGTCGCGGGGTGCGGTTGTCCCGCGTAGAATACGTTTAAAAAAATCGCGTCGCGCACTGCTGATTTAAAAATCAGAATCTGTAGTGACAGTCGTGAACTGCTCGTCGCGTAGTGCGGTTCTCCCGCGTAGTGTACGTTTAAAAGAAATCGCGTAGCGCACTGCTACTTTAAAAATCCGAGTCTGTAGTGTCAGTCGTGAACTGCTCGTCGCGTAGTGCGGTTGTCCCGGTAGTGTACGTTAAAAAGAAATCGCGTCGCGTAGTGCCTTTTGAATAATCCGAGTCTCGTAGTGTCAGTCGTGAAGTGCTCGTCGCGTAGTGCGGTTGTCCCGTCTAGTGCACGTTAAAGACAAGTCGCGTCGCGCAGTGCAGTTTGAAAAATCCGAGTCTTTTAGTGTCAGTTGTGAAGTGCTCGTTGCGTAGTGCGGTTCTCCCGCGTAGTGTACGTTTAAAAGAAATCGCGTACCGCACTGCTGATTTAAAAATCAGAATCTGTAGTGACAGTCGTGAACTGCTCGTCGCGTAGTGCGGTTCTCCCGGTAGTGTACGTTAAAAAGAAATCGCGTCGCGTAGTGCCTTTTGAATAATCCGAGTCTCGTAGTGACAGTCGTGAACTGCTCGTCGCGTAGTGCGGTTCTCCCGCGTAGTGTACGTTAAATGAAATCGCGTAGCGCACTGCTACTTTAAAAATCCGAGTCTGTAGTGTCAGTCGTGAACTACTTGTCGCGTAGGGCGGTTCTCCTGCATAGTGTACGTTAAAAAGAAATCGCGTAGCGCACTTCTGAATTAAAAATCAGAATTTGTAATGACAGTTGTGAAGTGCTCGTCGCGTAGTGCGGTTCTCCTGCGTAGTGTACGTTAAAAAGAAATCGCGTAGCGCATAGCTGCTTTAAAAATGCGAGTCTGTAGTGTCAGTCGTGAACTGCTCGTAGCGTAGTGCGGTTGTCCCGGTAATGTACGTTAAAAAGAAATCGCGTAGCGCAGTGCCGTTTAAAAAATCCGAGTTTCGAAGTGTCAGTCGAAAATTGTTCGTCACGGGGTGCGGTTGTCCCGCGTAGTATACGTTGAAATAAAATTCGCGTCGCGCATACCGTTTGTAAAATCCTAGTTTCGTAGTGTCACTCGATAAGTGCTCGTCGCGGAATGCGGTTTGTCCCGAGTAGTATACGTTAAAATAAAATTCTCTTCGCGCAGTGCCGTTTAAAAAATCCGAGTTTCGAAGTGTCAGTCGAAAATTGTTCGTCGCGGGATGCGGTTGTCCCGCGTAGTATACGTTGAAATAAAATTCGCGTCGCGCATACCGTTTGTAAAATCCTAGTTTCGTAGTGTCACTCAATAAGTGTTCGTCGCGGAGTGCGGTTGTCCCGTGTAGTATACGTTAAAAAAAATCGCGTTGCGCACTGCTGATTTAAAAATCAGAATCTTTAGTGACAGTCGTGAACTGCTCGTCGCGTAGTGCAGTTCTCCCGCGTAGTGTACGTTTAAAAGAAATCGCGTAGCGCACTGCTACTTTAAAAATCCGAGTCTGTAGTGTCAGTCGTGAACTGCTCGTCGCGTAGTGCGGTTGTCCCGGTAGTGTACGTTAAAAAGAAATCGCGTCGCGTAGTGCCTTTTGAATAATCCGAGTCTCGTAGTGTCAGTCGTGAAGTGCTCGTCGCGTAGTGCGGTTGTCCCGAGTGTACGTTAAAAAGAAATCGCGTAGCGCACTGCTATTTTAAAAATCCAAGTCTCGAAGTGTCAGTTGTGAAGTGCTCGTCGCGTAGTGCGGTTCTCTCGCGTAGTGTTCGTAAAAAAGAAATCGCTTAGCGCATAGCTGCTTTAAAAATCCGAGTCTGTAGTGTCAGTCGTGAACTGCTCGTCGCGTAGTGCGATTGTCCCGGTAGTGTACGTTAAAAAGAAATCGCGTCGCGTAGTGCCTTTTGAATAATTTGTGTCTCAAAGTGTCAGTTGTGAAGTGCTCGTCGCGTAGTGCGGTTCTCCTGCGTAGTGTACGTTAAAAAGAAATCGCGTAGCGCACTGCTACTTTAAAAATCAGAATCTGTAGTGACAGTCGTGAACTGCTCGTCGCGTAGTGTGGTTCTACCGCGTAGTGTACGTTTAAAAGAAATCGCGTAGCGCACTGCTACTTTAAAAATCCGAGTCTGTAGTGTCAGTCGTGAACTGCTCGTCGCGTAGTGCGGTTGTCCCGAGTGTACGTTAAAAAGAAATCGCGTAGCGCACTGCTATTTTAAAAATCCAAGTCTCGAAGTGTCAGTTGTGAAGTACTCGTCGCGTAGTGCGGTTCTCTCGCGTAGTGTTCGTTAAAAAGAAATCGCGTAGCGCACTGCTAATTTAAGAATCCGAGTCTGTAGTGTCAGTCGTGAGCTGCTCGTCGCGTAGTGCGGTCCTCCCGCGTAGTGTACGTTTAAAAGAAATCGCGTAGCGCACTGCTGATTTAAAAATCAGAATCTGTAGTGACAGTCGTGAACTGCTCGTCGCGTAGTGCGGTCTCCTGCGTAGTTTACGTTAAAAAGAAATCGCGTAGCGCACTGCTACTTTAAAAATCCGAGTCTGTAGTGTCAGTCGTGAACTGTTCGTCGCGTAGTGCGGTTGTCCCGGTAGTGTACGTTAAAAAGAAATCGCGTCGCGTAGTGCCTTTTGAATAATCCGAGTCTCGTAGTGTCAGTCGTGAAGTGCTCGTCGCGTAGTGCGGTTGTCCCGGTAGTGTACGTTAAAAAGAATTCGCGCAGTGCCGTTTAAAAATCATTTTTTTGCGAGTGCATAACGTCAGCGTCCTCATCTCCATCGCCATCAACATCACCATTCCCATCTTCGGTATTATTGCAGAATATGTATGAATTATGGCTGGGAATTCGCTGAATGAGTGAGTCCCACGGGTAAAACCGTGGAATTTTTTTTATTAACTAAAGAATGACCAAAAACCTATCAGTAGGTTACAGTTGGCCATTCTTCGGTTAAAATCATTTCTTGTTTTGTTTTTAATGTTTTTCAGATCCTCCGTATCGTCTATTTCTATTTTGCGCGTATTTTCTGTTTTTCATTAGGTTTAGATTGGCGTTATATGTAGGCTCTTTAGCTTTTTGAATTAGATAGTCATTATAGTTTTCGGTATTAGGTAGGGTATCATTTTCAGGTTTCTTAATTCCTTTTAAAATAAAGGGAATCACCTCAACTTCATTTTCCACGGAGATTCTATCTTCCCACATGTCCAGTTCAACTAATAAAGGCACATCTTAATTGAATTAACGTTCACTCTCTCGAGAGATAGATGCATCTCAATTAATAATTAGAATCAAATACCATTTTCCCTTTTTTTTATAATCGTATGTTTTTGGTAGAATCTTCGTATTAAATACCATTTTTGCCAGTTCTTGAAATTCCAAATTATAAAATGAAATATGGAAATATTTTTTTTGAAAAACCTTCCATATTTCAGGATAAATACTCGTTTTTTCAAATTTTATTAACATTTCTTTTTTTCAGGTGGAGTGGAAGAGGACTATTCCTAGGGGTAAGACTGTCCAATATCGATATATATTCGATATGGAATTCATACCAACCCTGTACCCTTTTCTCCATCAGTTGGAGAAAGACAAACTATTATTTGGAATCAAACCGTCATCAGAGGAGGACGTACTGACAAATATCCTAATTATTTTTCTACTTTTCATACTTGCTTAATTTTTTTAAGTTTTAAGAGGGACAAGTATAGGACAAGGCTGTCAACGAGTAAGGCTTAATTACCTGTCCGTTTACTTAAGTCCACATTTATTTAAATAATTTCAATGATAGGCAAATTTACTTTTATTACTTTCATTCATTGTTAATTCAAGTACAGGTGTTTATTGAGAAGTGGACTCTCGAGTGTCAACTGGCTCGGGCTGATCCTCCTTCAACGACTATCAACCCTTACTTACTTTGTCCTTGTGGACTCTCGACGTTGACTCATTAAGTTCACCTAATAGGGGTCCATCTTTTTTGATGTGTAAATCGTTTCCTCGACGTAGTAGTTCTTCGTGTGACAACTCGGATCCACACCAAGGGACAAAGAAAGTAAGGGTAATTAGTCACTGAGGAGAGTATCAGTCATGATCTGGTTGACCTTTGTGTGAATTAACATTCACGCTCGAGAGGAGGAAGCTTTTCAATTAACAGCTAGAAAGAAGTAACAATTTAGTTAGTTTCTCTATTCATTCACTTTTTGTAGCATGCTTTATTAATTTATATCTTTGTCTGTCCTTGAAATTCCTAATTAGAATCTGAAATGTGGGAATATTTTCCTTGAAAATCCTTCCACATTTCGGGTTGAATACTCGTTTTTTTTTCCAAATTTATTCTAATTTTTTTGTTTGTTTCAGGTCGAGCGCTAGAGGACCATGGATAGTGACCCCGTATCCAATAACGATATTAACCCTATAACGAATCGACACCTTTCATGCGGTCATTTCCACCCTGGGTTGGAGTGAGTCAAACCATCAATCGGAATCGAGCCGTCGTTGGAGGAAGACGTACAGGCAAATACATTCTTTTCTTATTTCTCATAATTGTTTAATTTATTTTATGTTTTAGGAAAGACGCTTATAGGACAAGGCTACCAAGGAGTAGGAAGTAAACACTCTCCGTTTACTTAAGTCCACATATATTTAAATAATTTCAAGGATAGGCAAATTTACTTTTATTACTTTCATTCATTGTTAATTCAAGTACAGGTGTTTATTGAGAAGTGGACTCTCGAGTGTCAACTGGCTCGGGCTGATCCTCCTTCAACGACTATCAACCCTTACTTACTTTGTCCTTGTGGACTCTCGACGTTGGCTCATTAAGTTCACCTAATAGGGGTCCATCTTTATTGATGTGTAAATCGTTTCCTCGACGTAGTAGTTCTTCGTGTGACAACTCGGATCCACACCAAGGGACAAAGAAAGTAAGGGTAATTAGTCACTGAGGAGAGTATCAGTCATGATCTGGTTGACCTTTGTGTGAATTAACATTCACGCTCGAGAGGAGGAAGCTTTTCAATTAACAGCTAGAAAGAAGTAACAATTTAGTTAGTTTCTCTATTCATTCACTTTTTGTAGCATGCTTTATTAATTTATATCTTTGTCTGTCCTTGAAATTCCTAATTAGAATCTGAAATGTGGGAATATTTTCCTTGAAAATCCTTCCACATTTCGGGTTGAATACTCGTTTTTTTTTCCAAATTTATTCTAATTTTTTTGTTTGTTTCAGGTCGAGCGCTAGAGGACCATGGATAGTGACCCCGTATCCAATAACGATATTAACCCTATAACGAATCGACACCTTTCATGCGGTCATTTCCACCCTGGGTTGGAGTGAGTCAAACCATCAATCGGAATCGAGCCGTCGTTGGAGGAAGACGTACAGGCAAATACATTCTTTTCTTATTTCTCATAATTGTTTAATTTATTTTATGTTTTAGGAAAGACGCTTATAGGACAAGGCTACCAAGGAGTAGGAAGTAAACACTCTCCGTTTACTTAAGTCCACATATATTTAAATAATTTCAAGGATAGGCAAATTTACTTTTATTACTTTCATTCATTGTTAATTCAAGTACAGGTGTTTATTGAGAAGTGGACTCTCGAGTGTCAACTGGCTCGGGCTGATCCTCCTTCAACGACTATCAACCCTTACTTACTTTGTCCTTGTGGACTCTCGACGTTGGCTCATTAAGTTCACCTAATAGGGGTCCATCTTTATTGATGTGTAAATCGTTTCCTCGACGTAGTAGTTCTTCGTGTGACAACTCGGATCCACACCAAGGGACAAAGAAAGTAAGGGTAATTAGTCACTGAGGAGAGTATCAGTCATGATCTGGTTGACCTTTGTGTGAATTAACATTCACGCTCGAGAGGAGGAAGCTTTTCAATTAACAGCTAGAAAGAAGTAACAATTTAGTTAGTTTCTCTATTCATTCACTTTTTGTAGCATGCTTTATTAATTTATATCTTTGTCTGTCCTTGAAATTCCTAATTAGAATCTGAAATGTGGGAATATTTTCCTTGAAAATCCTTCCACATTTCGGGTTGAATACTCGTTTTTTTTTCCAAATTTATTCTAATTTTTTTGTTTGTTTCAGGTCGAGCGCTAGAGGACCATGGATAGTGACCCCGTATCCAATAACGATATTAACCCTATAACGAATCGACACCTTTCATGCGGTCATTTCCACCCTGGGTTGGAGTGAGTCAAACCATCAATCGGAATCGAGCCGTCGTTGGAGGAAGACGTACAGGCAAATACATTCTTTTCTTATTTCTCATAATTGTTTAATTTATTTTATGTTTTAGGAAAGACGCTTATAGGACAAGGCTACCAAGGAGTAGGAAGTAAACACTCTCCGTTTACTTAAGTCCACATATATTTAAATAATTTCAAGGATAGGCAAATTTACTTTTATTACTTTCATTCATTGTTAATTCAAGTACAGGTGTTTATTGAGAAGTGGACTCTCGAGTGTCAACTGGCTCGGGCTGATCCTCCTTCAACGACTATCAACCCTTACTTACTTTGTCCTTGTGGACTCTCGACGTTGGCTCATTAAGTTCACCTAATAGGGGTCCATCTTTATTGATGTGTAAATCGTTTCCTCGACGTAGTAGTTCTTCGTGTGACAACTCGGATCCACACCAAGGGACAAAGAAAGTAAGGGTAATTAGTCACTGAGGAGAGTATCAGTCATGATCTGGTTGACCTTTGTGTGAATTAACATTCACGCTCGAGAGGAGGAAGCTTTTCAATTAACAGCTAGAAAGAAGTAACAATTTAGTTAGTTTCTCTATTCATTCACTTTTTGTAGCATGCTTTATTAATTTATATCTTTGTCTGTCCTTGAAATTCCTAATTAGAATCTGAAATGTGGGAATATTTTCCTTGAAAATCCTTCCACATTTCGGGTTGAATACTCGTTTTTTTTTCCAAATTTATTCTAATTTTTTTGTTTGTTTCAGGTCGAGCGCTAGAGGACCATGGATAGTGACCCCGTATCCAATAACGATATTAACCCTATAACGAATCGACACCTTTCATGCGGTCATTTCCACCCTGGGTTGGAGTGAGTCAAACCATCATTCGGAATCGAGCCGTCGTTGGAGGAAGACGTACAGGCAAATACATTCTTTTCTTATTTCTCATAATTGTTTAATTTATTTTATGTTTTAGGAAAGACGCTTACAGGACAAGGCTACCAAGGAGTAGGAAGTAAACACTCTCCGTTTACTTAAGTCCACATATATTTAAATAATTTCAAGGATAGGCAAATTTACTTTTATTACTTTCATTCATTGTTAATTCAAGTACAGGTGTTTATTGAGAAGTGGACTCTCGAGTGTCAACTGGCTCGGGCTGATCCTCCTTCAACGACTATCAACCCTTACTTACTTTGTCCTTGTGGACTCTCGACGTTGGCTCATTAAGTTCACCTAATAGGGGTCCATCTTTATTGATGTGTAAATCGTTTCCTCGACGTAGTAGTTCTTCGTGTGACAACTCGGATCCACACCAAGGGACAAAGAATGTAAGGGTAATTAGTCACTGAGGAGAGTATCAGTCATGATCTGGTTGACCTTTGTGTGAATTAACATTCACGCTCGAGAGGAGGAAGCTTTTCAATTAACAGCTTGAAAGAAGTAACAATTTAGTTAGTTTCTCTATTCATTCACTTTTTGTAGCATGCTTTATTAATTTATATCTTTGTCTGTCCTTGAAATTCCTAATTAGAATCTGAAATGTGGGAATATTTTCCTTGAAAATCCTTCCACATTTCGGGTTGAATACTCGTTTTTTCAAGTATATTTTTGTTTTCTTTTTGTTTCAGGTGAGGCGGCGCCGCCTCCCTCCCCGACGGTGTGCCACCTTGTCGTGGTGGGGGGGCTCACTTCTACAAGATCCCTTCCAATTAGTAAATGATTCGAATTAATTTTCTGATCTTTGGGAATCTTGTAGAAGTGCCAAGAGCACACCACACCTTAACGGGAATCCGTATACCGACATTACAGGGCGAAAACTATTTCGCATGCAGCGTCGTCATTTGTTGACGGATTGTAAAGTTATTACAGGCTTTTGGAAATGCCAGAAACTTATCTACTAAGTTACGTTAGGAAAATTAACAAAAAATGAAAAAAAATTTTTGTTTAAATAAATATATTAACATTATTGAGAAACAACAATTAAATCGCAAAATCCCCCAACCTACTTTACTAGATAATGTTCATACGTTTCCAAAAAGTCCACAAAAATGCAAATCTGTCAAGAAATGACGATGCTGCATGCAAAATAAATAATGGAAGAATTTCGTGTTCGGGATGTCGCCAGCACGAAATTCTTCCATTATTTATTTTGCATGCAGCATCGTCATTTCTTGACAGATTTGCATTTTTGTGGACTTTTTGGAAACGTATGAACATTATCTAGTAAAGTAGGTTGGGGGATTTTGCGATTTAATTGTTGTTTCTCAATAATGTTAATATATTTATTTAAACACAAATTTTTTTTCATTTTTTGTTAATTTTCCTAACGTAACTTAGTAGATAAGCTTCTGGCATTTCCAAAAACCTGTAATAACTTTACAATCCGTCAACAAATGACGACGTTGCATGCGAAATAGTTTTCGCTATATGTAATGTCGGTATACGGATTCCCGTTAATTATACTATAGTTTTCTTTCCCGGGTTGAATTATATTATTTAATTCATTACTACATTATCTGATGCCTGAGCTACATATGATTTAATTTCCCATTGTGTATATACGAGATAAGCGAGGATGAGTTATACATACATAGGCGCGCGTATTAGCACTACATAGTAAGAGCGCTGGTGTCTTTTTAAAGCAGTTCCTAAATGCATCGAAACATTAGGAAAAGCCATACCTGGCATTGGTTGTAGTATGTACATACATATGTAAATGCGACAATTAAGGGTGATTCCCCTTCTTCCTCAATTTTCCTCTTACTGCTTTAGAAGTTGGAACGAAATCGATTAATTAACTACATATAATTTATAATTTATAGGTTTGATAGAGACCGAAAGTACATACATATTACCAGTTACCACAAGCCAATAAACAACAGCAAACAAAAAATTTAAATATTCTGAAAAAGCCGATAGCTGTGCAGTAATCCCGAAATGCATCTCAAGAAAGAAATAAAAAAAAGTATTCTAGAACTTCTAGCTCTAGCCTCTAGTCAGTCTACATACATAGTATGTATACATATAGTAGCTTCTACATAGATTCTAGAACCTACTGGGACACTCAACACTGGCTACTGTATATGTATACATACATTAAAGCATCTCCAGGAGTCCAGCGTCCAGCATCTACCAACTACCAAGTAAAGCCTACGGCACACTATGCTGGATTTCGTGCTAGAATGCTTGCTAGATTTGTGAGGACCAATGAGATTATTATATTTAATTCACAACTGAATCATCATTGGTCTTCACAATTCTAGCAAGCATTCTAGCACGAAATCCAGCATAAGTGTGCCGTAGGCTTAATACCAACCCAATACCAGACACGTGAGGGAATAAAGAAACTACAAATTGCGTACTTGAAGGTAATTTATATTAGCAAATTGTTTTTTTGTATTAATAATTAATTACGGGTAATTTTTATTTCAGATTTGATTATTAAAATGTTTGACGCTTCGAATTTATATGACTTCCCTGTTACTTGTCCTTATGATCCGAATCATAAGATTGCAAAGTCTCGTATACAAAGACATCTGATAAGATGTGAGAAAGTGAGTAGAATTATTTATTTTTATTCCTGAAGCAAATATTTCAATTTTAAGTCTATCATGATTATCTCTTAAACTGCAGAATTATCCAGAGGATTATAAGCTCTTGTGTCCATATAATGCAACTCACCGATTGTTTAAGTTTGAAATGGCTGAGCATTTGCAAACATGCAATTCTAGACAATTATTAGAGCCTGAACTATGTCGATGTGATCATAATTTTTTTTTTCTATTCTTATAATACATTAAACATTTTTGTTGGCTTAAATTTTATGTAATTGTTAAATTTTTACCCTGTAGCTACTGTAAAGAAAGGCTCTATAAAAAACTATAGTTGCTCAGAAATTTCTAGCACTATAGAAAATGCAGAGAATTGGGATGAAGATAATAAGATAAATGATTTTGATTCTTATATAAGTGAAGAATTTGAAATTAATTATCCTTTACAGTCTGACACTAATCAAGCTGAAAGGTATAAATTAAAATTTTTAATTTCTATTAGTTTTTAGAAACACCATTAAATAATAATTTTTTCAGCAAATGGGAAATTATTGGAGAAAATGACAAACTACCACCACCTCGTAGCAATTCAGAAGCTGCCATGATGGAGATGGACGATGCAAGTGCTGAAGAAGTAGAATCTGTCTTTAGCAGTATGGGAATTAGACAAGGGTCCATTCAAGCTAAAGACCTGCATTTCATAAAATTAGTGGGATATGGTAGAGGCCAACCATTGAAAAAAGATTAAAGAACATTATCTTTGAAAAATTTTCTATAAATGACTACTTTTTAAATTGAAAGTTCATTAATATTTTTTTTTTATATATTCTGTATAAAATATATATAATAAATCAAATATAAATGTAAAATTCAGTTTATTTTTATTTTAAGAAATCAAGAGAAGGTTAAAACTCGTTAGTGTACTAATATAAAAGTAGTTGAATAAGGATTTAGGAATGTGAACTGAAATGATAATAATTACTAGGTCATTTGCCAAAGAGCTAATACACAAATATATGATAAAGCATGGTTATGAACATGAATAATGTCTGTATCCTAAGAAAGATTAGAAGGAACAACCGTAATTATTTAAATCTTTTATTTCTCAAAATGAAAATGACATTTTGTAATTATCACTACTTCTTTTCGCGATATATGGGTGAATGTTATTATTACCGGTAATTAAGTATCTTAACTTAATCATATATATATCTCATATTTATTCGTATTTACTTGCACAAATTTTCTTTTATTTGTGTAATTTACATCGATCGCTCTTATTTACAATTAAGTTTCCAAGAAGCTTTTCCACTCGCGGTGGAAAGAGACAAAAGATACCAGATTACGTTAAATTAAAGAATATATTTGTTTTTGAAATGTCATTACAAACATTACATATGATTAAATTTGTTTATGAAGCTATTTACATATTGTGAGTGATCGTTGGAGCATAACATTGTAATCTTTGACGGATCACTATTATTTCCTTGATATTTATGAGACTATTCTTAAGAATGAACGAACGAGTTACATTTTAATTTTTATTGCGTTACCACTAAACATTCTAGTTCTCAGACACTAGTAAGCAATTTTCTAACATAGATGATTGAATGATAAACTGTAAATCGAGCGTAAAACTTACAGGGAATACTTTCAAAGATTTGAGAGGTGCTTCGTAATTTGGATATGATGTAGCTTTCAAACATGACAATCATGTTCACTCATAGTTTATGAACTTGCAAATAGCACTTGGACATTGTTTCATAAAATCAAGTATAAAAGTGTTAGATAAATGCAGAAATTCGATACAAATTTGTTAACGAGACCTAAATATGAAAAACATAAACCAGCCTTTTTCATGAATATACTTCTCCCAAAGCTGGAGAACATCGTTGGGAATGTTTACACTTTTCAATCTTGGAACACATTTTATTTAGGTAGAATTGAAATTAAGAGAAATCGTTCGATGCTTCTGCAAAGCACACTGAAATTTTAGTGCACAAAACTAGCGTTGATATTTATGATTAAAAATAGCTACTAATTTTGTAAGTTTTATTATCATCAAAACATATGTCATTAGCGGGTTGATATAGAATGGACTTCACTTATTTAATTTTAACTTGTTTAGTGCCAAAGACCTGGCGGCCATCGAGCACAAAAATGCAGCTGTGATTATACTGATTGCCAACATGATTGCCATAAAATTAAGAAAAAATATTTCACTTTTCTTCTATCACAAGTAACATATCAGATAACGCATTAAAAAGTGATCGCGAAATAACCCAATCTGTAATTACGACTGAGTAGCGTATATATCAATTCAGCGAATGTGAGCTGATGGAAGTTTGTGGTCGTCATTAACGTTCCTAGATTACTATTATTATTAACGTAACATTCCTAACATTATATAACTGCGTCTTTTGATCTTTCCTGCCTTTATAATAGCGAATTGAACGAATGAAATTCAAGCTATTGAATTTAGCAGACGCGTATATAGCATATATATATTTACATCTCTCTAAAATATGTCTGAATTGTGGCAGTTCCCTAGCTGCAGTCTGTCTTTTTTCATTTGTGGTATAAAAACTGTAAATTTATTGAGCGCAACAGTAGCACGATAGCGAGATCATTGCACTATTTTTTTTACCTTTTACATTTTGAATATCTTTCTTTGCCTATATCAGGTAGTTGTTCACACGGTTATCCCTTTACTCGCGAAACTCGCGAGAAGAGCGACAAAAATCAATTAATATTCTTGCTTATTTGTTCGACGGGTGATTCAGAGTTGGCTTATATGTTTCCTGGCTTTTTCTTTTGCTGCTTCCACGTGGCTATCCTTTCTTTTAGGTCAAGTGCTATGAAAACATTATCATTCATTAAATATTTTAAATTGTTTAAAAAAATAAAGATGAGAAAAATGAAAATGAAAACAAGAATTTAAGAGTGTAAGTAGCAAAGGAACTAAGTGTCAATTTTTCTAAAAGTAAGATTTAACTATAAAAAACATCCCATGTATTATAAAATACATCTGACTAAACTGTTAAAGTTATTAGATGAATATATAAAAGAAAAGTAGTATGAAAGCTGATCATGCAATCAAATGCGTCTTGTAAATACTTTGTTTATACACTGATATCTCGACTTGTCATTTTGGTTCTCAGAGTTCCTGTATTATTTCCACTACTTAATAGGCAAATAAATGAGATGACATACAAGATTAAATTATACCTGGAGTGAGCATATCTTCGCTAAGGGGCTGCCGACTGAACGGATCCGTAGCACTATTTAGCAGATGTCGAATGATCACTGCTTTGTCCATGATGATTCCCGAGGGAAGTTTCACTGGATCTTCCATAAGGGTATCCATTAAAGGATCTCGGAACTCTTCAGGTGCATCACCGTAATCCTCATCCCTAGCACGATTGTCTCTCGCAATTATTGCTGCCCGCTCTGCCAATGCTATAAATCTCTCAATTTCAGTCGTTGTCTTTATCGCAGACCTTTCCAGCCTATTTGCAGCATCGGTAAATAATTCTTTGCAGAACGAACGCTATAATGATATATTAAAAATTGTTAATAAAGGAAGTTTATAATAATCTGATAAAATGATTTTGTCTTAAGTACTCACTTCGTCACTAGCCAAAGCAGCAGCAAAATTATCACAGTCAAGATGTAAATAGATATCGACCAACTGACTAAGTAACGTCCTTGGTTCCCAACCATATTTATGAGGTTTCCTCACTCGCAGATTCTTACACTTTGGTCCGCACAGCTGTTGAAGATTAAAATTCAACATGGCACAGAGTCTGCCGACTAATTCGGGTCTGAGGAAAGGTTCGGTGATGTCGACGGTCAGATAATGAAACATCGCTACGGTTTCCTTTGCCAAGGTAAGATACGACCTTGCTTGGCGCTCGTCAGCGGCTAGTTGTCGCATTCTTGATTGTCTTTGTTCCTGCGAGAGTACTGTCCATGCGTTCATATCCGACATCAACTCTTGCACTTCATGGATCCTCTTCAAAGACTCCAAACTTTCGTCCAACAGGAAGGTTGTATCGTTCATCAGCATGTTGATAAACTTTACGAACTGTTTACCATTATTACTTTCGTTCACTATCGATGTTCTGTGTACCGGACTGTCCCACATAGACTTCAAAATTAGGCTGATATGATACCGAATGGAAAACTTGTCATAAAATTCCGAACTCGATCCTGTTGTCTCTACGTCTGTATAGAATTTCATCAGGTAGGAGGCCAGATACGTTTTAGAAATCGGGTGTGCCATCACTTGATCATGGAGAGTTTCTGTTCTTCCCTGAAACCACATAAGTTTTATCATTGTTAAAGAAATTTAGTTTTAACATTAGAGTTTTTAAACATTAAAACCAAATTTTCAATTATCCTGACCTGAATGCTTGGATTAATTACAAAGAGAACTTCAATGATTTTTGCAATTAAATAAGGGTTTCTTATGCAGTGCGGTGTACAAATTACGACCAGTAACCATGTAATTAAAGAGTTATCCACGTTGTTTGCTATTACTCCTGGGCAAAATCTGAAATTTAAAGAGAAAAATAATAAATATTAACTTAATGTTTGTTAAATGCTGAAATATATATTACTTACTGTAACGTGAATAGCAGAAATTCAGCAATATCCTCTACGTACCATTCCGGCAAAGCAGTAAATCTATGTGGAATTTTTTGTGGAAGTGGAAGTTCAGGAATGGGACTACCCAGAGGCTTTTGTGTGAGTAAGCTTAATAATATCTCTGCTACAGATATATAAAAATGTAAACAACGTCTGAGCAAAACAGGATCAATGAGTCCTGCATCGGCGCAGGATTTTGATTTGCCAAGACGTTTAACTTGCTGTTTCCATCGCTTTATCAACTCTTTATTGTGTCCTGCAAAAGGTGCATCCTTCCATTGTGGCTCAGTAGCTTGCAACTCATCTAGCATTTTTTGCAATTCTCTCAAAGCTCTTAACTTTCTCTGATATTTCTGTAAAGCTGGTAACAGTGCAAGGTGATGGCAGTGAAGGGTTAAAAACCAACACTGAGTTGGAAATTTGGGTTCAACCCATTTGTGTGTTTGACTCAGATCCTTCAGCCAATCACTCACTTCCTGAGAGGTAAGCTTTAGCCTGGTGTCATTTTTAATCTCTACAAAACAAGATGGATGAAATGGATACATTGTATCAATAGTATCCAGTTTAATTTTGACCGATAGCATTTGCAGAACGGACAATAGATTCAGCATAAAGCCATCTCCCGCTAAAGAAAACTCTTCCATTTGAATTTGCGTTCGTTTTTCATTATGACGTAAGAGAGCTGCCAAGTAGGACAATGTAGATTCCCGGCTACTGCTATTTGCCAAAATTGCATGCAACATTTTATGAAGGGATGTCCTCGTGCTTTCCAATTCTTGCTGAAGAGTCAAATTCATTGATTTATCGATTAATGGGTTTCCACTGAAAAATTTTTCAGCAACTTTTGGCGAATCTTCCGCAAACACTGAAACTGAGAGAAAAGGACCAAGAAACGAAGTTCTTGTTAGTTCCCTGCCTCCCGCAGAGGTCATTAATTCTGGCAGGAATTGGATTTGGCGAGTTATCAATCTGCAGACTGGTCTTATATTTCCACTAGGTCCGCAACGAATATCTATTAGCTCCTCAAGGGCTTCCATTGGTCGCCTATGGGTATTACCAACCAAGCTTGCTTGTTGCATCGACAAATAAAGACCTTGTAGTAACGGTGTGAAAATTTTGCTAAACACACTGGGAACTGTATGTGTTCTTGCCACCAACTCATGCAGAAATCCTCTGGGTAAGCTCTGCGAAAGCACTGGATATAACAGAGGAGTCATATTGTGTGGTGACACTGATGCTTGACAGATACCAACTAGTCCTTGTAAAACTAGACAAGAATATTGAACACATTGTGCACGTAGAATTGCCAGCACATCAGAAAGCGGAGGCACGCTTGACCTCTGTAAAAATAAGTACATTTATGACATAGCTAAAAATATATGGAGGTACTAGTTAGGATTATACGATCGAAAAATAGTAAATTTCACTCTTTTTTTTTCAGTTATTTTCTTCACGACTACAACCAGCTTAATACTTTCATATATCCATAAGTAAATAGAAATCAATACACTATTTTAGGGCGTCATTTGTAGACAACATCAAGTCAAATACCCCAAAAAATTGACGGGCAAATTATCTGAGCTCCGGTAAATGTGAAACAGAAATATTAACTCGGACCTTAAAGTAGACCTAAAATCGGGTCAATTAATTACATTTACATTAAAAAATATTTCCAAAAATTTATTATAAGCAAAATAAACTAAAAAAAGGTGATATTTTTCGATTATTTTTGTTAATTATTTGGTATTGTATTTGTATTTTAAAAAGTTTTTTGACAAATTGCAGTGAATTCTCTTTTGGATGTTTATGTCTACTATAAGATGCCGTTAGCATTTTCTATTTTAGACTTACAGCAGCTGAGGTAATCTGTTTATCAATTATTTAGGGGACTTGAAATCAACACTTTCTATAAAGTACGATAAAAACAATATACTATTTCTTTTTTAATTTATTGATGCTGAAATGCAATTTAAAATACCGTTTTTAATGGCATAAAAAAATTACTGACAAACAAAATATTTAAATTTGGTTGCTTTAAATCTTCTAGTCTTAACTAGTACCTTAAAAGTTTTTCATATTTTGTTTTATTTAAATTTACCTTTGGATGGTTTCTTTCCTCAACAGCTACTCTTGAATAACAATCTAATAAATAGAGAAGACTTTTAGGCTGTGATGGCTTACTGCCAACTGGTAATGGCAAACTTGATAATGGAAAAGATGGAAGCGTCACCGGGCTTATTAAGGGGCTCGGTTGACTATTTGGACTGTCCTCGCGATCAGACGGTGTGCCTACAGTAATGTTTTTCAAGGGATCCTCCCCTTTTGAGAACATATATAAAATTTCCATAAGTGATTGATTTACAATATTAGTAACATCTGTAGTATTGTGTGAAAGTATGTTTGACGTCTGGGGTAAAAATATAGCTCTTTCTGTTGATTCTTTCCATGATATACATAATACACGTGATATGACAGCATGTATTTGCTCTGTTACCACTTCTATACTAGTACTTGTAGTCTGTAAGAAAATAAAATTTTTAAAGATATGTTACAATCTTAAATCTTAAAAATAACTTACTCGTGATCGGGGTAGAGGTTCTTTTTTGTCAGTCTCTTCAACTTCCATGTTTTCTATTCCTGAATCAACATCAACGCCTGATGTATTGCATTGTTTATCACTATTTTCTTCCACCTCCATTGGAGCTTCTGGGTGCTGAAATTCTGGTTGAACAGTATGTGTGTTTGAGCCTGGTGAAACTTTGGATGGACCAGGTGTGTTTGGAGTAGCTGGACTAGCATTATTACTTGTAATAGTAGCAGGGCTAGTAGCCATATCTAAACCAGCTAATCTGGCTAGTCGCCTCCTCCTCATCTAAAAAAAAGGTTTTTGCTTTGAATATATCAGCAAATTTAAATAAATTGTTATCATTTGGTAGATCAAGCATGATTAGGCATTATGCTTTGTTCCATGCAGCTATAGAATTAAAGCATTCTTGAAACCTCACAGTGTGTACATTTTTAGAACATGTGAGTAAATAACAGTAGAAGCTATAACAAAGAACCAAACAGTAAGCAGACAAAGAACTCCATAAATAAAGAAGCTCCTCTTAATCTATAAACACAACAAAACATATTCTAACATATGATTCAAATTATCAAACCACAAAACAGCTGACAAAAAATTAAATAAAAATTTCATTTGTAAGAAAAGTTTAAGTCAAACTACTTGATTCCCTATAAAAAATTAAAGAGTAAACAAACCAAAAAGACATTTACTGAATGTTAAATTCTTTTTCAATTGGTCTTTACAAAAATTCTATTATAGTAAATAAAATGAACTTTCAAAGAACAAGGACTGATAACAGATATTAAAGATTTCAAGGGTTATTCAATGTTATTATACCTAAAATAATTATAATAAACATTTCTCGATTTTTTTTGGGAAAACATCAAAATTTTTTTAAAAGTTAGTTATATAATTAAGATCGAGTAAAAGGAAGAAAACAATTGTATCTTTGAATAGTTATGCAGTACAAAAAAGCTACATGCAACTTCATAAGTCGATAGTTTGAGGATACCGTTTAACCACCATTTTTGTAGGAGAGGAAGGCATGCAAACAAATATGAGTAGAAGGGCATCAACAACAAACTGAGATTGAGTTGCCATTGAAAGATGATTTAGAATTCGTAGAAGTGCTTACCTCTTCCTGGCTTAATTCACTCATGGCGACGGCCCCGTTTTGCCTCTGCTTTACTCCCAAACTCCTTTTTTTGACCACTTGGGGTTCTTGTTCACTATGTTTAAAGGAGTATAGAAAAAAAAACTGAAGACACTCCTGCGGAGAGAGAGAGAGTCGTGGCCGAGATATGTCAGAAATTTGGACAGTCACTCCACATCTGTTTGCGTTTAGACGTGGGAATAGTCGATGAGGATCAAGTCACTCTCTCACTGCTTACCCTTTCTCTTTGCCGCCTCTTCACGATTTTGTGGATTTCGATACAATTCTTTACTTTTGTAATCGTCTGTATACGTATACAACAGCGGAGTACGGACTGGCGCACACGTCCAATTTCCAAGCTGGGGTCTGGGGACGCTCTTTCAAAACAGCTGAGCAAATCACATATACTATAAGTCTACCTCAAGCCTGATATTCATCAATGGCACGATGAATAGCACAATTTTTTCCTTGGCCTATAGTCAAACACAAACTGTAGTACTACATTACGAGCACAAATTTTGCGAAATTATGATTTCCCTACAGATTTTAATAAAAATTTACACTGGCAATTATTACAATAATTTAAAAATTTGTATGAAATTTAAATTCTTTCAACTGTGGCATTTATGAGAATCATGTATATTATAAAGACATCAGAATTTTTAACATGCACACTGATAGACGAATTGGAATTTTCTGTTATAAAGAAATATATTAAATATAAACTATTATTCTACAACTGGACAAAGATTATTTATTTAAAAACTATCAATTCATAGTTCACAAACGCTAGGAAACATTGAAATTTTATAAAGACTTTTAAATTATTATAACGTAAGTTTAAAAGTAGTAACAATTACCCATAGTGTAACTTTTAATAAAAACCTGTCGCTTTTAATTGTTTTCGTAATGACACTGCTAAAACGATATAATAATACTTTCTTTACATTTTCTATATTCAGAAATGAAAGAGTGGAAAGAAGGAAACACCAGTTTTTAAAGCAAACATGGAAGCAACCAAATACCAAATTCTACATTTGTAATTATAGGTCTTTATTTTTTAGCAAAAAGTCGTTACACTTTTTACACTTCGACTTTGTGCACTTTTTCAAATTTTATACTTTTAGGGCCAATCATTCAACATTCCTTCAACCAACCGAGCGTTCGGGAAGTACAGTTAAGGTGCGTTTTCATGTAGCGATCTGATATAGCTATAGGCCGTGTCCCAGAATTTACTACCAGTATGTATGTACTGCGGATATCGTTATATCTTTGTCAAGAATGAAGCATTGAAAGAAGACAAAAGGATATTCGCAGTACATACTGCCAGTGAATTTTGAAATACGGTCATAATCTGCTAGTATAGTTTTTTCATTCACTAGCTTAAGCTGCTTAAGTTCCCGTAAAGGTGCGATCTCACGACCTGAAAACTGTCGCGCCGGGCTTGTGATATGTACTACGTAGTGAGTGGAACACGTTTCGACTGACAGTCGAAACGTGTTCCACTCACTACGTATCACAAGCCAGGCGCGACAGTTTTCAGGCCGTGAGATCACACCTTAAGACGTGGAAGATTACTGCTATATTTTTTTATAATGTAATAGTAGTCGCTAATAATAATGTGCTCTATAAACAATCCCCTATTTGTAACAATTGAATCGCAGCTTGACAAAAGCAGAGGCCAGATCAAACAAAATGTAAAAGGATTTAAGTATAGGAAGATTTAAAGGGGGAAAAATGTTAGGGTGGCCTCTGGAATCTGGAGGTGAACTGTGAACAGTAATGACAACTGACAAGTATGTACATACAATGATCAGCTTGGATTCTGGAATGCTTGTTTGGAACATTGGAATTTGGACATTGGATGAGCTATGAAGTACGGTGAACAAGTCTGAACAACAGTGAAGAAGACAAACAATACTTATCTGCTTGCTTATCGCCTATGGTAGCGCCCAGTACTGCCAGCCGCCAGGTTGTCTCTGTCACATTTGGCCACATCAGAAAATCAAAGCATATTCCAGCATATTCCTGCTGACTGCCTTACTGATGGTGGTGTTGTGTTGTCTGTTATTCATATCTTTTTTCCTCAGTGTACCTTTCATTTTTAATAAATAACATTTACTATCTTTGAAGAGCTTCGATTCTGACAGGAAAAAACTATATACGGCAACATGTCTGATCAGCCCATTGTTAAATTTAGTGATTTAGGTAATTTAAAATAGTTTCAAATCCCTCAAATATATAATGTATTTTACATTAATATGTACAAGTTTTTTTTTTCAAAATAAACTAATTTATCGATTAAGTATGGGGAATTTTAAAAGAATTAGTTATTTGAAATACGATATTGATTCACAAATATTTGGGGGTGCCTGGCGTTAATAATATCAACTATGTCTTAAAACCAATGGATTCAAAGAATATCCGGCCAAAAATAACAAAATTTAATATTTTCTTTTGTTTTCTTTCATAGAACCGGATGTTCAAGAATTAATAATAGCCAGTGACATAGCTCGTTCTTTCTCCTATGCTCCCTACAGTAACTACAAAGTGGGAGCTGCGATACGTTGTAGAGATGGAACAATCATTAAAGGTTGCAATGTAGAAAATGCATCATATCCTGCTTCCGTGTGTGCTGAAACAACTGCAATTGCTAAAGCAGTGTCCGAAGGAAAAAGAAAGTACTTAGCAATTGCTGTCATAGCTGAAAAAATAAATGGTATATTCACTTTTCCCTGTGGCGTGTGTAGGCAAACTATATCAGAATTTGGGGACATTGCGGTATATATTACCGATCCTACAAAAGATGAAGTTGTAATTACTTCGATTTCAATCCTACATCCACTTGCATTTAAGCTTACATAATGGAGGCTGTTTGTACAAAGTCAATGAGAAAAATTATAATCTGTTAAATTTGTTAATATCGCTTTTTGCGAAAGGCAATCGGATTAGAATTAACTATAGTCGAATATAAGTATTAACTGTATTCTCGACTATAGCTAATCCGAATCCGATTACCTTTCGCGAAAAGCGCCAATTAATGGTGTAAGGATATTAAATTTTCTTTTACTTGTCTTACTCATTTTTTTAAATCTTTGTCCGTATTTTTTAAAGTATAATGATTTACAAAGGTCATTTACATTACTAAATATAATTATACAAAGCAGAAGAATTTTCTACATTAAAATTATTTAATTACATTTGTAATAAAAATGCTTCATATTTCTTAAGTAAAATAAAATCCTATTGTTTTTTTATAGTCAGGTTGTGAAATCTTGTTGGCTCCACACTATTTTCATATACATTGAAAACTGATTATGATAAATTTTATATACAAATCATGTAACAACGGGTTATATATGTATATATTTACAATGCAGGAGAGGAAATATCAGTGTAGATATTCATAAAGTTAAAAATGCAGCAGAGGAAACAAACTTATAGACATCATCTTACTCATATTTTATTTTACCAGAATGGGCACCTGAAATAAGTTTTTTTTTTAATAATATTATTGTAATAAATATTTTAGTAAATAATACTAACCAGCCAATGTAGCATTGAGAAAGATTCTCATTATTAGTTGCCTGTTGAATTAGCAAATCGACTTGTCTTTGAACACTTAACGTTTCCTCGTGAGAAAAATCTCGACCAGTCAGCTTATCTCTTACTCTGTTTATAATTGTTAAAGCTTTTTTGTTCAAAGCCTCAGGCTGATTATTTTCCCCTGATTTTGATATGAAACGACATTATTTAATGATTATAAAGAGTTAATTTATCATTCAGATATACTAGTCATTATAAATTTATTAAATAGCTAATTGGTCAAATGATACTTACCTCCATTCTCGAAACTACAAGGTACGCCTTTCTTTGGTAAGGTAGCTGTTAGGGAATCGAGAATATCGCCATGTTCCTGGCTACTACTAGCGCTCAATCCCTGAGTATCTGATCTTTTCCCTTTAGGAGCTGCATTATCAATAAGTCTCCAGTTTAAGAGAGGGTCATACACGAATGCCTCTAGCACAGCCATTAAACTGTCCTTATTGCGATGCAGGACCGACATCACTGATTCGCAAGTTCTTCTGTAAGTTCCTTCGATCCCGGTTACTTCCATAGCGTTTATCAACATTCTCGTCAGCCTAAAAGGAATTTTTTCTGGGAATTTCTCACGAGTCATCGCGACTTCGAAGCAATCTCCAAAATCGATGTGCAAAATTTTTCCACTTAAACGATCCAACATCAAATTAGATGGATGCCTATCACCCAACCCTAGGATGTAACCCACCATGGACATCACTGCTAAGGATCGTGTATAATTTGTTCTACGATCAAACCACACCTCGCTCGAAGGAGATTTTAACCACAACAACCTCGACAGATCATCCCCGTGGGTATGCTCTAATGCATGCTCAAATACCTCAACTTTTTGCATAAGCGTTAAATGATCGTAATCAGGTGCCATCTAAAAATTTAGAAAATAACTGTAGTTTTTTATAAAAGTAATTTAATAATAGTGTAATAATAATTTTTAAAAACCTACCCTTAACATTATCCTATGTTCAATATTCAATAGAATCTTTTTCTTTTCTCTATAATCCCTGATTAGAGTGTGCAATGTGTCACAGTGAGGAACCCACCCAATGAGTCCACTATTAGTTGATAACGGTATAACGGCATACCTCTGTAAACAATTTTACTATTTCATCTGTAGCATAGAATCTTTTCTTATCCATGTTTGTCTTTTAAAATACTTACTTGTATCGTCAGGTTTCTCCTGAATGTATCTGGGTCATGGAGTAAAAGTGTATTGACTAGACCAAATAATTGCATCACCCTTTCGTCCTGCCTAAGATCTTCATGCCCCTTCAATAGAAACATATAATCTTTTCCATTGCTTCCTATAATTTTATATAAATAAATCATTAAATTGAATGGTGTATTAATTGAAAACAAATTTAATTATAATCTAACTGACCTTTTATGCAAAGTTTTCGAGGCCTTTGTTTACTAGTAATAACTTGCAAGGAACTATGAATACTGGCAATTCTAACAATGGGTTGTCCAGGACTGTAACTTCCTGGGACAGCAAGCTCCAAATCTTTACAGACTAGTAACTTTGGACTGACGTACTGTAGTTCCAAACTAGTAAGCTGTGGCAACTGCCTGGATATCCTTCTGAAGACATGATAATATAGGTCCCAAGCTTGGTTCAAATCCCTAACATTTCTAGATGCTTTATACCTATGGCACCATTCTTGAGCTTCCATCAAGTCTCTGCCATAGGCTTGATTGAAAGAAGTTTCCTTTAGAGTTTGTGGTCCCCTTTCCAACATGGCATGTAATGGTTCCAACGTATCAAACATTCCTCTAACATTTCTCTCACCAAAGTATAGCCTACTAGCCTCTTCAAGACCTTCGTGCCATAATTCATGCCAAAGAATAGCAACCCTGATAAGTTCATCACTAGCCATCATAGCTTGTTGAACCAAAGTTGGACTGTGTTCACACATACTTTTTAGTATCTTATTAGCTGCGGTTTTCCTAGCATGGCTAGCTGATTTGGAGGCTACTGTAAGGGGATAGACCAAAGCTTGAGGGTGGGTCTTTCCAATATCGATAAGAAGATGATGAATGCAGCGACCGACGAGAGCTCTTGGAGTGTCGATTCTAGCTATTAACTGCGGAATTACTTGCAGCCAAGTGTTAATCTGTATTAACCGTATACCCTCCACAATTGCATCGTAAACTTCCGGCCACTGTCCATAATCGAACCACAGGGTTAACAATCTTAAGGTATCTTGAAGGGAATTTCCATGAGAAAGATTGATTGACCTGAAGAAGCCCTCAACAGCAGGAACCGTAAATTTGGATATATACTGAGAGCTGGACATATTTCCTCTACTACCATTTCCAGGATATTCGGCACTAGCGTCACCCTGCTGGTGCTTGTAAAACAGTACAGCTTCGTAATTCGTATAAGCAAAAGCATGCCAAGCCTTGTACCAGGTTGGATCGTGTTCAGTTGCAGCCGAATAGTATGAGAGTACAGCAGGTATAGATTGTTCGGTAATACCTGATAAAGCTTCCAACCACTCTCCCAGTTTAAGGTAGCAGCGAGCTAGCAATCGTTTTCTGGCTTCCTGTTGTTTTTCTTCTTCCTGATTGAGAACCAAATTTCCGTTTGGTTGCGAGAATTGCACGAATCTCTGCAGTTGACCGTAGGCCTCATCTCTTTTATTAGCCATCCACATATGCTTGCAATAAGCAAAGGTCACTTGTGGATGAGTGGTAGGAAGAGATTGATCAGACGAGTTCTGAGAAGGATCCATGCCTAGGAGCATGACCAAAGTTTTGTGGCAAAGCATCAAGTTTCCAGACTTTCGGCAAAGACTAGCGTATTTTAACCAAGTGTACATGTCGTCTTGCGGAGAAACTACGAGAGTGTGGACCTGGATAATCTTCTGCCAGTCCTCAACGATTCTTTGACCTCCCTGCAACCTCTCCCACCACATTGACTTAATGGTGGCCCTTCTCTCCGGTACTAACTTGAACTGGACGACCTCTTCCAGTTCTGCCAGCTTCTGTACTTCCACCATAGCGTTATAAGCTCTTTGGTAGCTCTCGCCTGCCATTGCGGTCAATTCTGTATCCAACAAATCACGAGCGCTATCTATCAACTGATGAGCCACATTGTACTGTTCATCGTGAATTGCCAAAACAGCTCTGTAAAAAGCACCATCTTGAGTGTCTTTGGGTATAAGAGATACGTACTTCTCCATGCTCTCCCATTGATTTAAACCCCAGGCTGCAGCGGCCGCCATCCTAGCCATCCTTTGCTTGATTTCATCAGGCTGATTAGACCATTGTTTGGTAGCAGCTTCGTGTAATTGACCCCATTCCCCCAAAGCTTCCAAACAACGCATTTCACCCAAAGTAGACTCCACGTCTGACGAATCGGTCTCCAGTCTTTCTCTATAAAGATGCAAAGCTTTATCCCAATTATGCAATTTCTCATACCATCGAACCTGGACTTTGAGATCCTGTTGTTTATCCTGATTCATCACGTACTCTAATAACCCTTCTGCAGCCTCTTTTTGTTGAAGCTTGTTATTGATTGATATTAAGGATTCAAACACGTTACTGTTTCTATTCTTGTGGAATTCATCTTCCTTATAGTGCAAAGCTTTAGCGTAAGCCCTGCAGTGCATCGCTCTTTCTCCCAAAATTTTGTTGTCTAAAGGCAAAGGTCCTTTATCGCAGTGTTCCATGAATTCCGCTAGATTTAGAATTGTTTGTGTAATCTCTGGAAGATCCGGAACCATCAGTGCTTGCTGCAGAGTTTGAATTAATTCCGCCTTGTATGTTTCGTTCAGCTCCGTCCAACATGAAACAAATGCTGCGTTAAACAAATCCCTCGGGAGCTGAGAGTAAGTTTGAGCCAGCGCCCAGCAGGACCTCAGAGCTGGCGATGGAGATTCCTTCAATAAACCTATGGACAAACTCCTCAACCACTCTAACCAATCATCCTTGGATACTCTTCGAGTCGCCGTCCATGCTTTTTGCAAGTTTGACGCTGAAACATTCAATTTTTTAATCGTTGTTGTGTCAGATGAAGTAAGAGACACGTCACGATTTTTGTTTCTTGAGTGTCGCTGTCTTATAAAAGCAAAGTCTTCTTTACTGTCCGCTGCCGATTCCTGGAGAATCATGTCGATCAACACATCATAGCGAGAGACGATTTTATGCTTTGCTATTACTTTCTGCACCAAAGGTACAAAAATAAGATATTTCTTTCCCAGTTGAATAGCAAGAGCGCACAGAGTATCCAAAGCAGGATTCCTTAATTCAGGACACTGGTCCAGTGTCCTTACCAAAGGATGAACGATCCTCGAGGCAAAGTCTGTAAAGTCTAGAGTATCGGCCAAGTAGTCAACAGTTTCAAGAGCTACCTTATTGACGGTTATAGGACAATCGGTTGCGTGGAATAAATTAACTATGGGAGGTAGGACTAGATGTAGATAATTATCGAGATTGTTACCGAATTTTTGTAATGCTAATAGCAGCTTTACTGTTACCGAACGATCCTTGCTCGTGTCATGGGTGAGTACCCTTAATATTTGAGGCATCAGCTGAGGCAGATAGATTTTAAATTCGGCACCCAACGCAACAGCAATATGTTCTACCAATAATATCAACGTAGTTTGCAAAGGACTATTAACAGTCCAAAATTCTTTAATCAAACTAAAGATATCGTCCAGATAATTTCTAATATGTTGTTTGACTATAGCGATAAGTACGGCTAATTGTTGAAAAAGGTATTCACGAAAATTAATGTCGGCAGTCCTGACTACGTTGAGAAAGCTTGGCATTACCTGAGAGATGTATGGCACACACTTGATTCCAAGACTTTTGAATATGAAAGTCACAGCCTGTACAACCATATTATGATGCTGGCATAGAGTAGGATCTCGAATAATTCTCATGAGAGTAGCAATGGCGATTGCTGGGTAATATTCTTCCAAAGTAGAAGAGGACATATTAACAAGCATCTCGCTAGTGGTTAAGTCCTGAGTACTCTCGGCGTCATTTTTGGTATCGGCCATCGAGGTGAGTGTATCAAGCTGAGAATCGATTTGACCGAGGTTCATTTTATGTTTGTAAGGATCTAGAGCACCCAGAAGACCTAGCACCCTTATAGTCTCTCTTCTAATAATCGGCTGTTGCTCAGTTTTTAAGAAATTCATAAGGACGTCCAAAAGAGATGGATACTGCATATATGGTTTTACCACGTGCCCAGTACTACCAACGAGTTGACCAAGGACCCACAACGCAACACCTCTCTTCTCCGGGGAACTGGCATCTACGAGCATTTCCAGGAGTATCGATAACAGTTCTGGCATCCATTGTTGCATCTCCGCACCGTTTACCTCCGCCAGATCACCGATAGCTCGTAGAATAGCCAAGACTACTCCTGGATTTGGCTCAGATTCCTTTAGCTTTGGTACAAGAACTTTAAGAATTGGTTCCATGTATGGTCTGATTAGCCTTGGAGCGCTCATTACCAAATGATCCAGCATCCTGGCAGCTTGTTCCTTATTTCTTCCGATTCCCGAATGCTCTAGCTCAGTAAGAAATTGTATAAGTGTTTTTCTCAAGGAAGGCATCACATAAGCTGGGTTTACTGTACTCAGACGACCAATGGTACGGATAGACAACTCCCTGATCTCGAAGACTTCGTCATTCATCGCGATGAACAAAGCTGACAAATTCTCTGCTTGGGCAAGATGGATATCGAATGTGTCATCTAAAGATGCCAGAACCCAGAACCTCACATCAGGATCCGTATCGGTAATACCTACAACCAAAAGTTTTTCCAGAACAGTTGATACCGTGTTAGTTACTGTTGGTCCTGGTTGGCTCAGAGCCAGTCTTAGCAACCTCGAGCATGTCCTTACAGCCTCCAGCCGGATTTCCGCCTGTTCACACGTCAGGAAGTGCTCGGCACATCTTCGGACAAATTGCAAAAGAGGATTTCCATCAAAATTAAAGGTTCCAAGAGTTTTTAAAGCCAAGACTGTTGAAGGAACATCAATCTCATATGATGTAGATGATATTGGACTGGCTGTTGACCAAGGAGCACCAGGATGTCTTAGTGGTTTTTGCATCAAAACTTGTGACAACATCCTCAGTAGCCCTTGGGATATATCAGGTTTTAAAGATGGAACACTGTGCGCTAACTCTCTCAAAGATGTTGTTAATATGGAACTTAAACCAGTTGCTAGCATTGATTCAAGTAATCCCCTAACATCAGATGCTATTGTTTGTTTTACCGCATGTCCAAGGAGAGTGATGCAGATAAATACAGCTGGTTCCAAAGACACACCACGTTTTTTATTTGGAGTTTCCTTGGATGGCAGTAGACTCTTGATGGCTTCCATAATTTTTGGTAGATAAGGTTTAATTGAATCCTCTACTGCAACAGCTATGAAACCAGTGGTTGTAAATGCCACATATCTATCCTTCTCTCTGCCACGTAAGGTAGCAAATAGGTATTGCATGGATTCTCTTAGATAATTTTCGGTAAACTTGTCTTTATTAAAAGCTGCCAATCTAGGAAGTAGCATCATAAGTGCATGTTGGATGTGTGGATTTCTTGACATTCTCTGGCTCATCACATCATTATAAATATCATCTAGTCTTTCTTGCATTAAGCAACGGCATACAGCAGATTCATGAATTGGATAAAGAGAATGTTGGGAATCTGAGGAAGTTTGAGATGATACATTCCACTTTGAAACTATTGTTGTTTTAAGCCTTGGCATTAGGGAGAGTATATCATTATCGTTATGCTGAGTGGAGCAATTTAATCTTTCAGCAAGAGCCTCATAATTTTTTTCCCATTGAACATTGCTACATCTAAGTAATTCATTTAGTACTAATAAACATCCATGTATTCTGTCATCTCTATTAACTCCCTTTTCTTTTGTATATACTTCTTCAAAGCCAGAGACTATTTCATCATAGCACTGTTTGTACCATTGAGATTTGTGCATTTGCTTAGCTGTTTCTCTCTGAGCAGTTACAACCAAGGCTGCCCTTAAGGCTTCCACAGCACCTTCACGTATCACAGGTTTAGAGTCCTGTATGGCATTAAATATTAGATCAAAAAATGGAGTGACTTGTTGAAAGAAGTACGTTGGCATGGAAACAGCAAGCTCTCTTAGTACAAGAACCGCAGCATGTCTTTTACCCTCATGCCTGTCTCCTCCAAGCCATTCAAAGGCACGCTTTACTTCAAACTCTACATACTCAGCTGTATAAGTACCAGAAACCAGAGCCAGCTTTCCTACAGTCTTGGCAGCTAACTCCATAACACCGACATCGTTAGAAGGTAGTAAGTTTCTCAGGTAATTAGCAAACCTGATTGTTCTGGTGTTGATATTACCGACATCTGCTCCAATGAGACATACTATGGCTAATATGCCTCCTTTCTTTTCATTCACGTCGGAGCCCGAAACCATTTCAAATATATGGTGATTGAATTCGTCCATAAATGCTGTAATTTCTTCCTGCGACGCCTCTCGTAATTCAGTCTTAACATAAAGACATAGGTCCCTGGCTGCTTTATTCCGTACATCTTCATTTCTAGACTTAAGTCGTTGCACAAATTGCACCAACGTATTTATCATTATTCTTACATTATTACTAACTCCAAGAATTGGAACACTTGCCTTTTTAGTGTCTCCACGGTCTCCACCAGTCTCCACCTTTAACTTAACTTAACCCTCTTCTAATAACTGCTGTTTTAAACCTCTTTTAAGGTGCGATTTCATGGTAGCGGCCGTGGTGGCCGCAGCGGTCAGTAGCGGTAAGCGGTGTATCGTTCGTCGCTAACGATGAATGGTCACGTGATGCAAAGTGTATACCACCTCCCTTCTCTCGCTAGAGACAGGTATGTATAGTATTTTCATGGGGTACGGTACAGCTTTCAGCCGGTATGTATGTATGTAATGTATGTACATATTATGTATGTACATTCATACTTAGCGATCAGCCTCAGCCGCTAAGTGAAATACGCATACATATATGTATGTATGATGCATGTCGACATATGGTTGGTTAATGTTAAAATTGGTAGCATTCAGCAGAGATTATAGTTTCGTAACTGTGTACGTGTGTGTGTGTTGAGCAATTCTTTTTAAAACCTACTACCATTGGATAAAATTATAGGATCTAGGAGTAATAGCCAATAACAAAGTTTGCTCCATCAACAGTGCTTTGTTGAGTGACATCATTGGCCAACCATAAGCTTATTTTATTTAGCGGCGAGACTGTTGCGACTGTTGAGTGTTGAATGTCGGATAGATGATGCACTCAATTTCCCACCTATTCTTTACGTTTTCTCATACATACGCTTATTTCCCACCCCATACGAACAGCATAAATTATTTTCCCGTTACTATATACATATGCTATAGCATAAGAAGAAATAGGTGAGTGTGGGTAGATGGATATGAACAGATATGAATAGTTGCTGAGCATGGACAATAATGTGTCAGTCTAGCATGGTGATGGTAGTAGGTAACAGGAATAAAAGCCATGCAAACATTAAGTTATATTGTAATGCCGTAAAATTGCAATTCTATTTTATCATATACATAAAATATAAATACTAAGGTAATAATCAACGTTATTAAACAATGTGTAATAAACGTATATATATGCATATCATACATACAATTAAGGGTGGGTCATACGTTATGAATCGTGGGGAATGTGTTCACAATCACACACGTATCTGTGTATATACATACACTATCATTTTCAAACCTTCACTGTCACTAATAATGATGATAGACGGAGGGATTTCAGTACCCCCGTTCTGACTTCTATTAATTGAATTACATAGGAATAGAGTAGTCAGAGGGGGGGGGGGGGGGTACAAATTCTCGTCGTTTACCATCACTGCCCACTTACACTACTAAAGGTTACTTCCTGTCAGAGTTTACACGTTACAGATTAAAGTACCGATTAACTTTTTGTAATAATATAATTAACGCTGTGGAAAAATAAAGTCATGATAACACTAGACTATTTAGATAATGTACAATATCCAACATAAGTCGTATCGCAAGTGGATATACAATCAATCGTTAAATTTTTTATCGTCTTCTTGAATGGCCTTATATATGTGTAATAGTAAATGTGTATATGCTTTCAGCTTTATTATTTGTACATCAAAAGTATTAAAAATTAAAAATGATGCCTGTGTAAAATAAAACTCCAAGATTTAATTGCTATTATTATAATCTGGATATGGCTTCTTTGTCTTTACCACGCGTTTTACATCCGAGGAAAACAAGTCTTGAATTGGAACGAGAAAATTTCCAAAAATTTCAGGTAACTTGTCTCTTTAAGATAGATATTTATTTTCTTATCATTCAATGATAGCAATCCCACTCTTTAAATGTACTGTAAGTATTACGCTTTCTAGAAGTATTTCATATAATTAATAAGGTAACTCATTCACTATTGCAACAAAAATATTCAATAATCTATATATTAGTTGTTTATCAAATATTATATTATTCTAGAGAAAGTTTTATATATTTTAATATGTAGATCCATCCTTGGGTAGCTATAATGTTAATTTTATGATCAGTGATGTATATCTTTATAGCTGTTAAAATTATTTAATAAGGTATATTGTGAACTAAGTATTGAAACATAGTCTATAAAATTAATTTAAATTAGTGCTTATATTTATAACTAATAATTTCACTAATATATTATACTACATTTTTATGTAAGAAACTAATATTTATTTGTTTCTAAAGCTTTGCAGATAATGCTTGCATGCAGTCCTTTGCATCTCTGTAGTGGATTTTGGGGTGAAAAGCCAATAACTAAAAGACTGTTTATCGAATGCACTAACTTAATTGCATAGGCAATTTATTTTGCTATATTCATTTTAAGCCATTAACATGCCACCACTTACTGACAAACAATTGCACCAATTGGTAAGTGAAAGTTCTTATTAATATAAAATATTAATTGAAAGTTAAAAATAATGTTAATCAAATATTTAACATAGATATATTTACATTTTATAGAGTGTAAGCATTGCTAAAGCAGTTAATCCCAGTGAAACACCAGTAAAAGAAAAACATGTACGCAGTATCCTTTTATAATTATTTATTTTATAATTTAAAACTCAATTAAAACTTTCTGTAAGCTGTTAACATCGTTTTCATATTTTCTTACAATGAAAACTCAGGTGCTATTATTGGAACATATCAAGAAAAAAGTGGTTCAGTTTTTTGGACATTTATTTTAAGGCAGCCTTTACAAGAGAATCAAATTGTAGCCTGGAAATTTTGTCATGTACTGCATAAAGTACTAAGGGAAGGTTATCCAAAAGTTATATCAGACTCACAGAGATATACTGGGAAACTTGAAGATATTGGTAAATTATGGCAACATCTTCGAGAAGGTTATGGCCGTCTTATTCAACTATATATACGTTTGCTAGTTACCAAATTAGATTTCCATAAAAGAAATCCAAGAATACCTGGCAATTTGCAAGTAACTGGTGAAGAGTTAGAAGCAATTGGAGAAAATGACATTAATATATAGTAAGCTCATTATAATACTGTTATCTATCCTTAAGAGTTCTTTTTATTAATTGTAAGGAAGATTATCTTCATTTTGATTTTATTTTTCAGTTTTCAAATGTCCGTTGAAATGTTTGATTATATGGATGATATACTAAACTTACAACGTGTTGGTATGTAGTGAAATATTATGCATAATGAAACAAATAAAATGAATTAATCATGTGATTTTTAATGTCTTATTTTTAGTGTTTGGATCATTAGATTTATCCCGTTCAAACTCTATGACACCCTGTGGACAATGTCGGTTAGCTCCATTAATACCATGTATTCTAGATGCATCTCAGCTTTATGATTATTGCGTAAAAATTTTATTTAAACTTCATGGGGCTCTTCCTGCTGATACTCTAACTGGTCATAGAGACAGATTTTCTAAGCAGTTTCAAGAACTAAAGAGTTTTTATAATACTATTAAACATATGCAATATTTTAAACATTTGATAACAATACCTTCATTGCCTGAGGTAAAAAACAAAATGTTTCTCTTAATAAATATATTAACGAACATATTGCTATAATTGAAAGATTTATTAATAAAATCTAATTTTAGAATCCACCAAATTTCATGATCCAAGCAGAGTTACGTACGTACATTACACCAGTGGTAGTACTTCCACCTGAAGAGCCCTTGGATACTGATACTGTTGTTGATAGTCTTATCGATACGTCCGATACAAATTCTTTATCGGGTGATCAGTTAGATACAACATATAACGGCTCTATATCGCCAGATGTTTTGGCTGAAAGGTATGTCTTAATAAATTATTAAATAAACAATTAATTAATAATAATAACATTAACATATGATTTAAAATAAAGAGACAGCCTTATCGATCATTTGCACCAAGAGAATGGAAGACAGAGGCAAGAGCTTCATCGTTTGCTTTCCGATCATCAACGAATAGTTATTGAATTAAAAAACCGTATATTAGAGCTAGAAGGAGCTCTTTCAACTAAAGTATTTTTGATATTAATAATATTTATCATCTTATTTCAGTATTTTATAATAATTAAGATACCTTTTATTTATTAGAGTAACGAACTTATCCAAGAGAAACACGTGAATCAGGAATTAGAAAAACATAAATCTGTTATAGTCTCAAAGTTTCGAGAAATTGAAGGTTTGTCGATAATTTGAAGCGTAATATGATTTAGGTAGCAATATATTTATATTTAAGAATTAATACATTTTTGGTATTTATAGAAAAAAATAAGATTGTTGAAGAAAAGTTTCAAAAGCTTAAAGAAGTTTACTCAAAACTCCGAGATGAACACATTAATTTAATAAGAAAGGTACTTCTCATTTTTGCAACACTGTATTCAATAATTTTATCCTAATATTTTCACTATATTTGTCATTATTTCAGAAAGCTGAAATTGATAAACAATTGGGTGGATTTAAGATAAACCATGAACAATTAGAAAGACGGGCTTTTGAATCGGAACAACGCTTGAACGAATTAATACAAGGACAAACAACGGTTGAACAAGAAGCACAGCGGGTGACGCAAGCTCGTGCCGAATTGGATGAAGTTAGGAATCAATTTGATGCAGTAAAAACCGAAAATCTTGTGAGTTTTTTAGAAATGAAAGTTTTTAACGTCTGTTGTGAATGTATATTTTTCTAATGTGTGGATAAAATGTTGAAATTTTTTATTTTAGTCATTAGTTGCTAAAATTGATTTTATAACATCTGAGAAAACTGCAATTGAAGGCGATCTTCATGACTTATTAGCTCAGAAAGAGGAACTGGAGACTGAATCCAAACGTACTCAAAGTCAAATAAAAACAGATGCTGATGCTGCAATATATGAATTATTTTGTATGCTATATTCATCGTTTATTATCAATTAATAATATTTTTATTATTCTTCAGTTTTATTCAATTTTAAAAAGTATTAAGAAATAATTACTTTTCTTTTAGTGAACTGCATATCTCAAGCTGAGAGTATCTTACAAAGCGCTATTCGTACAATAGATAATGCTGCTATTTCTGCTATAACATGTACCCCTGATTATATTGGAGATTTAGTAAATCCTACCTTACAAACACTAGATGATTTGGAAGTATCTTATGAAAATTACGTCGCGAATTCTTCTAATTCAAAGCAAGTGATTCGCTGTGCTATACTCTCTGCTCATGCTCTTGCAATGTATCTTATTTTTGCTAAATCTACCTCAAATATTTCAACAGATATTGCTCAAAGTGATAGTAAGTAACAGTTACAAACTTTAATCGGTATATTTTAATTAAAATGGATCTTGATAAATGTTTATTATAGAGATAACGGATGAATGTAAGCAACTAGGGTCACAAAGCTTACTTGCCTTAAATTATTTAAAAGAGAAGTCAGCATTGACTGTAGAGCAAATAATTAACGTTAAAAATCAATTGAAAAAGGTTTCTTTATTGCTTAATGCATTAATCAATGTACAGAATAATTCTAATATTATTGGAGACTTGGTGGAAAATGAATTACAAAGTATGGATAAAGCTATTGAAGAAGCTGCAAAAAAAATACAAGTATGCATGGTCTTTGTCCTCTTCTTAAAAATTGAAAATGTATCAAATCATCCTCTTTTCACAGGATATGCTTGACAAATCTCGAGCTGGAGACTCTGGCTTAAAGTTGGAAGTAAATGGAAAAATTTTGGATTCTTGTACAGAATTAATGAAATCTATTAGAAACTTAGTAAAAAAATCTCGTTTACTACAAACTGAAATTGTTAGTCAAGGAAAGGTTTGTAATTCTTCATTTTTTCAAGTGGTTATTTTTAATAATTAATATTCACATGTAAACTGAAGTTGAATTCCTTGCAATGTTTAATTAGGGTACAGCTTCTGCTACTGAATTTTATAAAAGAAATCATCAATGGTCTGAAGGTCTTATTTCAGCAGCAAAAGCAATTGCAATGGGAGCTAATTTTTTACTGTAAGTAAAGCTGAAGTCAGGCGATGTTTTTTCTCGTGCTGGATTACTTGCTGAATTTAGAATGATGACTGCTGATTGGATATTTGTATTATTATAACCAATCAGCAAACAATATTTTAATTCAGCAAGCAATCCAGCACAAGAAAAAGCATCGTCTAATTTCGGCTTAACATTATATATAGATAAAACAAAACGAATAATATATGTAGATGCTTAAGTATTAATTAAACTTTTAAATAAAATACATTTCATTAAAAGGGAGGCTGCTGATAAAGTTGTATCAGGTAATGGTAAATTTGAGCAGCTAATGGTAGCTTCACAAGGAATTGCTGCATCTACTGCTCAATTAGTTGTGGCGAGTAGAGTAAAAGCAGATCGAAATAGCAATAATCTGTCTGCTCTTTCTGATGCATCAAAAGAAGTAACACGAGCTACTGGTAGTGTTGTGGCAACAGCTAAAAGTTGTGCTCATCTTATAGAAGAAAATGGTAAGACTCATAATATTTAATTTTTTTAATTATTAATATATGGTAATTTTGTAGATGATGCAGATATTTCGAACTTAAGTTTACATCAAGCTAAGCGGTTAGAAATGGAAGCTCAAGTACGAGTTTTAGAACTGGAACAAGCATTAGAAACAGAAAGATTGCGTTTAGCTGCGCTACGGCGTTATCACTATCAGCTGGACACTGAAGGTTAAAATTAAGTAAATTATACATACTTTACAAAGACGATCGTTTAATTTAATTTTGCAGAATTTAATCATGACTGAAAATTTATGAGATAATAAAAGTAAATAATTATTATCAATGTAATATAAATTCGAGAAAGTATACACATTAAATATATCTTTCATATAGTCGTAATTTTTACATTTTATATTTTTATCTTAATTCTTAATCAGCATTTGCAATAATAGTCATGACTTTTTTTTTATAATTTGAAATTTGGGAGGCGCAGATATAAGTTGGAATAAAAAAGTACATACATTATTATCTTATAACTTATCAAAAATATACAAATAATAATAAATGATAATCATAAAGAGGCATGATAAAATGAGTCTGAGTTTGGTTGAATAATAATAATTAACGTGTTGAATCATTATAAACATCACCTACCTAATTTTGCTAAAAAGGATGATAATGTATTTAAGTTTCAAGAATATTTATTCACTATTATCTACCATTAGTAATAAGAAGCATTAATTTTGATAGTGAAAAGAATATACTCTACTTTTTCTAATAAATAACGGTTTTTGTTGTAAAGTTCAAATTTCATTTTAAAATATGATCCTATAACTTTTTATTTGGTAATTATGCACAAATAATACATTATTTTGAAATAATTTTCTCAACATTATGCTTAAGTATTTCAAAAAACTAACTGTAACATATCTCAAGAGAAATTGTTTAGTGGTAAGAATGAAGTATCTAATTTCAGCAAACACATTTTACATCAAATTGTTAATACTTTAGTAAACACGGAACAAATGATTGATTTTACCTTCTATTTGTATTTAAAAATATTGTTCATTTAACTATGAAGTAGCCCAAAACGTTAACTATTTTTATATGATGTTTACATGAAAATTGTATTTAATAATTTAAAACAAAAATTTTGTTTCAATGTACAGATTTAAGTTTCTTACTTTTTATAATTTCTTCTACATATTATTTTGCTTTTATTTATAATAGAATTAGCAATTTATTTCGCTAATGTGTTGTGAATAACAAACTATCATAGTAATTACATTTCTTTAAAATAAAATTGTAACATTTTACACGAGTTTATACTGTACACAAAAGTAAATATACTATTTATAGTACTAATCTTTTTATAATTTATGTAAACAAATATATTTTAATAACTATATTCAGAATTTATAAATGTATTAATTATTACCAATTCAGTCTGAAAAACAAATAAATAAAATTAACAATTTATGAAAAGTAATACTAACATACCTTAAGCGAGAAAATGTGGACGAGAAAAGAATTATAGCTGCATCTTTGATGGAATTTTATTATTGTTCTTCATTTTTCTTATTATTAATGTTCTTAAGATATAAACTCTGAAGTTTTACATAGGTACTTAAACAAATAAACTAGTATACACGTATTTACATGTAAGTTTTTAACGCTTTTTGTACATTCTTCATTTCGGCAAGCTGTAAGAAAATCCTTTTATTTTGAATAATAACGACCTTCAAACCTCAAATTTGCCTATAAAACGAATCACGATCATTTATGATTCGTATATGATAACAAGAAATCTTTCTAAGACTTGTAAATTTTGATTAAAATTTTTGTATGAATCTATAATAAAAATAAATATATACATATATATGATTATGATTGAACAAAAGTATTTTAAAACAAATAATTCAATATTTTTATATATACGTGTTTCTCAATGCTTATAACATTGGGAATATAATTTAAAAATTATTTTGTACGGTAATTTCAAATGAGTCTATACTTCACTCACTAGAAGTGTTTTCTAATTAGAATAAACAATCTTAGTAGTATAATTTGTAATAGATAAAAAATATGCTCGACATCTCAGTCTTTACATATTTGTAGTAATAGAGGTTTCCACTACATAATCTCACTGCATAATATTTAGATTTTATCATTTTTAAAATAATGTGGATTGCTTTGTTTTTCTAATATGCAGCAAATGAAAGGATGTAATTTATTGAGCGTAACCTATCCGCAAAAGAAATTAATAAAAGGAATGCACAATATATAATGCTCTATTGAAAATATTTAAATGGAATAATGTTTCTAATCATTTAATGTAGGTATGACGATCAGAAAAATCCGTGAGTGATTCATCTAAATGTATGATTCACTTGGTCAGCTTTCGCAGAATTGATTTAGCAACGGGTTATCATCATTTGGTTACGTTAAAAGTAACTGGCAGGAGCATTTGTAAATATAACATCTACACTAAAATATTATAGTCTCTATAATTTACATACATTTACACGTTCCTATACAAATATACATGTATGCATGGAAATTATAATAGCACCATTTCATATATGTATATATGCATAAAATATAACTTCATACAGAATGTACTAGACTGTAATATTTTTATAAAAGGCGTAAAATAAAGTTATATTTCAAAAGTTACTATATGTACACAGGCATGACAATGTAGCCTAATTCGCTTTTTCACTTTATTGTATATATTTCTCAGTTCACTTTCAACTTCTCACTGAGTTTCGCATATTAATATTTCACTGCTCATAGTTTTCAATTGATTCTCTAAGTGTTAATGGTTATATTAATGGCGTCGAAATAGTTTATTCGCGCATTAATTTTGCTAAATTTTTCAATTTTAGTCGATTTTAAAAGTTTCAAATCGCAAATATCGTCAATAAGTGGATTAGATAAATAAATAAATTACCCTTCGGATAGAATTTCAAGTAACAATCGCTTAAGGCTATCAAGACCGGTAAGAAAGCCGCAATCAGGGCCTTGATGAACGGTAGAGTTCGAATTGCACGGTATCGAGGACCCGGTACGACAGAATGTTGTATGCGCGAAATCGATCATTCTTATGTCGACCATAGCTTCTTGCATTACCGAGCTTTTCTGCTCACTTTTCGCTCTAAACCGTTTTGAAACACTAGCGCAATCATCCTCTTCGTGTTCAGTTTCCTCGTCTTCGTAGACGCGTAATCGTTGCTTGTGCCTATTACGCTGTACATTGCAATCTTCTCCAATATCGACATCAGAACTAGTATCCTCGGAATTCCCCCCTATGTGTTGTCCGCAGCAATATTCGTCACCGCTACTACTGCTATATAGCATCCAGTTATCATACTGCGCAGATTGAACAACGGTATTTATCAAATTTGGTGGAGGATCCATAAAAACCGTCTCTTCACTGATGGGATAAAAACCCGTAGTATTTTTAGCACCTCTTGCCGCTGCTTCGCCAAACCCTCTATGAAGAGCAGCCTGACTCACTTCTTCGTGGGACGATAGATTGTAATCTGTGGAATTATTGCTTGTGTCAGCGTCATAACACGCATCAGAACCATGAGGAATATTTTCCATAAAACTAATGTCGTTAGATTCATCCTCAGTTTGAAGAGTAGGAGAGTGTCTATGACTTGCAAAATCATCTATTTGATAGCCTTCGTACACAACAAGTAGGGAGCTGTAAACAATTTAAATACAATTAGCCTATATATTCATGAATTATTCATATATTATTTTAAATTGCTCGTCTTAATATGTTTTACCATGAATAGAATCTGTAGCTGCTTTGTCTCTCGATTGCCCGACGTAGTAACTCTAATTTCGAAATAACTCTCTGTATAACTAATGTTCGCAAACAAAAACCATTATGAAAAAATCTGTATAATGCTGCTTTAAAGCCCTCTTCATTTAATTCTCTACCCCAGTATTTATCTCTTTTTACATAGTGATCGGCATCTGCTTGATATACCTGAAGATCAACACATCATTTTTTTTTTCAAATAATTCAGTAAATTATCACTGTACAAAATCTTGACGAACCTGCATCCCGCAGAGCCTAACACCTAGCGACGCTGAAGTACTGGCTGCGCATTTTGCAATTTGTTTACTTCTTTTCTCAGCAGAAGCATCATCTCCATGCTGCCTGGTTCCCATTTTTAAATCTAATATACATGGGTGTGTATACTGAGATGTGATATTTTCCAGTAAAAGAAAATCTGTTGAACAATACAAATACGATTAGTTAAACTTTAACGCATATTTAACGCAATTCGCTTTTCAAGAATAGAATTCTATATTTACTAAGCAAGTGCGGATCTATTGCGTCACAATAGAAAATTAAAAAACTTAAATATAATTAACTGTAGCCAAACAGGATGTAAGTAACATATCTTTGAAAACCTACACTGTCTGTTGGTGGCATTATCCAAATGCACTCCTGGCTTTAATACATCGGTCGAGCTATTATTACGATGAATTTTCATTCTGTGAAAAAAAAGCAGAAACATTATGATTTTCTTTGCTGTAAATAATTATATTATAAACAACAAAGCACGCAGTTTTAAGTGTCGAGGCTTTCTGTTCGTAATGAACACTAAATCTACATTGTAGTATCCATTTAAACTCTATTCAGGGTCAAATTAAGGAGAAAAAGAAGAATTATTGCAGTGCTTTTATTTCTTTCTTAATTACAAAAAAAAATTATAATTAAAATAAAACATACAAAAAGACGCAAAGCTTTTTAAAACACATCTTTTTCTTCTTCCATAAATCTTCAATCTTTTCCTATCAACATTAAACTTACATAAATTGCCAAAAATACTGCCAAGGTCAGGTATTATTAAACCTATATATCTAGATATATATTATAACAAATTTTCGCAAAAGTATTTCGTATTATTTACGAATAAAATATTACTTCCTAAGTGTTCATCGAGAAATGAAATAGTACGGTGATATTTATTTTATTATATTTATTAAAGGAAATAAATTAAGTTTCCAGTCGTTACTTAATAGAATTCAGTTATAACAACGTTCTTACTATTTACAGGGTTCACTACTTTTCACTAACTATCCATATGAATAACTAGATCGGTACAATAAATAAGACAATCGTTAATGCCAAGGTAATATGGTTTATACCTATGGTCATTTGTATTTGCATTTGCGGACTATTATACGAGTATGTATCCTTAATTTATCATTAAATCCCAAAGAAACGAGTAAAAGCTACAAAACATGTTTTTTAATGTTTATTTTCGCGTTAAATTAACAGCAGTTTCCTGCGTGTCTCCTGCACACACACAGTACCGGTATTGTTATTTAATTACTTGCCGGGCCGAGACATTACCGTGTCTTTTGACTGATCCTGCTGAATTTAAAATCTGAAACATAAAAACTTTACCTTAAAACATCATCACGCTTTCTCTTTGTAGAACCTTTTCCTTGACGGGCATCAGGGTCCCGGAAATTTGGACTGTACCGCTTATCTAGTGAAACCTCTCCACTGCTGGATGCCTGCATTACACCTGAAACATCAGCATATAGATTAATAATATAGTTCTAATTGCTTAATTTTTATTTTGCTGTATAAATTCAACGTTTTAGCTAACAAACAATTGTTTTGATCTTTTTTGTTTTTATTTTTAATCAATTCCTATTAAAACATTATGGTATTACCTATATTTCAGGCAAAATTATAGAACAACCATTATACACTATTACTTGTCATAAGATCATAAGTATGGTCTTGTATTGTATATGCAATTAATTAATACAAATGAGATACTGCTTATAAATCAGAAAAGTGTGTAAAAGAATATCTCCACGCATAATGCAGTAATGTTTAAATAAATTTGAAGCAGAGGTAAAGCTTTGTACAGTACCTTTTCATTTTACAGCATATACGATATTCATAAATATATCTTATGTGACTGAATAATTAAATATTTTATTATCATTTTTTTACATAGGCGACTATTAATTTGCTTTGTTACTAACACTAAAAATGCTCGTACAAATACTTGATTCTGCAATGATTTGTGCTTTATAAATGACTGATAATTATGTATAATGACTGTGTCAATGATTTTGGCTGAAATTAATGTACGATGGATCACAGGCAATACAGGGATTGAACTAAACCGAGAAGATTTTGAGCTTCAGAGACTAGTAGCGCATGGTGGATATATATTGGTGATCAGCAACATAATACAAACCCCGAACATTGGCCAAGGAGAAGCAAATGGAATGTGTTCAGGGCACTAGTGGGTCTGCAAGCAGGCCATGCCTCGATTCCCAGACACGTATCCTTCTGACTATTGGCTCTGGGGATACTTAAAAGAAAATGTTTTTTGCTAGACATTCATCAGACACAGCGAATTTGATGCATTTGATCATTTGTTCATACTCAGACTTGCATCTCTTTCGTTGATACGACGTGAATAATATCCCCAATTGTCCCCTAACCATTGTTGTACAAAGAGGACCGCATCCTTGCACGTAGTGAATCACACAAAATCGTCGACCTGGCTTCTGTAAGCGCACACAATACATGTATTGTGCAATACTTTGTTATGAAATCTGGTTATACCATGATTTATCATTTCTGAAGCCATATATTTATTTAACGAAAAAAATAAAAAAATTCTCATATCCAAAACAAACTAAAATTCATTTAAAATTATTGACAAAATAGAAATAACTGCACTAAAAAAATAGTCTTGTGTAGCAAAGTATTGATTAGGTATAACTTATACATAACTTTCTAAACTTACACTCTATGCTTGATAATCACTTTTACAGCCTATTCTTACTTTTAATAAATATATAAAAGAGTGTTATGTAACCATAGTTTTTCTAGATCGTAAATTATTTATGCATAAATTAAGTAGAAACATAAGTAATTAAAGCCTTCACAAAAAAAAAAAACATACATCCCAAAATGCTCTTTATTAGTCATTGGTACTTATACAGACTTGTAGATATAGCATAAATTTGGCAATTAAACACTAAATAATATTTATATATATAACATTGTTTTGTTTAAAATATCAATTCATTTTTATATAAAATAATGTAACTGGACTAATCAGTTACATATTAAATAATCGCTTAAAAATTATAAGAAAAAATTATTTCACTTATTTATATCTTTCTATGTTAAAAATTACTGCCATCATATTTTCTTATTTATTTTATTCAAAAAGGTTTAAAGTTGTTTCAGTATTGGCTAAAAATGTTAGTAAAAAAAAAGTCTTATTTCGCATTTAATAAAACTTTTCTCCAGTTAATAATGCAAATATCACATTGAACTAATACTTTTCTTATATGGAAACTATTTTATTTTGTTATTCTTACAATTTATAAAATTCTATCGTAAATAATCTTTTTATTAATATTAAAATGAATATTGTCTTTGCATAAGATTTTAGGAAAGTATTTCTCAATTTTTCATTTTAAATGAAATAGCAATTTTTATTGTGAGAAAAGGTAAGCATTCACTTGGCTTCTGGTGGTTAATCATTAATTATAAAACATGCAACTTTTTTATATGAATAATTTATAGTTTCTTATCAACAGTGACATATCAGGTAATGTTACTAAATTAATAATATAAATGATGATAATGGAACGCTATAAAACATGATTGATAAAAGAATCTTTTTAAGCAGACTAAGGAGATAAGCATATGTAAATGATGTTGATATTTAGAAATATCATGAATTTTCTTGGAATAAAAATACACAAACCTAGCAATTGCTTCTTTGCACTAGAGATTAATAATCTTAAACAAACAACAAGCTTACCTTTAAATTTTGGGACAAACATTTGTATGTCTTGTGGAATGTTTTGATAGAAGTCTAACTCCCTGCAATTCAAGGGCTTGCAAATAGTATTCTGGTTGAGGAGGAGCAGTCTTGTATGACCACCGACCTATAAACATGAACAATGCACTTGTTAACAATTATTTACATGTTTTGTTTGCCTCATACGGTAAAAGATCATAATTTTAATTAATTAGAGTAACAGATTTAAGTAACAATTAAATTTATCCAAACGGTATAATCCGATTAGAAATAACTTTTTACAATATTTTGTATATGGTTCTCAAATTAGAATAAAATAAATATATTTTTTGTACGTGTGCCCATGCGGTCGTTAAGGGGGTTAAGCACCCTTTTGAAAAAAATGATTGTTTACGTTTTTTAAGTAAAAAGTTTTGTAAAAATATATAAAATGTATGATTTTAAAAGCAATGATAATTTTTGAAAAATCTTATTACGGAAAACAACTTTTTCATATGTTTATATATTTATCGTTAAATATTCTACAATTTTTGTTAGGAGAGAAATTAAACAGTATTTAAAATTAAGAAGGTAATGAAGAAATTTTTAAAAATATAACAGTGTCAAAAATCCTAATTGCACTGCTATAAAATATTTTAAAGTCATAAATTTTTTGTTTGATACTACTTTTAATATCTCTTATTGGATTTGTACTTTTTCGCTGTACTACTAAACTGGTCCAATCAGTTGAAGTAACAAAAGCATATATTTCCTCATTCTGACATGTTACACTAGCGCAACGAAAAAAATTGACCTATAACATATACTGTTTCGGCATCCGATATTTCACCTGCGCACCGTATGGCGATCACTACAAACATTCAAGTCGGAATATACCATATTGGTAGATTAAGGAGATAAGGTTTTTTGCGAATTCAATTTGTATTATTAATATTGTTACAAGGGATTTTTTAGAAATCAATAATAAAAGAATCGGACGAAATATTTGATACTTCTAAAACCAATTAATGATAATAGGTTTTATCTTCACAAAAGTAGAACGCATGCACAATCATTGAATGACATATTAAACTGATAAATGCAGAGTATGCTATGTTTTATCCAGCTTATTAATCGTTTTTCATTTACTGATTGCTATCAAAGGTTTTATTTGATAATATCTTTTTCGGAGTAAAGTTATCGGGCAGAAAAAAGACAACAAAAAGAAGTAGGCTAAATTTATTTCATATAATATTTACGATGGTTCCATTTAACTAATGTAATTCATGAATCGAGTTTAAGAAGAGAAAGAAACAAAAGGAAAGGAGAGCGGGGAAAGGCCTGAAACGACGTCTCTCTGTGGGGTATATTCAGGTATTGATTCGCAATGGAAGATGACAATTTAAGAGGAATAAGGTGGGGGAAGATTGTAGGATAGTGAGCTCTGATAGATTTTACCTGATTCTTGAGAGGATGTAATGCGACTTCTTCGTCATGATCTTGAAGAAAAGATGAAGAAACTGGAGACGTATTTGTGCTGTGGCACTGTGATTCAGTCTCTCCCATACCCCAAAGACCCGTCAGGTATACCATGCCCGCGTACTGCTTACAGAGAAAGAACCTATACCACCCAAGATTAATCCGATCTATATTACTTTCAATTATTTCACACAAAGATCAGTTGGGCTCTACCAATTACACACTCTCTATCTTTCTCTCTCTCGTTCTTTCTCTCTCCCACTCTATATCTCTTTCTGTACTAAGAATCTCGTTCCAAGATTAGATTAGTTCTCGATCGATGCAGCGTGCAAAGCACTTTTTCTGCCTCACGTCACAATAGCAATGTAATCTATTACGTCTTAAACATTAAACTAGTCTATCCATCAAAAACGATACATGACACTGCACAAATCACTCCTAAAATTAATCGTGCTTCACCAGTTCTTTAACACCAATATACAATGTTTTGGAGCATTACAATCTTGATGAATAACAAGCAGCAAGTCCCAAGCTCCCAAGTTCCCAACTCTCAGCCCAGTCCGCCCAGTTCGGAGTTCCCAGTTGTCAGTAGCGTAGTGTATGTATGGGAGTATGCGAATGTAGATAATGAGTGTAGTATGTATATGTACAAACAACTATGTATACATATACAAAATATAATAGCTAGAGCTATATTATATGTACTACCACATAAGAAAGCCACTACAATTTCTCTTTCTTTATCCTCCTTTACTTCTGGTCCTGACTCAGTTGACTCTGGGTTACTCTAGCTACGTTCTGAATGATTGTTCGTCATAGATTGCGTAAGGCATAATTATAATATATAATTGTACACAAATACAAGCAGACTTAAGCAAGGCGGCGACGTCGGACGTAGTTATCCTCAATCGCCTTTTGTGATATCGTTCCCTTTTGTAGAGTGTAGAGGGCGCAAATTTTATTAAATAGTTTTTTGTTTCTCTTCCTCTCAAAATTGTATCGAACTCTACAGGAGTTGCGTTCCTAAACCGATCAAGTCCAATCCTCGGAAAGTTGATTCGTGGACGAGTAGTATAATTTCTGCTCCCTTTACCACCCTATAGCATATAAAATTAAAGGCTTGTCACGCATGAAATAAGATGATAGCGCCGCCAACAGTGGTATGTACGTACTACTACACATCAAAAAGTTTAACTAATTTTCTTTGCGTATTATCTGGTGTTTTTTTAACCTCGAAAGCGAAGCCCTGATAAAAAAGAGCTTTTTAAATTTGTATAAAAATATAATGCTTATTTCCTTGATAAGGCTCTGATGAAATAGAAAAATGTTATCCGTCCATGAATCAACTTTTCGCACGATTACGCCTTCAACTTTCAAGTTTGTCTCAATTTCGTACTTTCGGCCGTATTCACTCACAGACAAAAAAGATAGCAGACTCACAGAATACATATGTAGTCATGCAAAGGTATATAGCATCATTTTTACGATTATCATATTTTCCATTGTTTTTACTACAGACTAATAAATTCTCTTTTCCGAATTTAAATAATCATCGTTATGTCTTCCTAAAAAATTGTTTAAATATTTAAGATAATAATAATTATAAAGTATTACAAAATATGCAATCAGTTGTACATGTAATAGTATGTATGTATACTTACTCCTTAGACCAGTCAGGTATTTTAACTTAGATTTGTCCAATTTGAATTCTGAAATGATGTTTCAATTCTAGCTTATTCCATTTCTCAATGGTTGAAATGGGTCAACAAGCTGAAAGAAGGAGAGCGATGAAAGAGTGAAAGGCGAGAGGGGGTGAGCATTGAGAAAGAGTGAGACTAAAGAGAGAGTGAGAGAGAGAGAGAGAGAGGTGCGGTGTTGCGTGATTGCTGCTGCGAATCCGAGCGTGTGTGTTTGTTGTGTTGCACGATTTTTTTATTCTTCGGAGAGGAAGGTTGTTCATTTGGAAGATCGTATCGTTCCAAGGAAATGTCATCGTACATACAAGTAGCTGAAGACGAAGGAGAGGAGCCGATAGAATTGCCCACCGAGGATGATAGTACGCTTTTGCTGACTACCTTATCCGCCCAGTTTCCCGGAACGTGTGGTCTTAAGTACCGCAATCCGGAGTCTCGAACGATGCGTGGTGTTCGTCTGGTTGATGGACGTCTTCATCCCCCTGAGAATGGATGGGGCAAAGCCATTTACTTCTGTGTTTTTCCAAAAGGTAATTCAGTATTCTCCCCACCGATGCTTCCATCAGCCCTCCCGATGCTTATCAACGCGATGCCAACAAGTTCTTATTCTCTAACCAGTTTAACACATCCGTGCAGCTTTCGTGAAAATAGCACAACATTTAAATCGAATTATTATTATGAATGTAGACGAAACAAGCGCTATCCTTCCTCTCTCCCCCTCCCCCTCCTCTTACCATAACAGGGTTCTATATTTATTTAAATTTCCACAGAATACGATTTGACAAAAAATTGATTTCATTATTAATAATAGGGTTGTCGCGTCTTTTGCCTCTTTTTCCTATACTAAATGCTGATGATACTATCCCTATGAATTTTTTAACTTAGGAAATAATAAATCTTTTTTAAACTGGAAGCTATTCTTAAAATTTTTTTTTTATTAGTGCTAAGTGCAATGTTCAAATTTCATTCTTTTCTATTATTTAAGCATAAGAGTTTTATTTCATTTCTGAAGAATAAAACGTTGGCTTCTCGTTCTAGAAAATAAGAGAAAGTCTGACGACAACTTGGAAAACTCCACTGCTAAGACTAAAAGAATGGAAACCAAATTACGCTGTACTGACTTGATAGTCCTTGGATTACCATGGAAAACTACAGAGCAGAATCTGCGTGAATACTTTGAAACTTTTGGAGAAGTTCTAATGGCTCAGGTGTGCTGAAAACTATAAGCTATATATTAAAAATATGAGTTCTTCTGTTGTTACTGTATTTTAATTCATGAAAATGTGATTAACTTGTAGGTTAAGAAAGATGCAAAATCAGGGCAAAGTAAAGGCTTTGGTTTTATAAGATTTGGAAGCTATGAATCGCAATTGAGATGTCTTGCCCAACGTCACATGATTGACGGAAGATGGTGCGATGTCAAGGTTCCTAACAGTAAGGTAAGCAGAGCATAATGGAAAAACTGAAAGTAACATAAGTTAGCATATATAAAGTATATTGTGTATTATATCTTTTGAAGTCGAATAAAAAAATGTACATCTAACTATAAGTACAGAGCTTAGATCTATACGTATATTTCGGAATATATTAGTGATATTTGTGTGTTCAGTTAATTTTTAAAAGTGTCAAAATACTTATGTAATAATTTATATAAATGTGAGACACTTTTACACAAAGTAAACCAATAAGTGAAATAAATATTTATAATGAAATTAAAAGATCTCTATTTTTTGAAAACAAGTATTTTCCAATATATTGAAAAAGATTGTTTACCAAAGATAATGCTTTTGCCCTAATTATTTTTATAAAAAAAAAAAATTTAACATGCTACATTTTTTTTCTGAGATCTCTGTCATATTACTTTCTATACACTGATCGTATAGATCTAAGCTGTACAATAATTTTTTTAAATTTCGAGTTGCAAGATGTACAAGTTAAGCTAAAAGCAAGAATCATTGATGATGCATATTTCTACACTTAAAACTGAAACTTGCAAAAGATATTTCATTTCAAATCATGTTTAATCATTATAATAAAAACTTGACGCGAGCAATATGGTATAAATAGATGAATGAATGGTCAAAATATACAGAATGGAGAGATGGAAAATTTGTAAGGAATGTCTGAGAAATGCGTGGATTGACGAATGTTTAAAGAAGTGTGGTGTAATGAGAGGGCAACATTTTTCAAGGGTGGGCTTGTTACAATGTTGTAAATAATACTGTGTGTTTGTGAGGATTAATAGCGTGTATTTTTGAGGTATGGTGTGAGACTAATGATTCAAGATTATAAATGGATGTTGAACGCAAATGACTTAACAAAACACAATAATTTACAGAAAATTTTTGATTAATTTACTTACCTCAATTTTTTCAAAGAACCAAGTCATTACGTGTGAGTTTTCATTATAATCGGATATGGGTTTCTTTTACTTTTATTATTATTATTATCATTACTGTTATTACTATTATTATTATATCACCAATGTTAAGCTGACAAACAGGAGTGCCCGATATCAATTTACATATACGAGTTGAATCTATCAAACACAAAACTTGCAGTCAGATTAGAATGATGAGAAAACACATAAACACAACGGAGTAAACGTTTGCATGTTGTCGATTATGTATCCTAATGAAAATGATAATCGATATGAGAAATATTGTAATGGGTGTGACTTACGCGTTCGTATGTAAAAACGGGAGTTTTTAAACTGTGATGAATGCTTTTAGTTTTGAATTGCTTCGCTTAAATTTACCGGTGTAATGCGTAGTAGCCGCGCACAATTATAACTGAGACACATTTGTATATGAATTATATATACTATATAGAGCATATAAAACCAATAGTGACATGGGCAGTAATTCTTTAAATTTCAGATCTCGTATAAACACAATTAAAAATACGTGAAGAGTATGATGGTAAGAAGACATTAATATTGAAGTTAGTGAGAAACTTGTAGTACGCATTTAGCAACAAAGTTTAGAATGGTGCAATTAGTGAAAAGAATTTTGTAAAGTAAAGTATGATTTTATGATTATATATATATATATATATATGAACGGAGCGAGAGTCTAGCTTATCGCGCGTAGAACACGTGTGCGTGAACTCTATCGTCTGCTTTGTGCAATAAGTCATTGTATTTGCGTGTATTTCTGTTTTAAAGAAACTTCAATGAGTTAATTCGGTGAGCGAGGGAATGAGAGGATGAGAGATTTGATGAGTGTTTCAGTGCCTGAATGTGGAGTGTAAGTATCAGAGAAAGAACGTGTGGGAGCATGTACGGTAGTTTGGGAAAATAATATAGAGGACAAAATGGTCGAGTCAGAGAGAGAGAGAGAGAGAGAGAGAGAGAGAGAGAGAGAGAGAGAGAGAGAGAGAGAGAGAGAGAGAGAGAGAGAGAGAGAGAATGAAAGAGAGAGAGAGAGCGAGTGAGTGAGTGAGACTAAAAAATTGACAAAATGATTCGATAAAATTCGCGATAAAGATGCAAGAGTGGTTTAGTATGTCTCTAAATTACTAGATATAATTGTATGTCATTGTCGAGGGATGGTGTATCTGGTTGCAGAATATTGATGGCTTAATGATGGCTCGTCAGTATGACTCGAGCAAACACAACGAATGCTACCGGCCTATACCTGTTCATACGCCGAGCAATCGTCGTGTGCCAGCTCCGAAATCGTACGTGAACGTTAATTCGTCCGAGGCAGCGAACACTCCTAGGTACGAATCCGAATACGATTACAAGCCGACGCATTACCCTTCGTACCCGCCAAACTACCCGTACGACGAGGCCAAGTACAAGTACGAAGGTCAGGGCTACAATAGCTACGAGAAACCGGCCGCCAATTACGCTTACGAGGAGATTGGATACGACGCGCGAAATTACATGGTGCCCCACACGGCCGCTGCACCACCACCGCCTCCACCACCGCCGCCCAATCCGTCGTATCCGGCCGACGGGGAGTACCCGAGGTACGTCAACTACGAGGGACGCTCGGTGTACCCGGTGATGGAGAACCCAGCCGGAGAGTACACCGAGAAACGATACAATTATGGATACGACAGGAATGCCACCTACTACGAGCCCGATGCTAGATACGCGGCCCAGGATAACAGGTACATCGGGGACGTGCGCTACCAGGACACCAGGCACGTCGACAACAGACCCGACAATCGAATCTCGGTCTACCCCGATAACCGAGAGCAGGACTGCAGGTATACCATCGACAACCGCGAGCAAGATAGAAGATACGCTCTGGAGGCCAGAGACCCTGAAGCCAGATACGCCGTGGACAACAGGGAAAACGATCCGTCGAGGTATCCCCCGGCCGATGCTCGCGAGCTTGAAACCAGATTCCCAGAAACCACCAGATATCCTTCCTCCAAAGAAAATTATTACGATCGTTACTACAAGCACCGACCCTCGAGGGACCACCATGTCTCTGACGCATCAAGATACTGATGAGTTTTTATACTACCGTAACTATAATCTTTGTCACTCAACGGGAATATAAATCTGTAACTATGTACATCTTTCGCTGTTCGAAAGCAACTCTTGTCAGATATGCATTATTATTTGTACTTTCGCGCACTCTTACATATAGTCGAGGAGATTAAGCCTGAATTTTCAGACTCTTCTTTTATTCTGCTCATTTTTAATCCTATACCATACCACGATATTTGCACTGGGATCGTATTGTGCAAGCCCACTCTTACTAAAATTATATTCTCGTTGATCCACGAATTATCTTGTAGATAGCAATATATATGTGTATTGTATATTGGTATGTGTACAGATGTGCATATATAGTTTGACAAAGCAATCAGTACTTTCTGAAATTATCAATTATTGTTTATCGATTGTATTATCATATGCAATTTATAATACTGTATAAGAATAGCATGAATTTTTACACCGAGAACATTAAAAGAATTATTGTAAAGAACTGTGCATGTAGTATATCGATGGCCATAGCGCTCAAGTATTTATTAGAAATTTAGGGGATAGGGGGAGGGGGATGGGGGATGGGGGATTCAGACAATTTGAAAAGCGTAAAACTGAAGAAGCAATTGCCTTTTTTTTAAAATAGATCAATAATTATATATGTTGACGAAGTTTACGTTTAAAACTTGCATCGGTGCAGAGTAACGAGTGTAGATTTCTGGAAAGAGAAAGATAGAGTGAAAGAGAGAGAGGGAGGGAGAGAGAGGGAGAGAAAGAGAGAGAGAGAGAGAATGAATTAGAGGACTCGAGAGAAAACTGTTGGGGGTGATGAGAAAGAATCTTTAACTTTATCTTCTTGATTTTATTTGATTTCTTCAACTTTTTTTTTGATCATCTTCTCTTTGTTGAAAAGCGACCATAGATTAGAAAGCATTTCTGGCGAGATGTATAGATAATATACATATAGATATATACATATATTATATAATACACGAGTGTATGTATGCGCGTAATTATCCTCTGTCGGATCATAGCGATTAACGCGAGATATTCTGCAGCGTATGGAAGTTTTAATGGATAAACAAGAGAATATGTTGTACATGATTGATTGATTGTGCGTTTGTGCGTAGGAGGGAATGATTCAGCAAGTACCCTGCAAGGTTTTCGTGGGACGCTGTACAGAAGACCTAACTGCTGACGATCTGCGCGACTATTTCTCCAAATTTGGCGAAGTGACGGACGTATTCATCCCAAAACCTTTCCGTGCATTCTCGTTTGTTACTTTCTTAGATCCCGAGGTAGCTCAATCCTTGTGCGGCGAGGATCATATTATAAAGGGAGTCTCGGTACACGTATCCAATGCAGCGCCAAAATCCGAGGGAAACAATAGGAACTTTAACAACCAAATGAACTCGAATATGCGCGGCAGAGGAATACCAGGACCGATAGACAATAATATGCAAGGAAACTACCAGGGGAATAGGTACATGGGCCACTCAGGAAACAACATGGGCCCAAACGGATGGAACAACCCGGGCAACCGGGGTAACCTCGACATGCCGAATCTCCAAGCGTTAGGTATAACCGGTCAGAACAACGGGGGAGGTGGCGGGGGCGGAATGTCCAACCCATTGGCGATGGGTGGACTCAATCTGTCCGCGCTACCGGTGAACCCGGCATTGGTGGCAGCTGCGTTGAACCAAGCATCCTGGGGCTTGATCGGTAACCTGCAGAACCAGGGAAACGATCAGGGCTATTCGAACCAGCCGGGGCCACCGGGGCAGCCACCCTCGGGCAACAACAGCATCGGGAATAGCGGTAACTCCGGTTTCCTCAGCTGGATGAGCCAGGGCGGTGGCGATGGGAACACTGGTAACCCTGGTACCGGCGGCCCTGGCCCGAACAATCCCAATGCGTCCCAGGGTGCTTGGCAAAATCATCCAGGACAGCGCGATCAAAAATCGAATACATTTCTTAAGTACGAGTAAATTCAGTCGGGACTCTGAGTCTACTCGTAAAAGACGGGCTCGTTCCTTAAGTCCCGAAGCGCTAACGCCGAAGAACAGCAAAGGTCAGGAACTGAAGAACACGAATCATCACCATCAGCAGCCCACTGCTCACCAGTAAACTGAAAGTCCACCTCACCACACGAACCTTGCACTGATTTTCCTTTCCTATTGGTGAGAATGGTGCTACACGCCAAATTCTTTTCCATCCCATTTTTTTGTCTTCTTCTTCTTCTTCTTTTCTTACTTTTAAAACTATCCAAACGAAACGAAGCTAAAACGTGCCCAGTCAAGTACAAATAGAGCCCGTGTTTCGACTTCCTGACCTTTGCGCGAGGCTTCTCTTCTTCTACTTCTTCTTCTTCTATTACTACTACCACTACTACTACTACAACTATTACAGTACTACTACCACTACTACTTTTACTACTACTACTACTACTACCACTACTACTACTACTACTACTACTCTACTACTACTACTACTACCACCATTAATAATACTATTTCGATGATGAATTGAAAAACATAGTCCGATCCCTTATCACGCTATTACTAGCTTGATGGATTAGCACAATTCTCTACTCCTGAACGATAGATCTGCATGGATCACGCTGCTAGCTTCGATCAACTGTTCGAAACCTCCGTATATGATCTCACGCGCGTAGCCTGAGTCTAATGTGTTCCCAATTGTAAAACGGATGTGAGTATGTCGTAGCGCAAATAAGGATGATTTTAAACATGAAATTTACGTATATGTGCTAATATGCTTAATGAAACGAATTAATACAGTGTGTTTTTGATGTGTAATGAAAAGTGATAAGTTATTGATATAAATTACAATGGATTCATTGGCCGAATGAATCCCAAGTTAAAGATCGTGATAGCTAATTCAATATAGCATTGATATATATATATATAAATAATCTTTCGTAGTTTCCTATGTGAGTTCACGAAATTACTAATAAATCAGATTGATGAATCTCATTCGCTAAAAGATTCGTCGTTTACCAATTTCCTTATTAAAGCCACCTAAATGATGCGGAAAGAACGAAAACCTTAATGAAAATTAATTAAAAGAACGCGCTTTTATGTCTTTAATCAAACTTCCATAAAATTTCATTTCCATTGATTGATTTCACTCGTCGACTGAAAGGAGCAGGTTATTATTGTTGTATGATAATTCAGTTATATGACATCTTAGCTTTTAATCTGATCATATTGTTATTTTGCTTTGTACATAAACTTTGATTTTCCAAGAGATTTTCCTTTGTCCTCTGTACCATATCGTCTGTTAGCTTGCTTCCATCATTTGGAATTACAGTTACGAGATTATCTCTCTTTTCACGCATCAAATTTTTTCTTTCTTAAACATAAAATATATATATATGCGTGTATGTGTGTATATGTATAAGATTTTTAGAATATTTTTTTTACTGGAAAAATAATAACAGTATTTGCATACTATATATACATACACTACTAATAATTATTGAGAGAAAAAAGTAAATTTTAAACCAGAGGAAACTTATCATCGAATACAATTATGATATACCGAATTGTGTATATGTAATTCAATAGGTGCAATTACCTTTTTTTTTTACTTGTACCATACCCATTTTTTAGTGCAGATATTTCTACAGAATAAAATGAGTGTAATAGTTGAAATGAATCCAAATGAATTGTTTAATGGCGTAAAAAGAGACACTTTTTCTCGCTTGCATTGAAAGAGCGATATACCTGCAGACATTTCTCGATAAAAATAGTGGGTATGGCGCTTCTGCTTGTTTTTTTCTTTCATGTTTATTTTATTGATTCTATCCCGTGGTGAGATTAGTGACGGTGAACTCTCCGGAAGAGGAAAACTAAAACTCGCGTTTCACTTATGGATAAACATTAGAGAAGTAGAGCGATGCTACTTCGATTAATTGAAAGTACAAGATACCAAGCAGAACTCTGAAGAGAGCAAAGACAGAATTTAATTTAATTTATAGTAAAAGTTGCTGAGTGTGAAAAATAAATGTGTGAGAGTAATGAAACTATAGAACGAGGCTGAGGTTCCTTATAATATTGAGTTGATCCAAGCTAGCCAAACAACGTGTAATCTTGACTTCTTTCTTAGATATTTAGTGAATATACCCATGCAATTTTTATGTATGAATTATGTTTTACGTTTGTGCGTTAGTGTGTCAAAATTATTGATTGGTTGTGTGTGAACGAAAGAATTTGATTAATAATGATAATGCTCCGTTTGTTGATCTTACCAATCACGACGGACTTAACAAATGTATAAAGTGATAAATTGTGGTACCATAATTTTTAGAGGGAAAATATGAAAGGACAGCTTTAAAAGTTTGATTATAATTCGAGGAAAGTAGCTTCATAAGAGAGTATTCAACTTTTTTTGGTTTCTTTTTGTGTACTATTATTATATATGATTAATTAATTAATTACTATTAATTATTATGATTAGTATTGTATAACGAGAATCACATTTCACAATGATAGTCAATAAATTTAACATGCAAAAATTGTAATATCGCAAATAGAGAAAACGAAAGCACGTGAGAGAGAGAGAGAGAGAGAGAGAGAGAGAGAGAGAGAGAGAGAGAGAGAGAGAGAGAGAGAGAGAGAGAGCGAACGATTGAGTGAGGGAGAAGGAGAAAGAAAGAGAGAGATAGATACAAATTAAGAATGGAAAAATAAAAGGATAGAACGTCTGTTACATTATTAGTATCGTTATATAATGCATTAAAAATATTTAGAGCTACAAACTTGGAATTAATAAGCATCTTATAAGTACATTATTAAGAAATAAAATAATCCTTATATATATATATATATATATATTTATATATATATAAAATATCTATGTGCTGTTGTACTTTTTATTTACTAGATGGAAATTACAGCAGAGTTTCCCACGTAACCCGTAAGATTTGTACGTGGTTGTAATAAGTATTAAGTATTCTTGTTTTCTTTTCTCTCCTTTTCTTTAAATTTTAAATGTTTAACAATTTCGTATTGTCAGCGAATCGAGAGGTTCTTTAATGCAAACTGGATTGTTTTTTACGCACGTGTCTCTGAGTGTATGTCGGTTGAATGTATTTGTTAATAGTCGTCTAACAACTACAGGCATGAAAGTCTTAATGAAGTATCGAGAAGCGATCTGAAATTCCAACGAACGCATTAAACTTTTTGAACGAAAATATATAATTGCATTGTAATTTCGGAGTGTATTGTTGTAGCATGGAATTTCATGTGGTCGATGATATTTTCAAGCGACAATGCGAGATGTCGAGTGGAATTAAAAATAGACATTTCAAAGACTGATAGTGGAAATCTCAAAGACCGCATTGGAGATTCGTGCGATCAAATTGGAATTTCAAGGGGTGCATTGAACATTTTTTGAGAAGTAAACTGAAATTTTCATAATTGAACTGAGAAATAAATACGCGTTTAGAAATGAATAAGTGAGATGAGATGTGAGAATTATGTTAAAAACGTTTCAAAGCGGAACAGAAAACGTTTTCTCCAAGTGTGTCTGCTATTTCTTATTACTTGAGAAGCCAGAATGTTTATATATAGTGTAAAGCGAATCTTGACGCAGCGAACAGTGAGTTTATTTATTGAGAGAGAGAGAGAGAGAGAGAGAGAGAGAGAGAGCGAACGAGCGAAAGAGAGAAAGAGAGAGAAAAATATGTCGTCTACAAAGCTGTAAATAATGGTCGACAAAACAGAGACTGTAGTTTAAGACAACTTTTAACAGACATTAGAACCGTTTCTAGCCCTTACTGTAATACCCTGGATCTATTTCAAATCGTTTACAATAAGAAATCCGTGTCGCGTAACGCTCGTATAATCTGTAACATATAATTATCTAACATTATAATTGCATGAATAGCGTATACACATATTAAATAATACAATTTTATATTGCTATTCGAAATAGGGCGATTTTACTTTGGCTATTCGCATGAAACTTGCGTTGATCGAATCTTTACTCGGAGAAATTAGGATTAGAGGAATGCAATTGTTGCTCAAGTGATGCCTTGAATATAAAAGAGAAACAAACGATTTGAAAATGATCTATGAAGTATGTAAATACGCATAAGGAAGAAAAAAATTCGTGTTAATTATTATATCGGTTACAAATCGTGCAAGTTCTGTTAGACTTGATCGCGCTGTTTTTCTAGACAGTCTAAAAAAAATCAATTGCATTGCGACCGAAACCCTGAATAATATGTAATAATAAGGAATGAGAATAAAAAAGCACGAAACGAAAGGTTTGCGAGAGATCTTGCCATGTAAGAGTGTTGCTGATTTTGAATTAAGGCAGGAATTTGATATATTGTGTAACTGGAATATGTTATTGTATAGTTTAAAATTGAGACCGACCTGTCGTATGTACGCTTCTGAATTTTTCAAATATATTAACTGAAAGGATAACCTTTAATTATAGGTTTTTAAATCTATGAAATATTATATATAATGTGTGAAAGTGTAAATAAATCATTCAGATTTGGTTTATATCTGAAAACAACTTGTAGTTACCGTAAACTGAAACTGTCCAACAGTATCTGTCATGCCGAGTCACGCAAAATAGATACGAGACAAAAAACCGACTTTTTCATCTTTGTAATTAAATAATTAAATATTTGCTCGTTTCCAAGCACTGTCTCGCTGCTGTCGCTTGTCAAAAAAGCAAAACAAAATCACCGCTATTTCGGTATTTCTTTCAATTTTTCTGTGGTCCAATACAGATTTTATAAATGTATCAATGACACACGTCCTTGCAACAAAAACTATAATCTTTTAACAATGAATTACGTGGTAGATTGATAAAAAACGGTGCAAATATCACGATGAGACTTACATCATAACTGTTTAGCTTTAGAACTAATATTTATAATGCATTCTCTTTTGTTATCACAGAACAGTCTATTTCGAATTTCTCCTATAATGTATATTGATTTTAACAGACTGTATCAATTGTTACAATTTAAGGGTAGCCCTCTGATTATATAATCACTATAATCACGTAGATTTTTTTTAAGTTTTCATACAACGGTTTTCACAGAAGCATCGAGTAACAATTATTTCCTTATGTTTGTATTAGCTGATTTTGTCATGTAAACCTGTAAGCATTAATATAACTTACAAACTCAAGACTTCTTATCGCTACAATATGATTTAAATGTTTCGTAAAAATATCAAAGTAGCATATTTGATTGTAGCAGTCGGGCTAATAAAGTGACTATGAAGACATAAAGATTTGGAATTGATTTATTTACTTGCGTGAGATCTTTCCAACACATATAAGCCCCTGCATTTTAGCATATTTTAGTATTATTCTTCTTTTTTCTTTCAGTCGTTCATTTCATTTTTACAGAGTAGTCGTTTGCCAAAAAAATTTATTAAATATATACTTAATCACATTTAAAGCTTACAATCGATTTCAAAATTTTCCTGTACGTACAATGCTTCAGTTTTTTACAAATCTAACTTATTATTTATTTTAATGTCCTGTCAAAGAGCAATAACTTCAATTGAAAAAATAATCCCATCCTATAATATTAAAATCGTACAGCGGAAGGCAGAAGAATGTACTCCAGGAATAATTCTAAATATGTTTTACTCGTGAGAACATTATAACTAAACGGTTTAATAGCACCGAAGAAGCTTCACTTTCGATTATTGAATATCGTAGAATCAGCAAGAAGCGGATTGTAAAGAAGACTGAAATGTTGTTGTAATGTAAATACACTGTTGGGCTAAATTATAGAGAATTATGTTGAATGAAACTCTGACATGGACAAACGAAGAAGAATAAATTCGAAAATACACTCGTGGTCTACTTATAATTGTAACAAAAAAATCAAAGGTGTTTGCATATTCCATCATTGTGTATTTTTGCAAATATCTCGTAACACAAATTACGTATTACAATAAATAAATTAACGCTCCTATATGATTTGTCAAAGTTGAAAATCCCAGCCAGCCGAGCATCGGCTAACGTGCGTATTGATTTGAAAGTCTAACTAATTTAATTTTTGCAATAATTTCGTTAAGTGTAACCCACTAATTTGTTTGATTAGAAAACATTGGAATTATTGAGGTTTTTTATTATTTTTTCTCGAAATTCACCATTTTGTGTATATTTATTTAGAATGATACACTAATTTTGTCTGCTTGTTAAGGTGAAGGAAAGTGAGGGTGAGATAAAAAGAGCGAGAGAGGGAGAGAAAGGAGGGGCGAGAGAGTGCGAGCGTACTTTTGACTCGAGGGAAGTTGATCTTGACATTGAAGTGACATGGCTGGACATTGAAGTGGACGTTTGCGAATGCTTGGGAGAAGCGTGAATTTTGCGCAATTGAAAATTTGCAATTTCGTTTATTGAAACCTTTTGTTATTGCCTCAGAAGCTCCTTTTTCTTTACAGATTAAGCTTTTGCCTCACGGCTAGTCTTTACTTCACCAGAAAACACTTATTATCCACAGCCACATACTATTTGCTTACTGATTAAATTCATTTGCCCTGCACCGCCCAACTTGATGGAAATTTCGTAAGAAACTTTATTCGTTTCAACATCAATCAAAACATTTTTGCAGCACTTGCAAGGAGCTTTCCAAATAATTAAGTGAGTATAAATTCGCTATTTACAAACAAATCTAAAAGGAAAGATCTCATATTAATACATGATTTCATTTAGGTACCTACTTCGGCCTTTAAAAACGACAGAGCTTCAAAATTCTAATATTTAATCATTGATAATAATTAACCAGGTGATTTAGAAAATAACTAACAAGCGAAATCGATTATTTCATTCTATGTTCGTTTATTCCATTTAACTTTTATTATACAAAATGAGGTTCATGGCACCTGTGAAAAACGAGATGTATTTTTGGTAAACAGAAGTTTCATCCATTCAAGCTTCATTGAAATTTTTATTGATAACAATAATTTAGTTACGATCTGGGTTATCTTCAACTTTTTATACATGATAAAATTAATACAAAGTAAGAAAATACATTTCATATATTCTATAATTTAATAATAAAAATTAACTTAATTATTTTTTATTTTTCTTTTTTTATCTTTCTCCCTTTTCATAGAACTGCTTTTCTGTTTATCACTCTCCTTTACCAATCTCTGTACTTTCTGCTTAGCTTTTATTTCGAGCTCCTTTCTCCGATTTTTTTTCTTCTTTTTATCCTTAGAATTATCAGAATCATCGCTATTACTGCTACTACTACTACTGCTACTGCTGTCGGAGCTGGATGAAGAAGACGAGGAAGAATCTGTGCTTGAAGATGAAGAACTGTCGGAATCGGATAATTCTTGTTCCTGTTCGTTTCCCACTGGAGGCTTGATAACCGGTTTAGGATGACTTTTCAAGTGTTCCCTTAAATCATCGGTAAGACCACCCAAACCGATAGAAGTGAAAAAATTAATAGCAAAACGCGTGTTTTTCGGGTCGTCTCGAGGAAATAGACCATCAAACGTATTTTGCAATGTTACATCCTTGACGCGTTGATTTAGTTTGGAAAGTCCCATATACTCCGATAATTCTTGGAAAAGTATCTTTATGAAAATTCTACTAGAGCTAGTCGTATCTTCCTCATTTAATTTTATACACGAAAGCACCTCCCACGATATCGAATCAGTGAATAACAAATGAGCAAAGAACTTTGATACATTCCTCAGTTTGTTTGTATCCAATCTATGGATAGTATCGTAAGAATCCTTAAAGATCTGCTCGAATGGAGTTACATAAATTTTATTGATGGCGCAGAAACGTCCAGCCAAAAGACCGAAAAATTTTTCGTAAGTTCTCATTTCCGCGCAACAGTCCAGGAACATATGACAAAGCTCAATTTCCTGCCCAGGTTTGAGTTGCATCTTCATCAATTTGTGGGCACATTCTTCAAAGTCCAAAGAAGAATGTATCGTCAAATAAATAGTTCTACGAAGTGCTGTTAAATTTGTCTCTGTATTATCGACTATTACGTCTTTTCCCTCAGAAGAAGCTTCATTTTCTTCTTCCGAGCTTCCTTCTTCCTCTTCCTCATTGTCATCATCGGAGCTGCAACCACTGGCATCTGAGCCAAGAATTTCCTTGCTTAGCTGTTTGTACTTTTCTTCGTTTGCCTGATATTCGGCATCAAACTTATACACATTTAAAATATCCTGAGCGTCCACCGCTTCGTCCAGAGTTATCAGATGAGTAAATTGCTCATCTTCCTCAACAAGGTCAAGCTCCTCAAGAACAGCTTCATGATCCTTAAAACCATCCTTCCTAATCTGGAACATAACTTCAATCATATACTGAACTCTTTTATCTAACTGCCCTTCATGTAAAATATTCCTTAGCATCTCAAAAATAGCTTCTATTCCTTTCCTTGATACTTCTGTCAATTTCATACCGCACTCTTTAAGAAATGCAATTGCTACCTCAACAGAATCATCGGTAGGTGTTTCTACCAATAATGTTAAAACTTCTAGGGCCAAAATTTCATGCACCATTCTTTGATTTACCAAATGTGCTATAAATGTTCCTGAAGATATACAGAGTGGTTTATCATTACGTTTGAAACCTCTTTTAAATTGAATTATTAATCTTTTCAGTATGAGCTCTCCAATATTTGGAAATTTGGAGTTAATAATTGCAGTTAAGGCTGCATATACAGGTGTGAAAGTAGGTGAGGCAGCTTGAGCCTGGATAATGGAGCGAGCTAACAAACCTCTACCACGAACAATATTTTCTCTCATCAAGTCTCTTGTGATGAGTCCAATATTACTTGTATTTACTTTATTAATAAATCCATGAATGGATTTTTTCAAAGCTTCCCATGCTATACGCTGATAAGCTGCACCAGATTTGTCTATAATTTCTGCCTGCATCATACGTAATTTTGCTGGTGGGATATAAGCACCACCAGTTCTTGAAGTTAGTAAATCTACAGTACGCTTTTGAGCAGGTGCTATTTCTTCTGGATTGTGTTCTTTGAGATTTTTACGCAAATGATTATTAGGTTTATTTTCCTTCTGTCTATACTTGTCATGATCTCTTGATTCCTTAGGGTCGGTAAGTTTAGGTTCTCCATAAAATCTTTCACCAATTCTTTCTCGTTCTTCATATTCTTTGTATCGTCTCCTAGATCTATCTTTGCCTCTTTCCATACTCCTATCATACTTTCTATCTCTTTGACTATCGCTTTCCCTTTTTCTATCGCTATTCCTCTTTCTTTTCCTATATCTTTCTGCATCTTTCATGTCTAGGGTTGCCATTCTTCCTCTTTTCCCCGAACACTGACCTTTTTTATTAACCTTACGAGAACGCCCGGGGGAATTTTTAAATTTATCTGGGATTTTCAAATCGTTCGAAAAAGTTATTTTTTTCTAATTCTTTATAACCTGTCAAAGACTGATCAATAAATATTATTAGAAATCGGAGGTATGTCTTGGTGAGCTGTCCGGGACTGGCTTCTGGCCCTTCTGGCCACTTCTGGCTTTACTTGACTGACTTGATTCTCGGCCCTCGGGGGCCGGGGCACAGGACCATCTCACTGACTCACTCCGGCGCACTCTCCGGCTGCGTTCGTTTATTAGCTGCGAGTACTAAAACTCTACAATGTATGTCACGTAAAATATAGGTTTTCAGTACTGGCAGTATGTACATATGTGCATACATGCCATTAATTCTACATATGTAAGAATGAAGCGATTATATGTTACGTCTATACGATTGTTTTGATTAGATTCAATGTTTTTTAAAATTGACCAATCTTATCAATTTGCTATGTAAAATTTAGCAGTGCTGATTACTGCTGAATGTCGGCCGAACATGCTTATTGAAATAGAGTAGAGAGGATTAATCAATTTTAAGAGGTTACGGTGTTATCTGTAAGCTGGCGCTTTTTCAACTATACGCAACTATACACAACTGTAAAGCAAAAACAAATCTCTGAATTCAACAACGAGAATGTAATCTTGGTAATCTTTCTTGTAATCTCCCTCTTCACCTCCTCAGTTACATACATATTTTGTAGATGAGCTCAGTCAGTGTTGTTAGGCGAGAATAAGGATCAAGAGTTTTCTGTCACGAATTCAAAAGAAGACGTTTCATTTTATTCGGTATTGCGAACAGTGTGAAGGTTACCGGGAGGAAGAACAAAGTATTCGCTATTGGTGAAATTTTACACGATATATTGGATAGTGATAGTCCACTTCGTCCAGCTTTATAAAAGCGAAAAACTTACGGTGTAGTGTTGAAAGATTTTGAATTTTGCAAGATACTTGAGAAGGTCGATGACGAGATATACATTTTTTTTATCATATCGGCATTAAGGCGATGTAAGGTATACTGTTTCTGACACGTAATTTATCAGTAAAAGTTCAAAGATAAAACCTCTAAGAATGAAGTTTGTGTTCCGTGATCAAGATATAAGAATTTAGCTCTGAATTAGATGCAGGAGAAAGAAAGATATAAGTGCGAACATTATGACGTACGATCAAGCCAGACTAAGGAGATCGTTCTGCTTTCACGAGTTCGCTCATTTTATTCGAGCACCAAAATATCATTTAGAGGGTTTAGAGTATACTTTTATGATTTAAGCACTGTAAGCACTATAAGCATTATATTAATATCTGAAGAATCAAATTTCGGAGGTGTCATTGGTTGTTATCATTAACGTGTCAATTGGTTAGTCAGTACGTACGTAGGAAGAAATATACACGGTAATTTAGCGGTCGAATGTGGTTTTCTGTGATTAACAACGGATATACGACGTTCAGTGACCATGAAGAAACAATTTTTCAGGGTGAAGCAGTTAGCCGACCAGACTTTCTCCAGGTAACTACACGTGCGATATTAAAATATGTTTGCAATTGCCTTACAGTTTTGGAATTGCTTTATCGCTTTATCCCTCTCCTCAGTATGTGCTGGCGCGTTGCGAAACTGCATAAATTATTCGATAGGTGCAGGATGGAATCATATTCCGTTCGTAATTCGCTTTTCTGTTTTTATGTTTCTCAATATTAATTCACAATAATGTATTTTCTATCTTTTGGAAGTCTGCAGTAAAATAGAGCAATTAATACAGTCTTTTCAATATTTATTTAATTAATTAAGTAGCCCACAATTCTTTTGAATTTATAATACATGTGTTATTGTCTATATTTCGGACTCTTTCATTGTATATAAGTCTGTAAATTAATTTAATTTTATAAGCTTCAGTAGTAAATAATTATTATGCTATAGATCTGGAAAAACAGAAGTTTTATCAGATGACCTGCAGGCTGCAGATAAACATGTTGAACAAATTAGAGCAGCTTTAACTGGCTTAAATAAAAGATTCGGAAGCTCAATTAATCAAGGAACCATTCAGGATACAGCATACAAAGACAAACGTTTGGTATGTACATTTATTTCTAGCAGATGCTTATGCTAGCTTATACAATTTTGTTTGTACTTACCTATTCAATTTTAGAAAAAATGTCCAGAATATGCATTAGGACAAACAATGCTAGAAAATGCTGGAGACGATGGATTGATGGGTTTTGCTTTATTAGAATGTGGTCGAGCACAATTGGCATTAGCTAATGAAACAGTTGATCATGAGGCTAAGGTGGAACAGTATGTGGCAGCTCCGCTTCAACATATATTAGATACAGATGTACCAAATATTACAAAACAAAAAAGAAATTTAGCAAGATTAACTTATGAAATGGACAATGTCAGAACACGGTATCATCAAGCAATAAAACATAGTGCTAGTGGTAATAATCTTTTGACCTAATATTATAAATAATAAATTTTTATAAGGAATTTATTTTTAATTTGTAAATAGGCACTGGTGCTACTAAAGTAGATAATTTAAGAGAAGAACTTGAAGAGGCTGAAACTAAAGTTGAGCAATGCAGGGATCAACTGGCAGCTGAAATGTTTCAGTTAATGTCTAGAGAAACAGAGCTAGCTCAAACTATTATACAATATGTTAAACTACAAAGAGCATATCATGAGAGTGCTTTACACTGTCTTGAAGATCTAATACCAGGATTAGAGAGCTACATAAGTGATTAACTTTACATAGTTTTCAAGCTGCTTAAAATAATACGATTTTATTGATAACTTTTTATTTTTTAGATGACAATGGGATGAAACCAGTTTACGGATATCCTCTTGAAGAACATTTAAGAGTAACAAATAGAAAAATTGCATTACCTATACAATTATGTGTATCAGCATTATTGCGATTAGGAATGGAGGAAGAAGGCCTATTTAGAATAGCAGGTGGGGCATCTAAACTTAGAAGAATAAAACTTAGCTTGGATGCTTGTTGCCTTACTTTACCAACGGCATTAGAATATAAAGATCCACATGTTGTTGCGGGAGCTTTAAAGTCATATTTACGAGAATTGCCTGAACCTTTGTTAACATACAAGTATGTATATAAAAATAATATTAAATGTTCATCTATTTTTGATTTCTTTCTTATTTTAGGCTCTATCCAGATTGGATGTCAGCTGCCAAAGTAGCAAATAATGAAAATAGAATACGCGCCTTACGGGACGTTTTACGGAAATTGCCAGTAGCAAATTTTGAAAATTTAAGATTCCTAATCAAATTTCTTGCAATTTTAACGAAAAATCAAGAAGTAAATAAGATGTCCACACAAAACCTAGCCATTGTTATTGCTCCTAATTTAATTTGGAGTCCTCAAGAGGATATTAACACAATAGTGTAAGGAAACAACTTTACACAAATAATATGCATTAATATGCTTCTATTAAAACCAGTTAAATTTCTATTGATTGATGTTACAGAATGAACATGAGTACAGCCAATAATTCTAGTCTTATCGTTGACCAATTAATTACGTACTCCGATTGGTTTTTTCCTGGAGATGTAGATTTTGATCGAGACTTAGAAATTGGAATAGTGAATGGATTGGAAAATCAAATAACAGGAATGCGTCGCTGTATGTCAAATAGCAGCTTAAGCGATCATGGTGAAAGTCCACCGCAAGGTAGTCCAAAGCCGGCAACAAGAAGAAAAAATAAACCAGCTCCAACCCCACCTGGTACAACACCAGATAGGCATGATAAACTACCTGCCGCGCCAGATAAACCTCCCCGACCTTTGACATCCACTCTTAATCGATCAACGTACAAATCTCAGAAGCGAGAAGTAAATATGGAGCTACCACAGCAACACGAGAATAGCTTAGAAAAAAGCGAAAGAAACATCCAAAAAGAAGCAAAGTCTTTAGATTTTGATTTAATCTCGCAAAATGATCTTCAAAATACCGAGAGCTTGGAATCATTTGTTGAGTCGAACATCCAAAATATATCTCTAAATGATAATGACTTGGAGAAAAGTCATACTGAAGTAACCGGATATGAAAATAAAAGTAGTGGTCTCGTTGGATTCGAAAAGTTTACTTTTGATAACGATAGCTTTAAAACATCTGAAAATGATCATGAGCTTCAACATGAAGCTGTGCAAGCAGTTTTACAAAGGCCTAAGCCAGTACCTGCAGAAAAACCTACCCAATCTACTTTGGAAAGACGAAGATTACCAGTAGCTGCACCAAGAAGCATAACTAACGTGATCCAGAGTATAGGTACAAGAGATTTCTCTCTGTATTTGTTCAAATAATCTTTTTCTTATGTCTTGTTACTTTTATTTTTTATAATTATGGTCTGTTATTATTCAGAAGATGGAGTAGAATTGCGTAAGAAAGATACAAGTAATACAACAATTTCGAATACAATCGATAGAGGGAGTAAACCAGCGATTCCCGATCGACCAGCCGGTCTCGTACGTCCTTCAAGTCTTATTAGACCTCGTAATAATGAAAATTCTGATGCAGACTCTGGAGTGAGTAATCCATTAAAAATAATGTGTATATAATTAATGCTCGGTTTAATGCCGAACTAACAACTGCTTGACAAATCAATGTAAGCATTATCGGTACATAGAGAACCTCGGTAAAGTTATATTATCTATCACAGTTGCACGAAATTAGCATTAATCATTGTATTTCCTTTGAACAGCCGTTAACCTTGGAGCGAGCACATATGTATTCAGTGGAGAAACAGCAGGTCAGTATAATACAAGTGCGTGGAAACGGAAATGCAAGCTACAGCGGCGAGAACAATGGCAACACGAACTTGCAGAGAAGTCCTAGTGTGGGTAGTCGGCCTTCGTCGATGTCCATGCACGGAGAGCGGCCGGAAAAGCCCGTAAGACCAGAAGGACCTTCCGAGGCAAAGGCCCATGTGAGAACGAGATCCGAAGGAAACATCATTGATGTCCATACGCAGACTGAAACAGTAGTTGTCCAAAAATCACCGCAGCAACCATTGCAAGCCTCTCCGAGATTTCACCAAAGGCCCCCAAGGCCGCAACCACCACCTCCACCTCCACCCACTGCCCGGCCTAAATCTGAACAAGAAAGTACTAACCTTTAGCTTTAACTTTAAAAATATATACCACTTCTAAGCATATTTGATTATATATGGATATCATTTCATAATTGAAATGAATCACAGTGATTATGCATGACAATATTATATATTCTTCTTTATACTTAGTTATTTTAAGAATTTCAACATACACTTTTTCTTTTTCGTTATGAACGATTATATAGTTATGGAATTATGTCGAAAATTTAAGCAATCATTTCAATCTTATCATATTCCTTTTACATTCAATCAGAACATTTTTACAATTAAAACGTACTTTTATACTGATTGCAGGAGGAACACAAATGAGGGCCGATAATCTTTAATCATGAGTAAAACATTTCAAATTTGATATGTGAAAGAACGTATCTTAAAACGCACAATTTTCAGTGTGTCAGCGATAAAAACGTAACGTACAGGGATTCTTGTACAATATTTTTCCAGTTACAACTGTATCAGATAATATTGCCATTGCTAATAAATAATATGGCTCATTCGTGTAGTATTAAGATCAGAAAAAATAATTTTATTAGCAAAAGAAACTATGTGATGGTTCTCAAATTAATTTGTTTTTATATTTATTTCTCGTATTGACTATTATCAAAATTTCTGTTGAATTTTATTTCTTTATAATATATACTGCATTATAAAAAAGTATTTTCAATCATTTACACGCGTAACAAAGAAAAGGTATGTTTACGCTAAAACTGCAGTACAAGTTTGTTTAAGTTTGATTCTTTTTATCTTGCGCGTGAAATCAATACGTTATGTACTTGTAAGTAATTTAAATTCTGTTTAAATAATTATTTTTAAATTGTGTTAAGAGAAAGAGAAAGAGAAAGAAAGAGAGAGAATTAGTTGCGGTAGAACCTTGCTAGTTTATGGTTTTCATGAAAAAACTTGTTGAAATTCATAATGTGCCTCCAAATTAACCAGGTTGTTTTTTTATTGACTGTTTTTAAATTGCGGTATTCGATAATCACGCATTTACCTAAGGAGAACTTAGGCTGTGAATGTAATGGATCATTAGGCTTATTTGTATATATAAATAAAGAGTTTCTTTAAAATATTGATAAAGCTTTTTATAAAACAAGTCTAATATGCATTTTTTTTTTATTTAAATTTATTATACTAATTCAACAAAACAGAATACACTGGTAAAATGATACAAGTGATTTTAAAAGAAAATGGCTTTTGTTTGTTGATCAGCAACATCTTGCGGTTCCATACCATCATCGTCTTTCAATATTACAGCTCCAGCTGATAGCAAATATTTTACAAGTTCTTGATGACCGCACGAAGCCGCATAATGTAATGGCGTTTGTCCATCCGAGTCTCGAGAATTGACGTCAGCTCCGTTTTCAATTAAACTTCTCAGTACAGCAAGGTGACCCCTATCAGCTGCCCAATGTATTGGTAAAATACCATCATCGTCCAAATGGTCAACTAAAATTGGTATATTCTTTAGAGCTTCTAGAACTCTTGATTCATTACCTTCTTTCACCCAGTCTAGAAATGTTTTATCTTCATCTGCCAATTCTTCTTCTGTATTTGTAAGCCGGCTCACAGAAATCCATGACGAATTGCTGTTTTTTATGTCATCTTTCCAATTAGGATCAATTCTCGCTATTTCTCGAATGTAATTCTCCATGGCTACTTCCCGGCTGATTTCACCATAACTTTTCCATGCTTCCCATTTTTGTTTAGCTTGTGTTTGATACCAGCTAGGCTTTGCTGTATTACAAGGACCAATGACAGCTTGTTTGTATAATCCATAAAAATTTAAAAGTTGACCAGTACTCAGCCCTGAGATAATCGTTTGTAGATGTTTTGCCGCCCTGTTGAATGTTTCCTCGAGATCCTCTAAAATATGATTGTTTTCACTTTCAGCCATATTTTAATTTATACTTATGAGGTTACAATAATCAGTTTATCATCAACTCTATGATTCCCTTTAGCATTATTTGCTGATGTTTCATCATAAAAAGTTACAAATCCATAGCCCTTACTGAGTCCTGTTTCCAAGTCATATATTATTGTGCACTTTCTCACAAGTCCAAACTTAGAAAAATATTCGTATAATTCAGACCTTCCTGTTATCCATGACAAACCTTTTATAAATACAGTACATGGACCTTTGCTGAGTAGCATGCTCATTATTGATTTTTAATTAGCCTTTTCTATATTTAAAAGGTGAATGGTATGATCTCTCATTAATTCATGTATATTAATGTTAGATTGAGAACCTAAATCTGTTATTGGTATATGGGTGCAAACAAGATTCCATTTATTTAGTAAATGTTCTATAGACCAATCAGCACTGCGCTCCTGATAAGTACACAGAAACCTTGAATGAGGATTTTTTTCCAGCAAATATGCTACTGTAACTAAAATATCTTCAAAGGTAGATGGATCATAGAAACAATCTGATCCAATAATAAGATCTACAGGACCAATAGTGAACAAAGTAGAGAGAAAAAGTCCCCAAGTTATGCCAATAATTTTAACCTGATAGAAAACACCATTCAATTCACAACTTTTCTTTATATGTCTCAGACTTTTTGGATTATTGGCTGAATCACTTAAAGTAACTATGGCACCACACTTACTAGCCAATATTCCAGGTAGAGCAGTGCCAGAGCCCAGCTCTAAAACTCTTTTCCCGACAAGTTCCTCTTTGTGCTCCCAAAGGAACCAAGCTAAAATTGGAGCAGAGGGCCAAGTATATAAGTTATAACTAGCTTGAAGTAGCTGTAACAAAAAAGAAACGATATTGGTAACACATTACAATTTAGTACAACAAATACTATTCTTACTCATTGTTTACGTAAAATTTCAATGTAAAAAGAACGTGATCTAACCAAAAAATACGTAACACTGGTAGCATACAGAAAGTGATAGAAAATGAATCATTTTTCAGTAAAAATCGAAGAGAATTATTTGTTACTAACCTCTGGTATATAAATCTCTAAGTTCTCCTCGTGCTGTACTACACCTTCTTTCGTTTTCCGCGATGTGAAAACAAATTTTTTCACTTGCTCGGAAATGACTCCATCGGACATTAGGCTGTGCACGGCTGGACTTCTGTCGGAAAAAACACTTTCTTCTAATCCTGGCATTACTGCCAAAGCAATAATGTTTTTATGAAATTTCGCTATCTTTATTCATTTTTCTAATATAACACGCAACGAATCAATTTTTTGCAATAATTTTTCAAGTTTGAAACAATGAAAATGTAAAAAAATAATTTCTTTCTTGTTCACCGCGGTCCACAGCATCCGCATTCCACCATACGCCAAATAAGTAATTAAATTCAAAACCTTAAAAACTTAAATTCTTACGATATAATTGAAGATAGGAAGTACATATTAACTTACATTTTTAAAAAAAAGTATTTATAATGTATGTTTGAGAACCATGCGTATACAAGTTTAACCTTTAAAGGAAATCCTCTATATTCATTATCAACTCGATTTTTGTATGTTAAATTTGTGATATATTGCATATGCTGTACAGTATACTACGTTAAAACTAAAATCAATTTACTTAAAACATCAAAATTGTGAGTTAACACACTCCATTGATCTCTTCTGTTCTAAAGAATTATCAATATTTTAAAATGGGTAAAATAAATTATTTAATAATTACAGCAAATTATTTATTTATTGTACGCTGAGAAGAGTGTATGGTGCATGTATGATCGTTGCAATTAATATATTTAACTCTATTTTAATTAGAGATTATGTGTGTGGAGATTTGATTTCATGACTAATGCATTTCTGATAATGAAAATAATTGTTATTGAAATCATAATCGACCAGAATTAAAACGGAATAAATACAATCTGCTCCAACTTATTATAAACTGATTGAATTGATTGAAAATAGTTGAGAGAATGGTATATAAAGTGTTTTGTACAGTGTTTCAATGCCAAATATGTTTGTGTGTACACCGTCTGCAGCAGGCTGCATCCAATGCAATTTATGCAATCCCCATTACCCCATTCCCTGCATTGAGCGTTCTCACACTTCTCACCAAATGTTAACCAATATGTATGTATGTACATACACTACATTGTCACCAGTCACATGACCGCTTGTTCCTTCCAAGGGCCTAGGGCGCCTAGGGTCACTAGTGAACGACCTAAAGGGTAGACATTGTAGACAAGCCTCGCACTTGTGAGCCTGGGCTAAATTTAATATAGTTTATGTTACGGAAACTATACAGTTTCGAGTGTGTGGACCTGTTTATACTACTCTATCACAGAGATGAGGATGAGAGAAACAATTAAGTGAAACAACATTTATAGAGACCGTGCACACCAACACAATGATAGCGAAGTGTCAATGTATAACTGTATACGTATAAATAAATTATACTCAAAAACTGCGAAAATTGACCGATAGTTTGCGGCCAATATACATTCTTATCTCACTGTCATTGTGCTCGTGTGCAGTGTGCACGGTCTCTACATACAGGGTGATTCTCTAACGGCGGGACATAGGAGATTCGTGTTAGTTGACTATAGCGCTCAGGATGATGGTATCTGAGTGCGCTGATTGGTCAATATCATGTAGTGCCAACATGAAATGGTCCGTTACCAATAGATGAATAAGAAAAATGAGACCCATTCGCCATTTTGGAGTGGAGAAGTATTTACATGCTAGTTGTAGCAGAAAGAGGTGTGAAATGGAAAAATGTCAAATAGTGAGGTTACTAAAGTAAAAATGGAAAATAATGAATGGAAAGTAAGAATATTCGAACTTTCCATTCATTATTTTCCATTTTTACTTTAGTAACCTCACTATTTGACATTTTTCCATTTCACACCTCTTTCTGCTACAACTAGCATGTAAATACTTCTCCACTCCAAAATGGCGAATGGGTCTCATTTTTCTTATTCATCTATTGGTAACGGACCATTTCATGTTGGCACTACATGATATTGACCAATCAGCGCACTCAGATACCATCATCCTGAGCGCTATAGTCAACTAACACGAATCTCCTATGTACCGCCGTTAGAGAATCACCCTTGTAAATAATTATTCTATAGGTGGCGCAGGTGACGTTTCAACTCACGAGTCCACGACTGTTCGACAGTTCGACACTGTTCGACACTACTTTCTCGCCCTAAAGGCGAAATCTACACAAGGATAAGAAAGAAAGAAGACACTACTTTCGACTGCTGCTAAGTGTACCGGCTACAACCAGCAGCAATCATTTATATAAATATAAAAAAATGGCCAAGCATCATCCTGACTTAATATTTTGCCGAAAACAACCGGGCGTTGGTAACTATTTTGCAAAAGACTTATTTTGATAAATTTTAAACAATAAAATTGTTTTTTATTAATTACATTAAAATTATACTACTTATAATAGTGAATTTTTCAAAACTATAAAATAATTAGTATTGGTTTGTGTGTGTGTATGTCAATATTAATAAATTTATTATTTCAGCTATTGGCAGACTTTGCGAAAAGTGTGATGGTAAATGTGTTATATGTGATTCATATGTGAGGCCTTGTACATTAGTTAGGATATGTGATGAATGTAATTATGGATCATATCAAGGGCGGTGTGTGATTTGTGGAGGACCAGGAGTATCAGATGCATACTATTGCAAAGAATGCACCATACAAGAAAAAGATGTAAAATTTCATTTTAGTATCTCAGGAAATTTAATTTTCCTCATTCGCTATTAATTTTAATATTGTATATTAACATTTCCAGAGAGATGGATGTCCTAAAATAGTAAACTTAGGAAGTTCTAAAACAGATCTATTTTATGAACGAAAGAAATATGGATTTAAAAGAAGATAATCATGAAGCAATGCATTAATACAGACTTAGACTCTTTTCAAATTAATTTTATACTAACAGTAAAATAATTTTTATTTTTATAATATTTATAATTAATAATTTCTTATTAGATGAAAAGTAAAGTTAAAGTTAATTGTCAGTTTATGTTTACATTCATTTCAAGTCAACGTTTGTATAACTAGGTTTCTATAAAGTATTGTCCGTATAATATGAAGTATATATATAATGTACAAAATTGATTCATAGGTTTCTCAGCTATAACATAGTATAAGAAATTTTGGCAGAAGAGTACAGAATAAAGAAGTGAAGTTAACTGAAAGGTCAGTAAATTTATTTGGTACATTATACAGGGTGTACTGTTTTAATATCTCACATAAATGTCTTTTTTATTGTTGATTATAGAAAATGACATGTCCAACAAAAGTTTTTTGACTTTTCAAGAGGGAAATAAGATATTATTACTAGTTTCCCTTGAAGGTTCATTTGAATACTATATAAAGACCAACTTAAATTTTTTAAATGGAACATCCTATATATTTTTACATATTCTTGTAGCTGACCTCAAAAGCTTTTGAAAGTACTATATTGATTTATCTATCTACTTAGTGGTTCACAAAATATTTCAGTTTGAAGCTATATATAGGTGATGGTTTAACTAACATAGTGTGTGGCCACTATGCATACACATGCATAGTTGTTCATTTATTTACAATTTCAAGTCAATATATTTCACAAACGGTTAGATGTAAAGATGATATAATATTTTGAAAAGCTCTTTGAGATCAGATACCAGAATATATAAAAATATATACAGTGTTCTGTTTAAAAAACTCAAGTTAACATTCATGTAATCTTTAAAGACACAAGGTTAAACTAATGATACTATCTTATGTCTCCCTCAAGGTTAAACAACTATTGTTTTTCATGTTTCTTTTTGCAATCAATGGTAAAACATTAATTTTTTATGAGAAATTAAAATGAAATACTCAGTGTATATACACAGGATATAATAATGATGTGCGGACAAAATTTAACGATACATGCAGAATGTCACTACGAATATTTTTTGTTCATAAATTTTCCATCTACCACTTGATCCTAGCTTCCTAAAAGTTAAGTCTTTGGACAACTAAAAAGATGAATGTACGCTCTGTAACTAAGTGAAAATGACTATGACAAAGTTTATTTATATTTTAAAAACAAATCGAACGAATAGAACTAGTTTGTTTAATTTTTTCTTCATTTCTTGAATCCAAATTTTACAAATCAATGTATTTTTAGTCATTTTGTAAAAAGTTGTCTTTACATTCCTCAAAATATTAATAAAAATACTTAGGTTATAAAATTATTATGCAGTTTTCAGAAGATATTGTAAAGCCAAAATACTTGTTCCATTTATTTAAAACGTAAGCAAGCTTCGTCGCAGTGTTCACAAAGCATTATCTTTTAAATTATATGCCAAAAATTGGCTTTCAAAAAACTAGGATCAAGCGGGAACTGCAGGAGACCAAAGTCATACATGCATTTATTAACAAAAATATATAATATAGTTATGTTCGGCATATATCTTAAAGTTATTTTTGACGCACATTACTCTTACAGTCTTACACCTTGTATAAGTTAGAATACAGTAGATCGTTTTATAAAAAGTAAAAACAAATTGAAACATTCATAAATATGATATATAGTTTTCAAAAAGTGGCTATATAATAAAGACAAAGTAATTTACAGGAAAGAATATTTTTTGCTATATTTATACTATTTTATATAAGTAGATCATGTCCTATTTTTTTGTTTCATAAAAAATGACTGTATATAGTTTCCAGACTAATGATTATTTTTGGTAAATATGTTTACATTCTTTACAACAAAATGAAGATAGTTACTTGCAACTATAATGTGATCCTTCACACCGATGTTACAGAGCAAAACGCATCTTAACGATACAGCGTTATTTGACGACCGATTTCAAACTTATTATATTATTTCAGTGACGTCGCGAACTCCTCTTTCTATAGTAAAATACTCAGCTTTTCGAATAAAACAAAAAAAGCAGTTTCAAAAATAATTATTTTTGCTTGTTTAAAAATATAATTACTGGAAAGAGCACTTTGCAGTGTTACTGAAATGGTACAATGAATTTAAGGTCGGTCGCAAATAACGCAGTATTGTTGACACGTGTTTTTGGATTTCTCGCTCTGTAATGTCGGTATAAGGGATGACATTAATTAAGTAAACAATGATTTAAGCCAAGAGAATAGCTTGTATTCAATGCAATATTTCTTTATCAAACTCAATTTTTGTTTAACAAATGTAGAAATATTGATTATTCTGAGTAATAATACAAAATATATTTTTCAGTATACTTATAAAAGGAAATAAAACTGTCATTTTATACTGATTTAGAAAAATAATTTTTATAATAGTAGTACAATCTACAGGAGACCATTTAGGGTAATTTGTACTATCGTCATTCGGGGTGAAATTGATCATTTGCATGTAAGATTTATCATTTTGCATAAATATTCATTATTATTGTATTCTTATATATTTATTTTATTGACAAAGATTTGAGGTGTTACATAATATGATGATATATAATTATTTTATATATTTCAACTTGAATGTGTTTCAAAGCTGACTGTGTAGGGGAGACCGGGGACAATTGTAACAAAAAGTGAATCTCATTTTTTTCCGAAGATCCTAGTAGTGTTAAAAATCTAAAAAAAAATTGTAATACTTACTACATATGTCTAGAATGCAAATATATTTTTATTGAAGTGATATTTTAATTAATCCATACGCAAACAATGAATATAGTATCACGTGCAATTTGTTACAATCGACACCACACAGGGGTCAATTGTAACACACCGATTTTCAATTGTAAAATGTGCGTAATTCCCATAGTGCATGGATAAAAAAGTAGTTGAAGATACTTCAATAAACGGAGTATGTTATCTAAAGGTTAACATGCACGATACAATGAAATTTACTTGTAAAAAATCAAAATAACCACTATTGACTGTTTTATAAAAATAAAATTCTTTTTATGAAAATTATTTTTATTTCTTGTAACATTTGAACATTTACTTGATCAGAACGATGTTTATTGCAATATGTAATGAGTTATTGAAGACGCGATAGAAACATCTATGATTTTCCTATTCAATTAGCATGGTACAGTCGGCATCAGTTTACTTGTTACAATTGACCCCACACGCTCCAAATTACTACGTAGTAAAATTTAGCCAAGGTAATTTCATATTTAAAAATCGTTCGACATTGAAAAATTGACTCAAAGAAATGACAATTTCAGTCATGTATTGAATTTTAATATTTACATAATGTATTTGAGCAATTCAGAGTTAAAGAGCAAGTGAAATAATTACAAAAGAGTGCCTAAAACTGATTTTCTCATTTCTACGAACAGTGGCTTAGCATTGGCTGTCCTAAACTATTGCAACTACAGCGTCTTGTAGTGTTCAAGAAAGGTACTGAACGATTTTAAATTTCACTAATTAGTCCAGTCAAATTAGCACAAAAATCAGGAAAGAATAACATTAAATCCGACGTTTTTGAATTTTTTTGCATTATCTAATATATACTATCGATAATGGAAAATTCAAAAATTCGAACTCCTAAGGGTTGTGCTAACGCCGCCATCTTAGAAAAGGGATGAAAAGGGGTAAATTGGAATATCTGGGCTCCTATTCTATGTACGAAGATGTTTTTTTTTAGTTTTGTTTGAAAAAATATCCTCTAGAAGTTTTATTTGACAAAATTTTTCATAATTTTTTGTCATAAAAAGTTATTGATGAAAAACTGTCAAAAAATTGTTTATGCTCTTGGTTATTTCTAATTATACTGTCTCAGGTAAATCTGGTCAAAAAATGATTCAAGTGTATTTTGTAGAGGATTAAAAACTGTTTAAATAACTAAAATGTAACATTTTAAAAACAATAAATACATTAAAAATTGTCTAACATGCTTCTGTAGATAATCATTTTTGGCGTTTCCATAATTCTCCAATAACATTAAAATCTGTTTGGATATTACGACGTGTGGCTGGAGTTAATGTTTGCTTTGTAATATTGGCAATACGTATTCTCCTTAATGTCAACAGACAAATTTCAAATTTAAAAACAAGCTGTATAGGCTGCGGAATATAAGATCATCTTCTATCTATTCAGTACAGAACTATCTGCATAGTTTCAAACATAAGATACCGTCGCATAGAGTGAGTTAGAATTATTGACAATTTTGAATTAAGACGTTTAACGAAAAAATGGATATGAAGTGCTTTATATGTGATAAAGAATACGGTGTAGATAAAATTTCTATTCTTAAAGAAAAGGGGATGCGTACTTTGTATTTGTATGCTGTGAAAAGAGGTGATGTTGAACATGCGCGTATGTTGGAAAATCTTGATAGTGTAACAATTCATACTTCATGCTGGAAATCATATGTTAATGAAAAAATGGCTGCTGCAGCTTTACGTCGTCGGAATAGTGCACCATCGATCTCAGCATCAACAACATCAGAAGTAACACCCTCATCATCCTCGCAATCACCAAATTATCCACCGCAAATTGATTTCAGTGGACGCTGTCTGTTCTGTGATGGAATAATTGACGAGGTATTCTTTCAAAATCAACAAAAACTATCCTTAGAAAAAAGAAGAGTAGTTCGTAAAGTCCGTAGCAATTCGATACGCGAACTGAATTATCTTAGATATCAACATTTCATTAAATCGTCCAAGAAAACAAAATTTAATTTATTATCGTTGCCTCCTACTGCTGCAGCTGCACAACAACATACATTTCGTACCTATTACCAAATGCAAACCTGGCTCGGCTTATACCTTGATCCCTTAAAATGGGGGTGGCAACGAACACCAAATGGACTTGAGCCAATTATGACAACTCAGGATCCAGCACCACCTAGTATTATGCAAACAATATCGTGTAAGTGTAAGAAAAAATGTGGCGCAGCTTGTGGTTGCTATAAAGCTGGACTTCACTGTTCAGATATATGTGAATATTGTTGCGGAAAAACTTGCAAAAATATTCTTCCGCTAAATAATTTATTAGAGGATGAAGATGAATGTGACGATTTCGAATTACAGACTTTAGAGTTTACAGGAAATAATGAAAACGATCCGGAAATAGATCACGTCGTCTTCGACACTCAAGAAACAATTACTGAGGTACCTACGTCTAGTCCATTGGCTAAAAGACCAAAACTAAATTAATAATCATTTCTATACATTATTAAAAATAAAAATATTCATTCGTGGAATATACCTATTTTTTATACCGGGGACACCACGTTAAAAAAAATGCGCCTGTAGCTTTACCTCAATGGTGGTGTGGAAAAAAGTTATAAAACAAAACTATATTTAAACAAAAAGATGAAAAAGAGTAAATTAATTTTAATTATTATATTAAAAGCACTTATAATATTGTTTTCTTCTTAAAATCAAATAAATCGAATATCAATCAAATTTAGTGTCTTTTGCTTATTATTTTTTTACCCTTCCCCTCCCCTCTAAACTAATCTTCTACGCGTGTACTAAAATTATAGAAAATTTAATCCTCTATAAAATATAATTGAAATATTTTTTGACCAGAGTTACCTGAGACAGTATAATTAGAAATAACCAAGAGCATAAACAATTTTTTGACAGTTTTTCATCAATAACTTTTTATGACAAAAAATTATGAAAAATTTTGTCAAATAAAACTTCTAGAGGATATTTTTTCAAACAAAACTAAAAAAAAACATCTTCGTACATAGAATAGGAGCCCAGATATTCCAATTTACCCCTTTTCATCCCTTTTCTAAGATGGCGGCGTTAGCACAACCCTTAGGAGTTCGAATTTTTGAATTTTCCATTATCGATAGTATATATTAGATAATGCAAAAAAATTCAAAAACGTCGGATTTAATGTTATTCTTTTTGCTAATTTGATTGGACTAAATGGACGGAGCCGCAAATTTGAATGTTACAATTGTCCCCGGTCTCCCCTACCTGACGTTATTTGTCTTACACTTCAATATCAATTTCATTTCGAATTACGGTATTTATAAATTAATAAACACATCAGTAAAAGGTGTCAGCTCAAATTTTTTGAAAACATGGTCTAATGTATGTTTTGAGAACTCTAAATATAGATTTAACTTTCTGTTAGTTTTTTTATGTCAAGCGCGTCATATAGCGAATACTGAACATTGCACAAGCTATATCAAAAGTTTAATGTCAATTTACTCAAAACATTGAAAGTGTAAGTTAAACCTTCTTCCACTGATATCTTCAACTGATTTCAGGTTATTTTCAATTTCAAGCTAAAAAAATAAACTAAAATTATTTTAAATAGAATTTTGATTATTTACATATTTTCTTCTAATCAGATTTCACAATACAACCATAAACAGTTTATACTTTAAAATAATTATTTTTAACAATATATTATTTTCACACTATATTGCTTTCTTTGTGAGCAATATTTGGGTTACTTAAAATTATTTTTTATTTATAATTTAATTCTTAATCTAAAATTTATTGTGGTGATTAAAGTTATATTTTGTACTACTTCTATATGTAATTTGTCACAAATTTCTATATTTTATTAATAGATGTCTTAACAAAAATCACTTGTACCACAAATGATCTATAATTTTATTTAAATGAGGTAATATAATCGGACAGTGTGTTAAAATCTATGTTTATATTATGGTAAGTTCAAATATTTTATTTTAGTTTTAGTGAAAATTAATAAGAAACATGTAACTTAATACATATTCTTTTTCACAAAATAGTTACTTAAACCATTTATTATTTCAATACTTTGATAAAAATATCAACTCTATTAAGGTAATAAATAGAATAGTATAAAATAATTTATATTACAAAATATTTTTGTAAATTTAATAATTATGTACAATTTAATATTTTATGCTTTTAGGTAACTATGTATTTTGGCCAGAAAACGCACATAACAGAATATAAACCTATTTAAAAATTGATCATTTATAATACCGCTAATGTGGTTAAGTATTCAAATATGATGCATTCAAAAGATCTTAAAAATTATAAAGATGATAACAGGCATATAATAAAATCAAGCTTTTGTTAGCTTAAAAACTGAAGGTTTGTCTAAGAGTAAAAAATTGGCGCATAAGTATATTTAAATTTATAAATAATTCAGTATATAATCATGAGTATTTTTCCATGCTTGGTTATACAAACATCATTATTTGTGTGTAGCTACAAAATTTTGATTTGTACAATCTACAGGAAAGTTATTTTTCCGATTCCTTTTTAATCAAACTTATGTATATATTAAGGAATGCTATATTAATTTATAAAGGGTGTTCCCTTTAACTTGTTCCAATCCGTGAATGTAACAAATGTGTATATCTGTAACTACAAGAGATACCTATTGTTTGCTTAATATTTTTTTCAATCTAAACAGAAATGAGATTTTAAAAGTTCATATGCAAAAAAAAATTGATATTTATTATTTTAGTTGCAGAAATAAACGAATTTAAATATTTAATAAAGTAAAAAACTTTTACATGTGTACAGAAAGGATTTATATATAATATTATTTACAAGCTATCTATGATTATCATTTACTAATCTAAAAATTCTAAATAGAAAGATCAACTTTTCCGAAGAGAAATTATACATTTTATTAAAATTGTCAATATTTACCACAAGTTACATAACAATATGTTCAGGTCAAGAGGCTAAATAAATTATTATGCCGCTTGATAAATATTCATAATTTTAAAAAGACTTATAATAGTTTACTGTAATTATGATAATAGCAACAAAACAATATAATAACCGTATTTTAAATTATTAATATTTTTCCAGTTACAAAAAAATTCGTTGAATAGAAATTCGTTAGGTCAATATAATTGGTTTTTATGGAGCTCTACATAAAATACATATATATATATAACTTAAACTTGTCGTTATGTAACTCGAAATATATTGACAATATTAACAAAATTTATAAGATTTTGCTCTCTTCTAGAATTAATTTATTTATTTTCAGCTCTCGTCTTGTGGTGACAGATATTCCGACATCTTGTATAGAAGCACAATTCATTACACATGAATACTAAAAATATTTTTATTTACCTTTTTTATCATCGACTTTAAATAACCAAAATTTTATTCATCTATAATCAAGAATTCTTTCAGATACTTCATATTTAACACTGGTATAAATATCATTTCTAAATATAATAATTATATCTCACTATTTAAAATTAGCTACCGAAAAACTTTATTAAAGATAATCATCTCTGTAATGTATTATTAATTCTTTAATTTACCTATAATTATCTAATATCTTGAGCTCTAAATTAACGTTAAAATTTGGTTTATAATTAATATATTAATATCGAATTCATTAAAGGCTTTTCTTTATTAACTACTCACCCTAACTAATTTATCGAAAAGCATATGATAAAAATTAGCATTTGCTACTATAAATAATATAATGTTACTATACTCAAATCTATATGGCATTAACACCAATTATAATCTTCTAGTTCATTTTATGGAAATCTTTGCTACATAAAAATTTGTGATCTTTTTAGGTTTTCGTCATGAAACTGGAAATTTGCTTATTATTCAAATGAATTGACAATTATTGTTCATAAATATCTACAGCATAAAAGCACAGCTTTTTATCGTCAATTTTTTTATTTAAAGTTTAACTAAGTTACTGTTATCTTAATATATTTTCTAAAGTTAATACAGGGTACTTGGATTAAAACCACCATTTTATACACTATTTACTACAATTATTTAGTTCTATTTTCGAAGCTATGTCAACAAATTTTAATTATAACATTATGTTTAAAATGACTACCATACCATTTATTAAGATGGTAGTGCAACTTTAATTATTTATGCAATAAATAATTTTCAAGTATATATACAAATTTCCATCAAAGGCTTCAATGAAATAATGTTTCAAATATACATAAAGTTCTTTATAATTTCAAATAATGCCTATTATTTAACAAGAGAGTAGCCTTATTATTTAAAATAAATGTTGCCCCCTATGTTATGCTTTACGCATATTGACTCTTTTTCTTAGATGTCAAAAATAATAAAATAAATCGCGCAAAATCTTTTTACCTTAAATTTCAAGTTTCATCAGCTTTCATGCTTGCTTAAATTTGCTTCTCATCTAGATAAAGAAGAACTTGCCACAGATCTGCCACTTACTGCTGATTGCAAACTCATCATAGAACCTCTGTAGGACACAAATATAGATAATACAATTATTTTACATAGATATAATATATAGTATTAGGAAATAAAAAATAAATAATTTAGACAAGTACCTATAATGTACTGATGGTAAAGTTTCATAAAAGTACATAAGTTGAGCTTTATGAGAACCAATGGATGGAAGAAATTCAGCTTGATCTTCCTGATTTTGCCATTGCAAAATATAAATACCAGCTTCTTGCATTATATGTGTGCCCTATAAAAATTTGAGTTAATAATTATTTCCTTTGGTAAAATAATTTTTTAGTACCCTTAAGTACCTGAATACTTTCGCCATCGTGGCATATAACGCTAGGCTCCACTTTTAAATACCCAGTAGTTTCCTTGACGTCTTTTACGATTGGTCCTTCATGATCATTACAAGTGGTAGGCTCAAAACAGTGATCTAAAAAATATTTTTTTCAGTGAATTGATAGCCTACAAACATATGAAATTGCAAATAAGTTCAGGTATAAAACACAAATATAGATAACCTTTATTAGATTCATTCTCGCAAGAGCTAGATTTATGTAATACAGAAAATATTACATTGTGCCGCATAACATCAAAATCCCATGTTAAAACTGCTCCTTGATCATTGCAATGTATTAATACTTGATGAGTTTGTCCTCTACTTAAACTTATAGAGTGGTAAAGACTATGTTCGTGCTCCCCTGAGGTACCTTCTAGGTCCGCTCGATATAAATGCTTTGGTACAATACCTCCCTCCATAGCGTAAGTCTGATATGATTAAATTCATTAAAAATATGTTAATAATGATGATTAAGTTTAAACTAAAGTTGTAGAATACATAAATTAAAATATGAAAACAAAATATTTGTGCTTTTAAATAAACGTGTACTGAACTGAGTTTCGAACAATGATTGCTTTATATCTCTGCTTAATTAATAACACTTTTCAATAAAGGTAAAGTCCAAATTGTTTCATAACATATACGAATTGAAATTATAAAATATTCTTATAAAAGAATTTTCTTGCAGGTAAAATTTATGCAATCTTCTTGCTCAGAAAATAACAGAAACACTCCGAAAATTATTTCATGACCGCATGTCGTGCGAAAATAAAGCGTTTGAGTGAGATATAAGCAGACTGAACTTACATAGCTGTAAGAATGATTGCATTGATCATGTTACGATGTGCTCCTGAAGTCTACTTAAACATGAGCTGATCTTCTAAAGTTGCTACTGCAGATGGACTATACACAGTATGCTTTGTATACTATAGTAAGTGAGAAATACCATAATATATTGAAAAAAAAAACTTTTTCATCAAAGTGTAAGTTTTTTTATTATTTTTTTGAAGTGGATTGCACGACACGTATAAAAAATTATTTATCTTACTCCACTGCTAGTTGCGTCGAAAACGTAAAATCTTCGAGGTACCGTAATATTCACCTCACATATATGGTCCTGATAGTTAAGACAATAATTCAGTACTAGTACAAGTTTTTTTGCTAACAAAAAACATAGAACCGCTACAACAGTCCCATATAATATTAGTTTTTGTATTTTACTTTTACTATGATTTAAAAAATATTATAAATTAACTTTAATTATTGTAAACGATTCCCCTCTATTTTATATGATGAATGAATGAAAGATGTAAATAACATTTTAATCAACAATATATTTACCTCCGATGATCCGCCTAGGAAATCTGGAATAAATTCTTGATCTATATAATCACTAAGTCCTCTTGTGCCTTGTTCTTGATAGTCGGTGCCACTGTACAATATAAATTTTTTCCTCGTATTCTCGTCTATAAATAAATTTATTGGTAGTAGCATGAAGGTGTACAGTAAACAAACTAAAATACTAAAATTATTATATCTTACGGATAAAAGTACTAATGAGAGTCCACAATATAGGAAAGCACCTCGGTGCTCGCATAATCAAGACTCTTCCCATCGTCTCAGGATAATTAGCTTCTACTATTTCAATGATTCTTAATAGAGCCTAAAATATAACTAAGTTGTAATATTAACAAATATAGAAATATATTGTGCTTATAAACTATAACTTCGAGTCTGTACCTTAATTCCAGGTCTCCATAAATGACGCATATTTAAGCCTTCCAAATCAATCAGTAAAGTCCATTGGGATACTGGATGACCCCAAACAGCTGTAGCTTCATCCATCAATAAAAGACCTTCTTCGCAAATATGTAAAGCCTAGAATACACAAAATGAATTAAATAAAATCCACTTTTAACTTTTATCATATGATTATCTGAAAACAAAACTACTTACTAATAATAATAGACCATCTTCTCCTATTGATTTAAGTAATCCTTTAACATCCATTTGGCCTAGTCTTAAGATATATAAAGGCCTTCCATCTATATATAATCATAGAAGTAGATAAATATAATTATATTTATACATTCAACATCTTTATTAATTTAACATTGCTTATTAAGTAAATATCCTTGCCTTTGTCAAAATGATGCCAGCCTCCATGAAAATAATCTTTCACCACTTGAGGAGTTTCATATTCTTCCAAAAGTTTATCAATTTGATGTTTTTTCCTCCAGTGAAGAGATTGTGTTAGCATTTCTCGAGCTTTATCAACATTAAATTCACTAGCTCTTAAGAATCTAAGTAATGTTGCATCACCAGGAACTGAGCTTCCCCTGAGTTCTTCTATGCTATGTCTCAATTGTACTAGTTTACTTTCTTGAAGCATGTCCAATTTCCCTAAGTATCTTTCTATATAGTCAGAAGATAGTTGTAACTCTATACCAAAAAGAAAATGATAGGCATTTATAATTCAAAAACTATATTAGAAACTTCCATTAATTAAATATTTACAAAATTTCATACCTCTGTTACTAGGCAGTTTGGTTTCAGCATTGCACAATTCTTTGTCTGCATGTAATTCTTGGCATTCTTTTTCAATATTCCTACAAAACAAACTATTACAGATGTTGAAAAATGTATTTTTCATCTGATATTTATATAAGCAATATTGAAAATATTATACTTTTGTTAATGAAATTAAAAACATAAAAATATTTTGCAAAATACAATATTTCTGAGGCAGGCATAAGTGCACTACATGCTTCTTACATTTGTAGTACCCACTTCTGACAGTAAAAACTATTTTTCAGTATAAAAAATCTGTCCCAAAAATGTTGTATTTTTTTGTAAGAATGTAGTAAAGAGGCTCACGTTTCTTTTGGAGATTCTTCTTTGGGAGAACACTGCCAAGGTTCTACATATGTCACACCTTCTTCTTTCAGTTGATTTATAAAATACTCTATAATTTCTTTACCCTAAAATACATATTTTTAATCATCACATATAAGATTATATAAAAATCAATTGATATATATATATATATATATATATATAGGTATTAAACAAACTTTAGCTATATTTTGAGCATATTGCTTCATTGCTAATTTTTCCATGGAATTTTCAAACCCAAAAAAATTTCGTATGTCTAAACTTGCAGTTTGCTCAAAGCAAGTCCATTCAGTATTTTCAGGATGGACCTGTAAAATCAATTTAACATTATTTTGTTAGGTGTTGAATTTTTAAAGGAGCAGCTGAATAATTTGCAGTGTAGTGAGAAAGAAAAAAAAGTTTACTAACAAAAATTATATGGTTTAGATCATATCATCAAATCATGCAATTCATTTGACCTTGAAATGTTATTTAAACATCACATGAAGGTATCCTTGAGGTTTTGAAACAGAACTATTTATTATTTTATTATATATTCTTTTTCCTTATTTCAAGAGCTTTTCAAAATCCCCTTTTTACTTTTTTTATTTCATCCAGTTGTTTATAAAATATTCTAAGTTAAAATTGCATGTAGTTATGGATTTAACTAAAATTGTATGTAACTGGAACTTGTACACATGCAGTCATTCACCTATGTATACTTTCAAATTGAAATATCTTATAAACAACTAGATGAAATGGACAAAATGAAAAGAGTATTTAAGAAAAATCAAAGATAAGATAGAAAAATATGCAATAAAAATTAGAGGAAACAATATAAAAAATTCAAGGGAACCTTTATATAATTCTTAAATAATGTTTTGAAATCTATCCAGTTGCATTTTTTGGTAACTACATTAAACCGTAAAACTTTTGATAGAAAAGGTCTTTGATTTTCTCACTATGATGCAGGTTAATCAGCTGTTCTGTTGAAAACAAGCATTCTGTATATTTACATATGCAATAGCATGACAATTATTGCTTCTTTAATACTTGCTACTAATTACTTACAAAATATCTACATTTTTCTAAAACAGTAACCCGAGAGGAGAAACTTTCATTATATGCCTCAATTTCTAAAACACTGTTACGTCTGTCAAGGACATTTTTCTGAATAAAATATATAAAATCCACTCCAATAATCTACAACATAAAATAGCCGAATTAGAGGAGAATTCATATTTATTTAATTAACAATCATTAAGAATTTGCTTATATACTTTTTTCAAAATGTATGGAGCATCAACATTTAATTTACATCTGCGTTCAGTTATCCTCATAGCTCCTCCTTGGGTTTCTTCATCCACCATTATTTCACACCCTACAAAAACTGGGATCTGTGAGCAAGTGGGAAACCTTCGTTCATATGCCTAAAAAAGGAGCAAATTGATTGTAAATTTTATTATATTTTAATTTCATCAAAATAGCTCTCAAGTTATACATTAAAAAGAAAACTTAATTTATATAGATTAGTAAAATAATAACAAAGGCACTCAACTTCCAATTGTAATATAATGGTGTGATTATATGATAAGTAAAAACTCACTAAAGAGAGTATTATACATCAATAATTCTTTACTTCAACTTTTACTTGACCCTGAATTGAAAGTTCTGTTTTTATAGCTATATAAAATACGTGTATTTGTATGATTTGTATAAAGAACATATCTAGACTCTAAATAGTTGTAAATATTTTATACCGAAGATATGTAGAAATTTTATCCCTTTATGATAAGAAACGTACCATCATGACAAGCGCAAAAGGATGCTTATAAACCCGTACGGGTGATTGATATTCTTGCACCATCGTGAAAATCCTTTCTTTAACGTTAGAAATCGTCAAGCGTTGCTCTGACAAAATACAATATTAAAGAAACCACTGGAATTCAATTTCAACAGCACAGCAAAGCACAGAAATCTTACTATAAAGCTTCAAATCCTTGTCAAATCCAATAACTTGGCACACTTGTAACACACAATTGACATTCAGACCCCACCACACTCAAAGTTAGAGTTAGCTGGAGTATAATACTATAGCTGCAAGAGTGACCTTACATTACAGCTTTATACTACATTACATTACCAGAGAAATTATACAAAAAACCAGTCCGAGTTAAGCTAGTGCAGTTTTCCGCAATGAATTAATGACCAATAAAAATACTACAACACCACCGCTATCACTTGTCAGCCAACAGCTGCTTTCTGGGGTCTCACGAGTACTCACGACGCTCACGACTCACTCAATGAAGTGCTCAATACTGCTCACTGCTGCTCGCTCACTACACTCACTGATTCACTAGTCACTACCAGTCACTACAGTCACTACTTCATCCAGGGCCGCTAGCTGTTCCTTTTTCTTTACATTACTCCCCTGGATTGGATTTCGGATAGGCCAGACCGCAAAAAACCACAAGCACAACTTCAATAATCGAAGTTTAAGTTTTCAATCGAATGATTTGGCTCGACTCAATATATACTTAACTAATATTAAAATACTGAAATTGACAAAATTCGACAGTAGTGATCCTAGGAATTAAATGACAGGAACTGCAAAAAATTAGAAGTATAAGAGGGAGGGGATGTAACACAATACGTACACACTAGACACAGTCCAAAAAGTGTCGTGTGTTGCGTGTTAATCAAGCTCAAAATCGTATTCAGTAGGAATTTGATCTGTGTGAAATTGATTCATCGACCTTTCAGCTAACTTACGTACTTTCTCCGCCAATCTTGAAGAGTCGATTTAAAATTTCCTTTTCTCACCCACACCTCCCACACCTGCCTACACCACTACTAATCTAACCTACACTATAGCAGAAGCATAAGGTCTGTTCTTTTTTGTTGCATTAGTGCAATAAGTGGGAGTGCAAGGAATGAGAGAACATGCATGCCTCGTATATTTATTAACCCTTATCTAACAATAATTATCTTTTAAAAAGTTCCACATTCACTCGAAAATTATTACTCGATCTCCTAAGAAATTATTCAAATGCTTCAATTACTCGTGATCATATTTGATTGAATTTTATGGTCATTAGTTTGTTGTCTACATATGTACATACTATGTATACATATGTACATAGTAGTATGTATGTATGCCTCGACGGCCGTATATACATGTCATTATCTACTTTTTTGTGTACTTGCCGTCGAGAGTGTCGAGACATGGTCGAGACACTACCGTGTCTCTTGATATGGAAAACATCCAATAACAGAACACGGCCACTACCTTTGGCTAACCTCACGGATCGGGCAACACTATATAATGATTGACTGACGTCACTATAGGCCGCCAAGATGGTTGTCAATGTTGATAAGTGGTTTGATTACTTGGTGAATTAGTGTGACAACGTTATAGTTGATAGGGGGCTCGTGTAGCGGGTATTCCATTATGTTTATTAAATAAATTTCTTATTTAACGTAACGAACGAAAAGTTGAGAGGGGTAATATAGCGGTGAAAGTGACGCCGCTCTCCACTCCGTCTTTTATAAGTGATGGCGGAAAGTGAGGATGCGGAGCAAGAGATTAGACGGGCCTTGGACGTCGGTCAATCCATGATTGACATCTCTGCTGATCGACTAGAAGGTCTCAGGACACAATGCTCCACAAGTGCAGAGCTCACGCAACAAGAAATTCGCACCCTGGAGGTAATACCTCGCTACTTTCATATAATTAACACTTTATTTACTTTATATACATTTTTCTATACCCTGGCTCTCCAAGTCCATCTATTCCACCTCTCATTTATAATATAATATTTATAAATTAATCATTGTCAAATTCGTTTCCAATGTTTTATTTTTATCTGTTTAATTTTGTTTTTATTTTTCCTTAAATCACTTTCAACAATGACCTTGACATTATCATCAAGCTTTTACAATAAAAAATTCTTTAATTTTAGATAATTGGTCAATTTAAATATTTAATTGATTGTATTTAATTTTTTAATAAATGTAAATTATATTCCTTCATGTTTTTTTTTCCAAAAACTAGTCAAAGCTTTATTACTTTAGACATTCTGATAAATATTTAACAACATTGTCAAGGTAAATTCATTTCCAAAATAATTGATAAATAATACAATTTCTGGTGCTATCTATAAAAATTTAATATATGGCTATCATCCTTTATAGATTTAATTATGATTTATTAATAATTGCTCTTATTACAATTATCTTATTTAAAAATTTTACTTATAATTTGGTCATAATTTCAGGGTAAACTAATCAAGTTGTATTCAAAGCAACTTGTAACCAAAGCTAAGCTTGCCGTAGAATCATTGCCAGCAGAAATGAGATATTATCCATCACTGCAGCAATGGTTACGTGTAGTAGGCCTTACCCAAGAATCCATACAGGTAAGGTTTGTTTTCCTTTGCCATGCATTTTATGTAAAATTTATTAATATGTGATTTTAGATGATCTGCTCCAAAGCTAATTCCCTTGAAGCTTTGAAAGAAAAGTCAGAGCATGAGTTAGGTAACATGTTAGGTGAAAATAGTGTAAGACATGAAGAAGAGCTTCGTAGATTGTGTAGAGCATTGCACAATCTACGACGTTATATGGGTATAAAATTTTATGGTTTCTACTCTATAAATATTATAGTATATTAGAAGCTTATACATATTTTTCTATTGTAGATGTGCTCTTAAGAGGGGACATTGAAAATAATGAAATGAATTTATATTGGGATTCTTGGGACAGACGTCATAGCGGACGCAGTGGACAATCTCCCAGACAAGCTCGATATCGTGGTGCAGGCTGTTCTGCACCTTCAGAAGATAGCATTCAATATCTTAATAATAATAATAATAATCTTAGTAGTAGTATATTACCTCAAGCCTCTTCAGTAACTTGTCTATCATCGACTAGTCCCCCACCATCACCTTTACTTAACAAACAAAATCGAGGTAAATTTAAATAGTGTAACATTAAGTATTGTATACTTTTATTATGAAAGAATTGGTCTCTTTTTATATCTTTGTTTATATTTACTCAGGAATCAAATTTCCAACCACTCCACCTCCCTGCAAGAAGCATCAGACAGGATTGCAGAATACTTCATCCTCCCAAACAGATGTATTTCCATTGACAAAATCAAAATCTCATGAATCACAGTTAGCAAATCGTCTTGAAAATGGTGACACAGTTGTAAGGTATATATAAAAAGAAGGCATTATTAAAAAAAAAACAATGATAGGAATACCTAATACTGATTCACTTTTTTTCTATAGTGGAAACGAGCATCATATTGGCGGATCCGGTGTAAGAAGAAATCGTTTATCAACAGAGCCAGGCTCTTGTAATGATATGGCAGATATTGTTGCAGAAAGTCTTGTACTAAATAGTAATAGTCCAATTAAGTCTCCACCTTATTCTAGTGCGGATAGTGATGATAACAGCTTTAAGGGAACTGGTAAATAAAAGTTTTTGTTTAATAATAATTAATATATTATTTATTAATAATTTTGTTGTTTTTAGTAACAAGCCTCCAAGTGCCAAAATCGCCTCGTACACCAACTGCATCTCGTGGCATGGGTCATATAATTGCTCATCGTTTTACGAAAACATATAGGATGATGACATCGTGCGATTACTGTGACAAAAAATCATTTATAGGCATAGGCTTAAAGTGCAAAGAATGCAAGTACAAATGCCATAGAGAATGCGAATCCAAAGTACCGCCATCCTGTGGCCTACCTCAAGAACTCTTTGATGAATTTAAAAGGACTGTACAAGGTGATGGTATGTAGTAACACTTCAGTTTTTATATAAATTATTCGTGCTCGTTAAATTTAATTGTTTCAGGTATAGTAAATGTTTCTCCAATATTGTCAAAACCAGGTATTACGTCTCCAAATCACCACAATTCAAATTTATTGACCACTTTAAATCGAAGAGATCGAAAACGAACGCATCCTTATTCATCTATGAATATACCTTTTCAGGTGAGTTCATTTATCCTCAGGTGTCATTGTTCTAAATTTTTTACTGTTTAATGATACATGACCTTAAACTAATAGAAATTTATATGTTTATAAGGGTGCAGATTCTAGTTCAAATACCTCAAGCTGCAATAGCTCAACGCCTTCTAGTCCAGCTTTACTACCTGCCAATACCAACCAGACTCCGCAGGCACACCTCAGACAACAGTTCCATTTTCCAGGTATGAGACTTAATTTTCAAGTTGGTAGATTGAAAACAAAAAATTTCTTTTTTAAATAATTTTACTTCCAGATGTTGTACTTAACGAAAAGGGTATAACATTGGAGACACATAGACTTGAAGGTACAACAATGTCGAGTGATAGCGAAAGAACAGTTAGTGTTTCTGGATCTGGAAGTGTTAGTACCGATTCGGAAAGAACGCCGGTAAGAGTTGACTCTCAAGATTCTCAAGTTTCCGACGGAGAGCCGGGAGATAGCCGCTGGCCAAGACAAAATAGCGTATGTTTAAAATTCATATATTTAAATTTTTTTTTGTAAAGAAATAGAGAAGACAAGAAATAAAAAAATAAATTTATTGGTAAAACTGTTATTATTACACAGCTATCCATGCGAGAATGGGACATTCCATACGATGAGTTAAAAATTGGTGAACCTATTGGAACTGGAAGATTTGGCACAGTTTACAGGGGTAATTGGCATGGAGATGTTGCAGTTAAAGTTCTTAATATGGATTATTATTTGGATGATGATAAGACATTGGAAGCTTTTAAATTAGAGGTATGAATTATAATATACAGTAGTTTAAGGATAATTAAGGATATTTAAATAATGTGTACATTAGACGGCCCATTTATTTTTTATTTAATCTTTCATTACCTAAATCACATACTCTTATTTTAAAAATGGTTTTCCCGATAGCAGAGCCTATGCGGTGATTTTTAGAGGTAGTGCAACGGAATTTTGTTTTTCTTATTTTATTATCATGCAGGATCTTTCTTTACAATAATTTAAATGTATAAAAAATTTTTATATACAATACATATTGTTGCAGCTTAGTAGATTATTCGATTATACATTCCTTCAGCCTATTTTATTATTCATTTAATTATTTTTTTAACTTTAAGCAAGTGAAAACGATGTAGTAAACATATAATCTTTTAAACATGTGTTTTGATGTTTAAAATAGGAATTCAATTAAGTATGAAAAGCCAGAAAAATAAATAAACCATTTGTAACATAGACTTCTTTTACAACAATTTCTTTTAATGATAACTTTGTTTCCATGGACATTTTTTCATATTTACTAAATTGCGGAGAGTTTGAAGCCGAATAAAATTAATTCAAACAAACTTTTTTTTTAGTAAAAAAATGTTAAAAAAAAGATACCTTCGTTATAAATAGTCTGTTTATTTTTTTTTTTCATATACATTTTAGCTCATATCTTAAGCATCAATATTCAGATGTAATACACTATAAGCTCACTACATTGTGTTTCGTTTCTTTAATGTTACTGAAATAATTTAATGAGTTATGAAATAGTTTAAAAGAATGCTTAAATGAATAATATACTAAGGTACAACAATATATATTGTATACAAACATTTTTAATATAATTAAACAAATGTAAAGAGAAATCCTGTGTGCTTTAATGAAATAGGAAAATTATTTTTTCCTTGGGCGATTTCTAAAAATTATCATATAAGTTTCGCTTTTGAAAAGAATGATTCTTAGGATAAAAGTAGGTAATTCAGATAGTAGTAGGACAAATAAAAAATGCAATGGCCTAATATATATATATATACGTTTACAGGTAGCAACGTTTCGAAAAACCAGACATCAAAATTTAGTTTTATTCATGGGAGCTTGTATGAAGCCACCACGTCTAGCAATTGTAACTAGCATGAGTAAAGGCATGACTCTATATACTCATATTCACATGCGTAAAGATAAATTTAATATGAATAAAACGACTATGATTGCTCAACAAATTTCTCAGGTATTCATGATTTTTGTAATAAAGCAATCAAATTCATGTACACTTCTTATATGCATAAATTACTTTCTTTTATTGCATAGGGAATGGGATATCTTCATGCCCGTGGAATAGTTCATAAAGATCTTAAAAGCAAAAACATATTTTTAGAGGCAGGAAAAGTTGTAATAACCGATTTCGGATTGTTTAGCGTCACCAAACTCTGTTATGGCAATAGGTAAAATATATTCCATTTGCATTCAAGTATCTATTATTAAATATATTAGTCACAAAATTATTTCTTTTTTTTTTAATATAGAAAAAGTAATGGACTAAGTATACCGCCAGGATGGCTATGTTATTTGGCACCGGAAATCGTTAGACGACTAAAACCGCAACAAAATCGTGATCAAGAAGAGCTCCCATTTACAGACGCTTCAGATGTTTATGCTTTTGGGTTGGTAAAAGGTTCATTAATCAATTTTAAGGTAATGCAAAGAACATATAAAGATCATAATATTCTTTTAGAACTGTGTGGTATGAGCTTCTATGCGGTGAATGGCCATTTAAAGGTCAATTGCCCGAAGCAATCATTTGGCAAGTTGGAAAAGGAATGAAACAACCATTAGCTAATTTACAAGCCTCTCGTGATGTTAAGGTAGTAATACGTCAATCTTCTAAATCTGTAGCGTGTATGAACGCGAAGTTAAGTATAATTCTGTCATCTCAGTTGATTAATTAAATTATAACAAAGAGATATGTACTATTAAAAATCAGATAAGTTGTTAAAATAATATTTTTTTCTTCATGATCATTGCATTTTGCTACTGATTTTGGTTAATAGCAAAATTTCACAGAATTACACTTAGCAACTTATTTACACGGTCCAAAGAAATGTATAAAACGTATAGTTGATTTAAATTAAGTATATTGACATTATTTTTAGGATATTCTTATGCTTTGCTGGTCATACCACCCTGAAGATCGACCTGATTTTGCAAAACTTTTAACTACTCTAGAAAAGTTGCCTCGTAAAAGGTTAGCGCGTAGTCCTTCTCATCCTATTCATCTGTCTCGTTCTGCAGAGTCCGTGTTTTAAAACACTCAAGTACATATAAACTGTTATTCTTGTAGTGTAAATAAAAGACTGTGCAATTATTGCCAGATATTTGTTCGTGAGGAAATAAACATAAGTAATTGATCTAATTGTTTCAATTATTAATGGTTTTTTAATATTTTTACGAACAAGTTGTCTTCATTGGATAAAACTTAAGTTCACTAACACATACATTCTGTTATTAAAGAAGCACAGCTTCAAAAAATGACATTGTAAGGTACATGAATACAATTTTTTTTGAATATCAAGATTTATTGTAAATTGACTGTTTTTATTCGTTTTTTTTTACTATACAGTTTACTTAAATATATAAAACATTTATTTCTCTGCACTAATGTGGTCTTTTGAAGTAATATCTACGGTATTTTGTACGTATCGTTTTTAAAGTGAGAAGCACATTTTATCTCAATTTTGACAAACCTATAATTACGAGCTAAAACAATCATCTGAAAAATTAAGTAAACTAGCGATTAAGTCATATATCTACTTCTCTCAACTTATGATAAAAAAAAATGCCCATTTTTCTTATATAACTTTCAAAAACATTTATTTTCAGATTAAAAAATGTTTAATTAGATAAATAATGTGCCACAAACGATCTCAGTTTGCTTAATTATAATGGTTAAATTGTTGATATTAACATATAAATCGTTTAATATTTAAAATATGCATTATTGATCTATGTAAATAAGTAATTGTAATGTAGTCTTTAATTGGACAAACACTTAAATAAAGTATAATATTACCAAAAGCTTGTTTACATTTTTAATTATTGTGCTACTAATTGACTTAATTTATGATAAATATTTATATTTAAAAAATATTTACAATATACTAATATTTATTAATTTTTATCACATTTACAATGAAATAATAATTATTGACTAAAATAAAGCAGAATAAAGTTAATTTTTCTTCTAAAGGGTCTTTAATAATATACTTATAAAAGTAATTATTACATATATTCAATTAAACCTATGAGTTAATATTTGAAACACCATTTCATAAAAATGCATTTTATTTATGTCTCTTAAATATAAAAGACTAATATAATCACTTCAGTCCATATTTTCTGATAGAATCTGAAACTTGTTTTGGAGATATTCGGCAAATAAATTATTTAAAGCTATTCTTTTCTGAAATGTAAGCAGTAAAGGCTTTGTAATAATGTCTGTTATATGAACCAATGCTCGTGTGCGTACTGAAAATAAACATTTTTTTTACAAATTTCTATTTTTTAATTGAGACAATTTAAAAGTGGGAAAATTAACTTTACCAGCATCATTGTGAATAGATGCCAGCATATCAGGGTGATTTCTGCAGGCTTCCGCGGTATCTTCTTCTTCTTGCACTAATATTTTTGGTAAGTCTACCATAGTCTAAAAATTATATAAATGCTATTTTAGTTTTAAGATGAAAAAGTTATTAAAATTATGCATATATAGTAGAAATATACTTGTAAACAATTCTCAGATATTTCTGCTGTATAAATTATTTCTAGTGGAATTTCTGTTGCTTCATTATCTCTTGATTGAAAGCATGTCAATAAAATTTCTTGCTCCTGCAATTATCAATTGAATATTATTTTAAGTTTTATATTAATGGTTTGAATATTATACATGTTTACTTTTGATTCTTTGCCTTCAGAAAATACTGAAAATATTAAGCCTACAAAGCCATGATCCATGGTCTGGTATGTACCTTGAGTCCTTACATCTGAAAGAAATTAGAAAATATGAATTTATCATTCTTCTTTAAGTTAAAATAGGATTTATTCCTGTCCCATTTAACTGTGCTTTATAAACTTTCTAAATTTTTGGAAAATATGTACTTATAGAAAATCTTTTTCAACAGATATAGCTTGTATAATTTTTTGTTTAAGCAGAAACTAAATACATATTGTACTACTTTTTAGAAATTTCTATAAATAATAATAATAACTCCCCCCCCTCAACTTCTTTTATAGAAAACTCCACACTTCCTACTAAACTTAGTTGGAAAGAAAAATAGAATATGTAAGTAATACAGTGCACCATAATAGAGTAAATATAACAAATCAGGGAATCTAGATAGGTATGCTGTATTTTTTATTGCCTTGTATTAAAATATTTAGAATATCCTATTTGTTTATTCTAACATTTTATAGCCATGACTACAATATCAACAATAATATAAACTATATACAATATTTACACTTAAATGTATAGTATAATATTATACAATATCAGGTATATATAAACTGCATTTTTATAAGATTTGGGATTGTGTAGAATAAGCTGGACTATGTTATGACTATCAAATTTTATTTTAATTTGATTATATGTGATCATAGTATATAATGTGCTACAATCTAAACATAACTAAATGTATAAAAAATAAGCTAAAATGGCTAACCTACAACTATAATATTTATTCCTGAAAATATAACTTACCAACATGAGACGGGCATACTGTTATATGTGGATGAGAATGATACCACCCAAGAACACGCATAGGCCTCTTTAATTCTAGCTGTAAGCGTTCGGCTTCAGCTGCTGCCTCTAACAATTGCTCAGAAGATATTTCCACTCGGTCCTTTTTTTTATCCGAACGACGTAATATTATAACAGCTGATATTTTAGCAATTTTATCTTCAAGCTGAAATCCAAAAAATTAGAAGAAAATAATAAAACCAATTTACAAAATTTGTATAGTTGCATATAATGAAGTTGAAAACTGCAAATTATTTTAAGCTTACATTTCCAATGAGTAAACCCATAACCTCAAAATTTTCAGTTGATAGTGCATGCTGTAAGCACACTGCATAAACATCGGCTTGGAGCTCTACTTTTTTTAATGGATACGTATTCATGTTGAATACTTATTAGAACTTAGTAAAATAATGAATTTAAATTATCTAACTTTAATATTAAACCTATTTATAATATATAAACTACGAACTTTACATTGCTTTACTTGATCGATTAGACGGATTAGACTATGCACAAAACATTATTTTTTATCTATGTTTACACAACTTGTTTAAAGGAAGTGTAATTAAAATTTTCGAAACTCACACAAGTACAGTTTTATTGTTCAATTACTTTTTACTATCTGTAACACCACATTTCTTTAATTTTTCATGTTTTCAACTTTTATAACAATTGCCGTTTGGCTGGACTTTGGCACTTTGGCTGACTTTGGCAGAGGCAGACAGTCAGACTTTGGCTGGAGCTTGGAGCTTTGTTTGTGTTGAGTTTGGGGGGAGGAGGTAGCAGTGTGTCGCGGGAGGGGGCATTTGTGTGTGTGTGTGTATGCTTGCGTTTTCTGATTGCTCTGATAAAAAATGTTTTCTCTTTCTCTCATATTCGAAATATATACCTAACTTAAGCGAAGGAGGCTAAGTGTATGTAGATGAGTCATACAAAACCATGCAGCTGCCTATAACCAATTCCTATTTCCTTCCTATCATGTGTTGGTGAGACTACATCATCTACATATCATAACGTTGTTTCGCATCACATTCGATAGATGGCCATACGGGTTTTCTTATCCGGCTAAGCTTCACCAGAAATGATGGCGCTACTATCTGAGGATTATTTTAGGATACGCCATGAGCAATCTCTCGCCTCATCTTTGGATGAAGTAAAGTTGGAGGATGATGATGGGCGATCAGTTTCGTAGCAAAGTGGAGCAATATTCACCAAAGTCTTCTCCAAGAGGAGCCCGCTCCCCTGTTGTTTCACGCCAAGATTCAACAGGGACTTTAAAAACAACGATTTCCCTTGGAAAGAATCCTTCCATCGTTCACAGTGGACCATTTTATTTGATGAAAGAGCCCCCTGGTAATGTATATTAATTATACATTGGGATCTGGCATTATATTATTAGAAATATTTACTTTTTTAAGTAAAATGTGTATGTTTTTTATAGGAGAAAGTGAACTTACAGGGGCTACAAATTTGATGGCCCATTATGGGTTAGAGCATTCATATAGTAAATTCAGTGGTAAAAAATTAAAAGAACAACTCTCATCTTTTCTACCAAATCTACCAGGTATTATTGATAGGCCTGGCCATATAGACAATAGGTAATACATTTTTAAATATTTTTAATACATGAATGTTAGATTGATTTATATATATAATGATATAAAACAAATTTCTAGTTCCTTGAGGTCTGTCATTGAAAAACCTCCAATAGGTGGTAAAGAATTATTACCTTTAACCAGTGTACAGTTAGCTGGATTTAGATTACACCCTGGACCGGTAATATATACATTATTTATTTTGTTTTAAACTACTAATTTTTTTGAACTAACATATATATGTAACTTTTAAAATAGTTACCTGAGCAGTATCGTTATGTGAATCAAGCTCCTCAAAGAAAGCACAAAAATAAACATAAAAAGCATAAGCATAAGCCTGGAGAGATTCCTAGTAGCCAGGAAGCAGCTGCAACAGATATTGGAGGACCAGATACTCATGAAAAGAAACATAAGAAGCAAAAAAGACATGATGAGGAAAAAGAGGCTAGAAAGAAACGGAAGAAAGAAAAAAAGAGAAAAAAACAAAAACACAGTCCTGAACATACAGGAGGACTTACACCTTCTCAGCATTCCACCTCGTGATCTCTAATTTCTCCTTTTTAGGTGGTACCTAATTAAAACTTTGTGAAGTTTGATGTAGAAGAAAATTAGTTATCTATTTTTAAGTAGAAAGCATAAACATATTTATACATACACAGTGTGTTCATGTTAGAGCATAAAACTCCTGTAAAATCTTTATTTTGTGATTGATTTTAAGGTTTGTAGTCTCTATATTTAAATGTTTAATTAGTGTATTTAAGAAATTATTCATTTTTTTTTGCTATAGCTAGCTGTGTCTACTTTTATGTGGGCTTAAATTACAAAAATTACTACTAGTGGTTTTAAAAAACTAAAACCATGACAGTTGATCTAAAGTATCGCTAGTCTTTATCGATACAAATTATCATGATTCCAGAATGACTGGGAAAAGTAAAAATGTAGGCAATTGTTAATATTTTATAACAAAAATGTAAAGTGACAATTGCTATTTGATTGCTGCTGTGTTTCAAAAGTTGTTAATTAATCTCTATCTGTTTTAGGAAAAGTACACGTTATGTTACCAACTAATCTTATTAATTTAGTTTTTTCTAAAATTGATGATCAAGATTAGGATGAAGGAGAATCTAAGCTTGTTTGTTGTAACTACATTTTTGTTATTTCTGTCTTTTATAAGTTAACACTGTAGAAAATATAAAGACTTTCTGCTAAAATTAAGAAACTTACTATTTCACGAATAATAATTTTTCTACTTTTAATTCTCGATTGTTAACTTTTTTGGAAAGTAAGAGTGAAGTTAAAAATGAAAATTGCTGACAATCGAAAATCAGAAGCAATTGTAACTTGATATTAAATGCAGTGACTATATACCGCTTGAGTAACATTGTGTCTCTCTTAATTTTGATTGTCAATATAGGAAAAATTGAATTAATAAGATTAGTTAATAACGGAAGGCGTACTTTTTGTGAATCGAATAAGAAGTTTCATCAAACATTATTCGAAATGCGGCATTGATGGTATAGCACGCATTTATACACAATTGCTATTAATAACTACATATTTTTAAACATTACTATAAAAATCTTTATTTCACTATTTTTGAGTAACTTGCATTCTAGAATAATGAAAATTAGTAGAGATCTGTTTTTAGAAAATCTTAGGAAGAATTTCTCATGGTTTGTTTTTTAAATCCCTAATTATAATTTTCATGTTTTCAGAAAATAAAAGTAGACACTGTTGTTCATCATTGTTTGTAAGAAAAAGTTAATAATTTCTTGAATGTGTATGCGCTATTTAAATACCAATATATAAAGACTATAAACATCAGAATCGATCAATAAATAAAACTTTTACATAGATCGTAAGTTCCTAATGTGGACACTACGTATGTGCATTAAATATATGTTTATAAACCGAAATTCTGTAAGGCTATAATAGGTCTAAAATGATTAGGCCACCTCATTTCCAAATTAAGCTTTTTTTGAAATTACTATCGTTTATTCTACCTTGAGGGAGAAGCTATTAATATTTGATGGCTGTGGTTAAGAAATTGTAGGATATTATAGGCGTTTTCATAAAATTAACAGAAGTAGTTTAACGTGTGTGCAAATAGTAAATAGTAATTAATTAAATTTTTACAGTGTTGCTAAAATTTTTCGATTTATTTTGTTCATTAGAGAATAGGTTTTCATATAAAGACACCATATTTATTTTTAAAATGTTGCCTCTAGTTTAGTTGCTTTCAGGATAAACAAATATTTAAAAGAATTTTAATTTTGCAGTATGCGTAAGACTTGTAACATAAAAACCTGTAATATAAGTTATATTTATACTAATGAAGTTTTAAGTAATCACTGTACTGTAACATAAGAATGATATGTGTATATGTTACACGTTTTTTTGTATTATAAAACTTGAAGAAAATAGATTTGGTGGATTATTTGCTTTATAAGGTAAAACAATTGCAAACTATCAAACTGGTAAACTATGAAAACTATTAATAGTATTGTTTGACAGATTTAGCTTATGTAAATAATGATAAGCAATAAAAATAATTTTTATACTAAATAAAAATGTATTAATGGAAGCAAAGAGAGAGAGAGAGAGAGAGAGACAGAGAGATATGAATATACAAATATAATAAACGAAAAACAGATGAGTAAGATAATTATACTATATTAAATAACTATACTATATAGTTAAAACTGAACAAACTAAATACGGGACGGCGACACTTTACCACCTATTACCGAATCTTTTTATCTACAGGGTTGGCGGTACTGAGAGCACAAAGAGTGTTTTTCAAGATAGGATCAATTCCATTATATTTTAAGAGATTATTCAATTATAAATTGAGAAATGTTCAAATTCACAATATAAACACACCGCACGCACTACGCACTTACGTTTTTTACGACTTTTTAATTTATTTTGCCGTATTTTGGGAGATTATTAATTCAATAACTAAGAAAAGCACGAAAATAAATCATAAACACACCGCGCGCACCCCGCACTGACGTTTTTCACGAATTTTTCACTCATTTCACTGTATTTTGGGATAAATTTGGATTCTGAATGGAGAGAAGCACGAATCTCGCTGAATTTTTTGACGAAACGCGTGGAAAGTGCACCGGGGCGCGCGAAAAGTGAAAAAAGTGAAAAAGGCCCGGTCGGCCCCGGTCGCTGTTAGAAAAGTCGAAAGGCCGTCGCGGCGGCCGATTCGAATTTTCCAACGGCGACCGGGGCCGACCGGGCCTTTTTCACTTTTTTCACTTTTCGCGCGCCCCGGTGCACTTTCCACGCGTTTCGTCAAAAAATTCAGCGAGATTCGTGCTTCTCTCCATTCAGAATCCAAATTTATCCCAAAATACAGTGAAATGAGTGAAAAATTCGTGAAAAACGTCAGTGCGGGGTGCGCGCGGTGTGTTTATGACCTGCATTCGAACTGTTATCATTTATAGTATACCGTGTCGTGAGCTCTGTCCTTATTGAGAAACATTTTTTTAAGTATAAAAATTACTTTGCTATATGTAAAATAATTTAAAAAGTTGATTTATTCATATGTAAGGAAATTCGAGATGATTTTTTCCAAATTAAATAGGTCTTTTTAATATAAGCTTCATTTATTTTCGAGTGTCTATCTATTTATTAAACAGTAGTAAATAGGGAATGCGAGTGGATAAATTCATTCATATATATAATTTAATAATAATTATTTCAATTATTGTAGACGAAATTTAAAAGTTTTTAAATAATCAATTTAGAATCAAAGTAAATAATTCTCGTTTATTAATATAAAATCGACTGAAAATTTAATAATGATTTAGTATGTTTGCATATTCGTTTAATAAATACGCCATTTTGGATTTAGTATTGAATACTGGGATATCGTAAAATTGAACATTTTCTAACATGGGTATATCGTTATTACCTATAGTTATTTTAATGTTTTTGTTAGATATTTCGCTAATTTAAATTTTAAAGATAGGTCTCTGTCGTTAAAGCTTTACAGTCTATCGAATATGCATCAGTTCTATAGATTAAACGGTTGTGGTTGTTTAACAAAAAAATAGGATTGTTTTAAGCGAACACGGAATACTGTTTAAGATCGATTCACACTATGAATTCGCTCTAGATACGCTATCGGCTCACTCTTGCTTCAATGACACAATATATACATAAGAAATAAACAATCACATTCGCCCTATCGTTATCACTCAGATATTTATCTCATAATTAATTTCTTTTGTAAAAATGTTTTATCAAAGCGAGAATATAATGAGACTGAATTTATAGTATGAAAATCAAGTTTAATTAATAATAAGTACTTTTACCTTAACGCAATACATCATTAAAGAAAGTATTTCAAATTAAGTTAATTTTTGCATTTTCCTCATCTCTTTTTTAATTAAGTCAAGTTGCACGCAACCATATTTGTTTTGAATAATGAGAAAAAAGAATATTAAAGATATGGTATGTACCAATTAATATACTAAAAGTCGATTCACACTATTCACTCTATGCGTACCAACACAATGACACCAAATTGAGAGCTGTAGTAGTATATATGTATGCTATCACAATAAATATTCGACACGTACGTTTTGTCGTTTTAGGTGGAGTTTTTCGTATACGTATGTCTCGCTTCATTATGTTATGTTGGGATGCACTGGCGAATTTACGTTATATTCTATAAATTTGTGAAAAATATTGTAAGTAAGTTTTTTAAGGGATTATGCTACTCCAAAACGAGAATATATAATGTATACTTTGGAAAATTTTTCCAGGGCAACAATTAAAAAAATGGAAATTCTAAAAGACTTCTTCATTGTATCACTATATAGTGAGCTATGGAATAGAATTTTTTTATATTTGTCAAATTCTAGGTAGATGAATATAGAAATGATGAAGGTCACCTTGAGTTTTTTTTTATATAGAATCCTATATTTTTGTTGTTTTCATTTTTTTAACCTTTTCTCAAATGTTTTCCAAAACATTATATTAATTTTTATCATTTCAATGAACCATTCACTATAGATATTGCTATTTAAAATTATAAGTATTTTCGAAAGCTCTTGAAATAAGTTATAAAAGAATATGCAAAAACATGTAGGGTTCCATTTTAAAAAGTCAAAAGAACCTCTTTATAACTTCTATGTTCCTTCACCTAGAATATTTTTTAAATGGTTATTTAATGTCCCCCACGAAAAAGATTGACGTGTCTTTGGGAAATTCAATATTTATTACTGCTTTCCATTTATTCGGAGTGGATGCTTTTAAAAACATCACCTGGTATCTTGGGACTCGCTCTGTGTGAATTCGAAATACTTAGAACTTCTTTCAAGAAATGATCTTCTGGAATTTAATTTTTAAAACTGTAAAATAAATTTTAAGTAAACAAACTGTTTTCTTAACAATTCTAGAGTTGTCTAACCCTTTAAATAGGAGTAAGCTTATTGATGCTTTTCAGAAAATTCATAGAAATAAGTACCAGTTGGGTGTAATCCTACCCCTAAGTTTTGACAATGAAAGTATCGTGAGCATAGCATGACAGAGTACCTATTATTAGTGTGAATCAGCATTTATTAAAAGGCACAAGTTTATCTGAAATAAAATATGTTTTATTTAAGATATTACAATAAATCAAATATTTCTTATATAAATAATGTAAGCTATTCTTGTACTATATTCTCATGCTGTATTACGTAATGCACTCAGTTTATATAAAACTTTTAAAAACTTGAAATTCTTTTGGCACATGAATTTAGTTTTTCGCCAGGAATATGTCAGTATGGTGCAATATATAAGGCTTCTGTAACATCCTGCATACTGACTAACTACTAATACCACTGCAATAAACACTCATAATGTTAGCTTATAAATATACATTCGCCACATCCGCTTCTTTAATGAGTTGAGGTACGACTTCTTGAAGCAATTTCCATTAAAATCGACTATTCTAAGACCATGCAAATACTTATGAAGATACTAATTGCAATTAAAATGAGATATTACTATAACATTGTACCTTACCTTTATTAAAAATGAAACATTGTGTGTATATTCCTTTAGTATATACAGTGTTGGAACTAAATCTCAATTTAAGTATTGGCCCGATGGTTATTATTACGTAATAATTATTATCATTATAGTACGAGATGGATTTTTTTCATAGTCAATTTTAGATTCGAAATAAATTGGAATTAAGAAGCACACATACACAGACATAGAGAGAAACAAATGGCGAAAAATAAGTAGAGTATACGGATAAAGAAAAGTAGCGTAAATAGATTTGATTTCCTCAAGTGAGGTATCGTATAGTAGCGGAAGAAAGGCTGCTGTACCTCTTCTCGTTGGATAAGAATGGGTGAGAATCAGTGAGAATTGGCTATGCCATAAAAGTCGCCGACCATGCGCGGGAAATTGTTTCACGTTTACTTCTATAGGTTTTCGCTTGTTGTACACAGTTTATACACGTGACACAAAAACTCTACGGATCTGCGGCTATACGTGTTTTGTTGAATCACTTCTCCATTTCCGCACTGTTCCATCACTACATTCGAAGGTTTTTTTTATCACTTTTTTGTCCATACGGATGGAACTAGTTATTTCCATTTTATTTCATAGCATAGCGCTTTATATATCTTTGAACCATTCACACCTGTGAAGTCAACCACACGCGCGTACTTAACAGTTGATAGGTTTTCAAAAAGGAATACGTACTACACTTATTTCGAAAAAAGTGCAAAATTGATGCATTAATCCCATCGATGCAATTTGTCAACTATGGATCATATAGAGTCGAGAGAGACTATATACCCTTCCATTTGATGTTTGCTCAAAGGCAAACAGGTTCGATAATTTTAAATAATAAAACTCGCATCTTGTCCATCGGTACGTTAATAAAAGTTCCTAAATTAGTCAAGTGTTTTCTTAAATAAAAAAAATACATACTAGCAATTATCTTATAATCATATAATAATTTATACACTACACAATTTTAATTAATCGTAAACGTTATGCAGCATAAACGAAGCAAATGAGCAGAGTCGTTGAGAGTTCTAGTAATAATATTTCCTTACAATTGAAGCTGCAGCGAGCTTTTCCAGTATAGCGGATACACCAATGCTTGTATATTATAAGTCTTATAACGAAGAAAACATGGTAGAGGATGAATTCCTCGTGGACTTTTGTGCGATTTCTATCGGAAGAGAAGGAGAGATTTGGTAGAAGGAAAATAGTGTAATGGGATGGCGGAAGAGGAGTTAAGAGCAATTAGATCGGTCGGTCCGCATCGATCGGACGAGACTTTGGGGATAAAGACTATAAGGAATAAAGTTGCACGCCTCCAATGGAGTTGGAATAACAAAAATTGTCCTTCTCCACTGCCTTCTTCTCCTCGTCATGCTCTTCCGGTTTTCGCTTTTTTTCTATACAGTTATGGAGGGGAGAGGAAGATCGGAAGAAGAAAGCTGGGAAAAGTGAAAGAGAAAGGAGGAGTGGGGGGGGGGGGGGGGGGGGGGAGCAGACCAGCTCCTCACGGTACAACAGAGCAGCTCGCTCCTACGGGAGCACTCTCTTCGTATTGATTCTACGCGCGAGCAACCTCACGCGGAATACGTTCAGGAGATGGCAAAGCCGCCATTTCTCACGCGGGATTTACGCCAAAGGTGTATACGTGTATAGCCGATATGCCTCTCGAGAGACGAGAACCGAGAAACGAGAGTCAGCAGTGTGGTAGGCGTCTAGCCCGAGCGTTTACTGGTCCCATGAAAATGCCAAATCGATCTGCCTTCGTTTAGTCTCCCATTTGTCGCTTTCAACCTATGAGAAGCTTTGCACGCCAATAATTTATCTACCTCGCTCCTCTCTCGTCTCTCCTTCGCCAGCTCCCCCGCTTCAATTGTCTTCCGCGAAGATCTATTATTCTATTTAAGCGCCTCCCCCCCCCCCCCCTCTCCCCCTCAACTGTATTTCTTTTTATGACGAAGCAGCACCGAGATTAGCCTCGCTTCGAATGCAAAGATTGAAAATTTATCGAAGAAGCAATTCTCTCCTCGTGTATATAATCCGTGCCGAGTAATCTTTATCTTAAATGGAAAAATATGATTTCGAAGCTCGCGCTGCTTTTCTCCCTCGGTGATATATAATTCGGTGGAAGAATCGTTCGCTGTATTATTAAGTACGCGTAATATACGAATAAAGTCTAAATCACTCGAAAATCTGTTTCACCCTGCTTGCCCGTATTGATTATCGATACGATTATATAAATTTTACCAGAAATCCTCGATACTCGAAGCATAAATTAAAACGGATCAAATTTAATTTCATGTTTTATTCATAGTTATATATTGAATATCTCGTAGAGTATTTATGGTATGTGCAGAGCGTTATTCTTGCAAGATCGTGACAATTAAGCTGGATATAAGAGACAGGGCGAGGGGAGGGGGCTGAAAGTTGCTGCAGAAGGAGTATACGCGCGCGCGGTATTATTTTTTTGATGAGAATGAAAATTGAGGAACTCTTGGGTGCCCTCGAAGTATAAATCTGTAATCGTTCAAGCCTTTCCACTTGGCGTTGTGCTGCGGTGCTCTCTCGGCTGCGACTGCAAGGCTGGATTGCGAGAGCCGCATTCCTATGTCAGCAGTCTGCACTGTGCACCGAGGCCCGAAGAGTTTGCGAGTTTTCCTCCCCTACGAGTGATCCTAATTGTAAGAGATCCACCGTTTTCACCCTTCGCTCACAAGAGCGAACACCCCTCGCGCGCACGCCGTTCTCCCTCTTAATTAAAATCTCCGCCATCGTGGATATCTGAACTCCGCGTACAAATATAACTTGCCTTTCCCCCTTTTCCATTCCCTGCTCTCTTTTGCTCTTCTCCCTCCTCACGATGCTGCTGCTACTACTGCTTCTCCATAACTCGAACGCGAGCTGATGAGTAAAATGATAGGGCGGCGTTTCCGTTAGTCGCTGTCGGAAGTTATACGCCCCGTGTACCGTTTGCCCGGAAATGCGGTTTTAATGTACTTTGCGCTGCCTGCCTGCTTCGTGGCCTCGACACACCGGTGGGGCCCCGCTCGATCACCCAGCTAATAGAGATTGATTCGGGGCCAAACATGAAATCTCTATGAAAGCCCACCGCGTCAATTATTAACGGTATATCTCATCGCGCGCTCAACGCGATAAATACACTGTAGATTTTATATTCCACTGTGCTATATACAATCTCGATAGGAGAATTGCATTTTTTTTAAGATTGTGAGAGACGATCGATTATGATTATTATTTGTCGTATTTTTCTTGTAAATATTGATCGAACTATATAGTTGTTGAATTATTGATTTTGGAATGTGGACTTAGCTCAGCATCGCGGTAGGTTGTTCATATTTACACTCATTATTTATCGAGGCTATTGATACTTATATAGGCCGTGTGTGCGCTGGTTAGCCGATCGTTTCTATTTTCGACAGATTTGAGATTTTTAATAAAGTGGCAAATTGTAAATTGTGACGATATTTGTTATTTCATGATTTACACTGATTTGGAATATTTATTGGAAGATACTAACAAAGGTTTTTTTATTTTTTTCTTTGATGCCATCGCCAATCAGTTTTCCTACACATTTTACGGTAAACATTAACGCGAATGTATAAAATGAAGTAGGTTGCAAAATGGACAGTAATTACATGTTTTGTGTCATAATTTAAAAAATGTTAAATTCTACTGAAGCGTCGAAAAGCGGTGAAATTCACATTTATTTTTATTTTCAACGTGTACAGTACTTTTATAATTTTATACGTGTAAAAGTAATATCGTAGAATCACAGAAAAACTCTTAGTGTATACTTTATTTTGGAGAATTGGATGTTTTAAGAAATGTTTGGTTCTATATTTCTATTTGAAAATAATCATAATGCAACGATACAACAAATCTACATCCGACAATCAGCGCGCTCGCTCTATTTACTTGTAATTAGAAATTTGGAGTACGCAAGGTATAATTCAATGACTCACCTTTCACGTCGAGCACTCGGCTAGCTATTGAATTGAATATCAGAGAATTTATCATTGCACGAGAGTTTTAAGTTTATAATTATTGAGAGAAGTAACATGGAATACACGAAGAATTATATTAAGCGTACGTTGAATTGGAGCTTTAAATGGACGCTTTGCAGAAAATCTGTCGCATTAGGTGTGGCAGAAGTTTGAAAAGACACGTTTGAATACGGTTAAGAAAGTGAGAGAAGCTTTGAAACGGTATTAAAAGCAAATTTATTTGAGATTAAAGAAAATATACGTGCAATTATAATAATTAGATTTTAAATAGGGAAAATGGCCGATTTTTTTATCAAAAGCACTGAACAGGTTAATGAGTAAATCCGTTATATCCCAGTTAACAAGTTGATGATTAACTAATTTGAACGTACATACTATACTGACGATTTGTTAATGTCATAAATTTATGCATCGCTTTATGCTTATGATGGGTATTTGCATGCATAGTACACGACAAATTAGGTGAATAATAGCATGATATGAATAGCTTCTTGTTAAAACTCGTAATAAGATTAATTAAGTTTCAACAAGGTAAAACAGTGGTTAACATAAAATGGCGATAAAAGGGACAAGAAAACGGTTCGTTTTAATTATTGCAATTATAAAAATTCATGGTCAAAAATTAATATCTTCTGGAGAGCGAAGGTTTGCATGAATTTTGGACGAGCGAGTGCAAGTGGGGGAGGTGATGGACGGCAAAAGGTGTATAAGAAAAGGCTAAGGCTATAAGGAATTCATGTTCGGTGGCACTGACGAAGCATACATATATATATACATGAAGCTGGTAATCAATCGATTCGACTGAGATGGGTTATTAATTAATTAGCCGCGCGTATGTAGAGCGTTGCGTTGTTGTGTTGCATTGCGTCGCGTCACGTCGCGTCGTCTCGGCTCGTCTAGTGCATATATATATATATATATATAGTTAGGAGGGGGGTAGAAAGCTCGACAGTCGGCACACAAACAAGCAACTTCACCAACGGACACTGTAACGCCACGTTGCGTCGCGTCGTGTCGCGTCGGTCACAGGCAGCGAGTCGCGCAAGCGAATATTGCATTAATCTCATCCCACGTTGACGATGATCAGTCGATAAAGCGTTCTTAAATGGATTTTAATGCACCTAGCCAGTTCATTCTCACCTGCGAACGCACCGCGTCACACGGAACCACGCGATTTCGACTAATGTGCCCCACGCTGTATCGACGTTATTAATAATTGCGCAAAAACTTGGACGGTGACGCGAAACAACTATTGCAACATCCCTCGAACATACCTGGTACATACATACTATCCCTGGACATTTGCCATCTTGTCCCCCTGTTACTTATTAAACCTGTATCACAGTCTGCGATACACCGTTGCTATATATTTTTGCAGTCCATCTTTTTCTCATTCTTGTATTTTACAACGAGTTACACTGTATTGTTGCTGCGATTGAAAATGCGATTAACGATTTTTGTATTGCGTCTCTTAAATTTTCAAGAGTTACGTCCTCCGTAAAGTGGTGAAATATTTGTAGAATCGAGCTAGGAATTGGCTTTAAATCTGGTGGAAGAAACGTCTATGGATGATTTTTTCACGAGTGAATAATATTTAACTATGATGGTTGTTCAATTATTAGTTTTAGGAATAATTCATGGGTAAGATAGAGATGGCGAGCGTTCCATGAATCGTCCTTTAAAACTCCGTAAAGATTTTAGATAGTACGCCCAAATGGAGGCTGTTTCTTTTATTTTCATGACCTCTTTTTTAGGGAGCAGGAGACGTCGCTATGGTGAGTCCGTGGAGCCTGATTAAGCGCTGGGATGTCAGAAACGTATGTTGCCGGATGTTTTCAAGTTATCTAGATAGAATCTTTTGTTTCGCCTCAGCTGTTTGCACTTTTGTGCTCCTTATTTATCGCCCAAACATGTTTTATCCTTTCACTCTGTATTAAACTAAAATCTAAAGTTTTTTCTCCAGAGGAGAGAAAACTGGTTAATTAAATTCGAATGATTCTCCGAGCGGAGAGTCAATGGTTTTTGGACATTTTCGTAATTGGAGTATGGCCTGGGGAAGCAATTATTGAAACAAGTTTGATAAGTAATAAAATGTTAAAACTTTGATAAGCATAATTTTGGCAAACAACAGTTTTATTCCCTTGGTTCGCGTCGATCGCTATATGTCATTGGGTTTTAAGCCTATAGGTGCATTTTCAGTAATACGTTTTCAATAATCCGGTGATACTAAATGATATTATAAGGTCGATCGAAAAATGTTACCATGATGATTAATTGAGCGTAATCTGGGCAATGGAAAAATCAATTCCACTCGTAATATATAATTCCCTACTTTAAAATTTCGTTCAGGATTGTTTTCATCAATCATACTTTGGTTTGAAGGGATTATTCTATTATTTCTTTATTTTCAAGCTGTGTGGGGAGAACGGAAAGCAGTTTGGTTATTTGAACGGACGATTTAGTTAAAAGGCTGCTTATTATACAAATCCATCGGATAACGGTCCAAAGTATATCCGAATTTTTTAGTTTCCAATTAGAGTTTTTGGCGGTAAAGCGCCAGGTTACCATCATTATAACCTCCATCGTGCCAACGATCCTCTGCCAGCTCAACTTTGGTAGTTTGATAAAACGAGTAGTTCCAAATAGGCGTAATTAAATATTTAACGGCGATGACTTGATTTTCGTTCTGTGATGAGGCGACCAAGCCACACGATGACTCCTCATCGTATCATATCGATTTGGACTACTCAAACAATTGGAATATGATTTGAACTATGGTTGTCGGATAATGAGAGTAAAAGCCCTGTTTTCGGTCAGTCGAATGGTGTTATATGCGTGTGCTGCCTATAGTTGTACAAGCTTACAGAAGGATGAATCATGAAATTGATGATTTGGATAAAGCGAGTAGTTCTATCATTAATATCATTAACGTTTAGCAGCAATAGCTTGATTCTCGTTCTGTGATGAGGCGACCAAGCCACGTGATTCCTGATCGTATCATATCCATTTGGACTATTCAAACAATTGGAATATGATTTGAATTATGATTGTCGGATAATGAGAGTAAAATCCCTGTTTTTGGCTAGTCGAATGGTGTTATATGCGTGTGCTGCCTATGGTTGTACGAGCTTATAAAAGGATGAATCATGGAATTGATGATTTGGATAAAACGATGAGTATAGTCTTAAATAACAATAATCATCAACATCATTAATATTTAACCGCAATAACTTGACTCTCGCTCTTTAACGATGCAATCTAAGGTTACACGAATCCTGGTCATTTCATAAAATCCAACTACCCAAGAAGCAATTGGAATGATTTATCGGAAACGGTTGAAAGATAAAGAAAGTAAAGGTTTTCTTTCCACGAGACAGAATTATTTCGTGTTCTCCGTATGGTATCGCTATAGCCTGGAGCATAATGGCTCACGGGATTGATGAGTTTGATAAAAAAACAAGCAGTCAACAACTCTTATATATAATGATTAATTTCGATGAGACGCTTTTAAGAAAATCTCACTGGGAACATTACATCCACCTTTAACTCGTAGCAAACGTGCAATAGTAACGCCTCGCTCGAATTCTTTTAATAACTGTATTATTGCTCATTTTATGGCATGACAAAATCGTAAAGTCTTTTCGTTAATTTACAACGATAATCGTGAGTTAAAAAGTTAATTATATCTATATAGTTGTCATATAAAAAAACAATATTTTAAAACAAGTCCATGGATTTTTGGCAGTGCGAGGATTTCTGAAAATTTAATGAATTATTGGAATAGGATTTATGGTACATATTCAGCGGATTTAATTAGAGTACGAATTTTTCTTTCTTTCCTTCGAGAGAGTGGATTATATAGAAAAAGAAGAGAGTGCGTTATCCTGCGTGACGCGTATAGAGTAGCGCTAGCCTAGAGCTGGATGGGTCATGGGATAGGATTGATGGGATGGGAAGGAAGCGATCCTGGGGGTCGGGTTGAGTCGGGTTGGGTTGGGTTGGGTTGGGTTGGGTTGAGAGAGAGAGAGGGGGGGGGGGGGGAGAGTTGCAGTACGGCGGGATGCAGGCAGTTGGCGCAGCGTTTCGTGACTGTCCGGGAGAACTCGGTCGTTTCCGTGGATCTCTGCGGGGGCAGAGGCCTCCTTTCCCTGTGCGCGGCGCGGCGCGGCGAGAGAGCTCGGCGCTCACAGTTCACTCACACTCCCGCGTAGGCGAGCGGCGGCGCACACGCGTTTCTTCCTGCGGCTCCGCGACGTCTTCTTCTCCAAACTCGCCCGTCGTCCGTTCTCTCCCATTGAAAACCGTGATATTTCACCGAGATCCCGTGACGTAACGCGTTGTGTTCCTGGGGGAAACACCTCCGGTCGACCGGAGTTTCGCGTTGGAATAAAATCCAGTGGAAGAGGTCGAGTGATAGTCGGGCAGCAGTAGTACGAGCGTAGTACAACAACCCCGTTGCTAGTTGGCCGAGTCCTCGATAGATCTCGAGTGCGTGTGTACCGAGTAGTTTCCGCGAGCAATGTTCTGAGTTTGGATCGGTGAGAGTTTGGATGGATCAGTGATCGAGGTGTCTTGGGGCCGAGGCACCGCGAGTTCCCAAGGATTCCAATGGGAAAGGGGCGAGGATTGTGAAGGTAGTGCGATCGGTAATCTTCTTCACGGTTTTATACGTGCCGAAAGAGAAGGTTGCACGTGGGTGTCGCTCGATCGTGAAAGAGCCCTACGTCGATTGGGTGTGACGAGTATGTCCTGACACGCCGTGCGATCCTAGTGATCCCGCGAGACGACCCACCGATCAACGTGCACTCCCCTCGGAATAACACCAGCGGAGAAGTACGCTATTGCGGAGAGGAGAGAGGAGGGGGTGGAGGGGAGGCAGAGAGAGAGAGAGAGAGAGAGAGAGAGAGAGAGAGAGAGGCAGAAAGGCAAAGGGAACTCGATTATCCACGCTGTTTATGTCAATCGGCGAGGATCGACGTCGGGGATCAAGAGTGAATCGTCCTGCACGAGAGGATCGCTGCGGTCTGGACAGCGAGACTGGCCATTGCGCGTCTCACGCACGTACAACACATCCTACACATACGCATCAAAGTAGAACTCTGTCGAAAGGGGATTTTGGAAAATCAATGAGGTCTCAAAGTGGTCCGGACTGGACTCCCTCGCACCGTGAAAACACAGAACGTGGCAGCGTCCATGAGTTTGGTAGCGCGCAACACACGCTACAAACTATCCTAACGAGACTCCGAGAATATTGACAAGTTTCCTTCCACACACGTGTTTATATTCGCGCGCGCGAGTGAAGTTGAGCGCCGGGCAAACCCATCCACGATTCTCTCCCTTGCAACGAATAGGAATTAAATCATTCGAAAGAAACGCTGTACGACGAGTGCGTCGTTCGTCCTGAAGAAAATCGCTCAATACATCTGCTATCGTTTTATCTTATGTTTTAGCATCAAGAGAGTTTCATCGTCATCGTCATCGTCGTTCCGGTGCAAAGTGTCTTCGTCGAGACAGTGCAGTGTGTATCGTTAAAGTTTGCTTTTGTATTATCGTGTGAGATATTGCGAGGAAGCTCCACAATGATAAATATGATTAAGCGGGACAGAAGAGCTGCCAAGATGTGGATCGTCCTGTTCCTTCTGATTCACGCTACGTCCATTGCCGAAGGTACGTGAATTTTCTTCCATCGCGCGGTTATTTATCGTTGTGTGCATGATATATGTGTGTGTGTGTGTGTGTGCGCGGAGCCGGTTGGCGGTTAAGTGCCGTAATGCTCTTCTAAGACGCATGCATTTCCGGAGTGAG